>NW_026711939.1:0-326014 GCF_026419965.1 Kogia breviceps | reverse complement strand
GGGCGTGAAGCCATCCAGCCGTGTTGCGTCCCACTCACAAAAAAGCGACTTGGGAAATGGAGCTCAGGGGCCCTGCACTTCCCAAACCTGCAGAGTTCTAAACGATAACTATCGCCCCAAAATATATTGAGCGCAGGCTACGAAGAGGCGCTGAACGCAAGGCAGAACTGCAGGAAACGGATGTCAACGGGTACATCGGAATGGCCCCGATAGCACATGAAAAGCGCCAGAACGTGGACAATGATGCGGTTGGCCAAAAAGGGCGTATGCGTTTTTTCCTGAATATATTCAGGAAAAAACGCATACGCCCTTTTTGGCCAACCAAGCAACCTGGGAGAGCAAATCAGCACTACAAAGAAATCTCTCGCCCCCCCCCCCGGGGCAAAAGGGCCAGGCGAAAAAAGTCTAAAAACCAGAAAGGCAGGACAGCCCACGGAGTCAAGGGAGCCTTGTTAAGCTGATGGGCGGGATGTCAATGGCCAACAGCCAATCTTCACAAGTGTATCCTCTTTCCCAAACCATGTAAAACACAGAACCACAGAGCATAGGGCACTTCCACACATGGGCGTTGACCTTGGGAAAATGAAAAAATCAACCAGACACAGGGACCCCAAAGTTGAGGGCTGCTGTCTTGACAAGAACCTCCACTCCGGTACACGTTTCATATCCCAGGAAAGAGCCAAGTGGACAAAGACGAGTGGACAAGTGGACAAAGACAAGTGGACAAGTGGTGCTACGTAGGTCCAATGGAGTGTCACTCAGCCATGAAATCCACGTCATGAGGCTGGTAGCAGCATCCTGAGTGGATTTAGGTACGATCATCCTCAGTGAAATAAGTCCCACAAAAAAAGAAACTTATGATATCACTTATCGAGGGAATGTAAAAATCGCTCCCCATGAACGGAATCCCCAAACAGAACAGAGTCACGCTTTTAGAAAACACACTTATGCCTGCTTCAGGGGAAAGGTGAGGTGCGGTGACGCATAAAACTCGAGTTTGAAATGAGCACAGATACCCTTCCGAAAACCGAATATGGAATGGACACGACCTACTCCTTGCTCAATCAACTGGACTCACCAGACCCTGTTCATCGCACAAGTATCTATCCGACTAGTAAGCATCTTAAAAGCTAAGTCTTGATATCTCTGTGTAAGTGCATCAAGTGTGTGTAAAGCGGCCTAAAACCAGCAGGGAAAATCAGCTCAGACCCATTCTGAGGATACATTTCCAACACAAAGAAGAAACAAGCAGGGCAAAACAGAGAGAAATTCTTCCAAAATGCGTTCAGGGACTGGCATGCAACCAGGATTGACCACATCTACAGCCCCAGCGGCAGAAGACATAAGGCTGGACACTCTTGGGGCTGAGACGATTGGTGAGGTTGGGAAAGCAAATGCAGACCCTTGAAAGGAATCCTGCGTGCTCCCCATTCCATGGGTCCCAACTCTCCAGGTTCAACGCAATCTTCCGACAGCGAAAGCACTCATTGGAAACCCAGCGGATGCTACACCGTGGGATCGGGAAAGCTTTCTGAAACTCACCTCAGTTTTCCTCTCCTGGTGCTCGTGTTCTCCATTCAGGCCCCCTTACTAACAATCTCCCCACTTGGAGACTCGGCGCCTTTCCATGCCTCTTTCGTACCGTCTGCAATTTGTCCGCAGGATGAACTGCAAGAGGGGGAACCAATGAGAGACTCGCTGGAGGTGTTTGGTCGGGCACATGTCACTCTCATTTCCCATCACGAAGAAGAATTCACCAGCGGTTCAGCCTGCAACCGCGGATCGACAATAGGGCGTGAAGCCATCCAGCCGTGTTGCGTCCCACTCACAAAAAAGCGACTTGGGAAATGGAGCTCAGGGGCCCTGCACTTCCCAAACCTGCAGAGTTCTAAACGATAACTATCGCCCCAAAATATATTGAGCGCAGGCTACGAAGAGGCGCTGAACGCAAGGCAGAACTGCAGGAAACGGATGTCAACGGGTACATCGGAATGGCCCCGATAGCACATGAAAAGCGCCAGAACGTGGACAATGATGCGGTTGGCCAAAAAGGGCGTATGCGTTTTTTCCTGAATATATTCAGGAAAAAACGCATACGCCCTTTTTGGCCAACCAAGCAACCTGGGAGAGCAAATCAGCACTACAAAGAAATCTCTCGCGCCCCCCCCCCCCCCGGGGCAAAAGGGCCAGGCGAAAAAAGTCTAAAAACCAGAAAGGCAGGACAGCCCACGGAGTCAAGGGAGCCTTGTTAAGCTGATGGGCGGGATGTCAATGGCCAACAGCCAATCTTCACAAGTGTATCCTCTTTCCCAAACCATGTAAAACACAGAACCACAGAGCATAGGGCACTTCCACACATGGGCGTTGACCTTGGGAAAATGAAAAAATCAACCAGACACAGGGACCCCAAAGTTGAGGACTGCTGTCTTGACAAGAACCTCCACTCCGGTACACGTTTCATATCCCAGGAAAGAGCCAAGTGGACAAAGACGAGTGGACAAGTGGACAAAGACAAGTGGACAAGTGGACAAGTGGTGCTACGTAGGTCCAATGGAGTGTCACTCAGCCATGAAATCCACGTCATGAGGCTGGTAGCAGCATCCTGAGTGGATTTAGGTACGATCATTCTCAGTGAAATAAGTCCCACAAAAAAAGAAACTTATGATATCACTTATCGAGGGAATGTAAAAATCGCTCCCCATGAACGGAATCCCCAAACAGAACAGAGTCACGCTTTTAGAAAACACACTTATGCCTGCTTCAGGGGAAAGGTGAGGTGCGGTGACGCATAAAACTCGAGTTTGAAATGAGCACAGATACCCTTCCGAAAACCGAATATGGAATGGACACGACCTACTCCTTGCTCAATCAACTGGACTCACCAGACCCTGTTCATCGCACAAGTATCTATCCGACTAGTAAGCATCTTAAAAGCTAAGTCTTGATATCTCTGTGTAAGTGCATCAAGTGTGTGTAAAGCGGCCTAAAACCAGCAGGGAAAATCAGCTCAGACCCATTCTGAGGATACATTTCCAACACAAAGAAGAAACAAGCAGGGCAAAACAGAGAGAAATTCTTCCAAAATGCGTTCAGGGACTGGCATGCAACCAGGATTGACCACATCTACAGCCCCAGCGGCAGAAGACATAAGGCTGGACACTCTTGGGGCTGAGACGATTGGTGAGGTTGGGAAAGCAAATGCAGACCCTTGAAAGGAATCCTGCGTGCTCCCCATTCCATGGCTCCCAACTCTCCAGGTTCAACGCAATCTTCCGACAGCGAAAGCACTCATTGGAAACCCAGCGGATGCTACACCGTGGGATCGGGAAAGCTTTCTGAAACTCACCTCAGTTTTCCTCTCCTGGTGCTCGTGTTCTCCATTCAGGCCCCCTTACTAACAATCTCCCCACTTGGAGACTCGGCGCCTTTCCATGCCTCTTTCGTACCGTCTGCAATTTGTCTGCAGGATGAACTGCAAGAGGGGGAACCAATGAGAGACTCGCTGGAGGTGTTTGGTCGGGCACATGTCACTCTCATTTCCCATCACGAAGAAGAATTCACCAGCGGTTCAGCCTGCCACCGCGGATCGACAATAGGGCGTGAAGCCATCCAGCCGTGTTGCGTCCCACTCACAAAAAAGCGACTTGGGAAATGGAGCTCAGCGGCCCTGCACTTCCCAAACCTGCAGAGTTCTAAACGATAACTATCGCCCCAAAATATATTGAGGTCAGGCTACGAAGAGGCGCTGAACGCAAGGCAGAACTGCAGGAAACGGATGTCAACGGTTACATCGGAATGGCCCCGATAGCACATGAAAAGCGCCAGAACGTGGACAATGATGCGGTTGGCCAAAAAGGGCGTATGCGTTTTTTCCTGAATATATTCAGGAAAAAACGCATACGCCCTTTTTGGCCAACCAAGCAACCTGGGAGAGCAAATCAGCACTACAAAGAAATCTCTCGCCCCCCCCCCCCCGGGGCAAAAGGGCCAGGCGAAAAAAGTCTAAAAACCAGAAAGGCAGGACAGCCCACGGAGTCAAGGGAGCCTTGTTAAGCTGATGGGCGGGATGTCAATGGCCAACAGCCAATCTTCACAAGTGTATCCTCTTTCCCAAACCATGTAAAACACAGAACCACAGAGCATAGGGCACTTCCACACATGGGCGTTGACCTTGGGAAAATGAAAAAATCAACCAGACACAGGGACCCCAAAGTTGAGGGCTGCTGTCTTGACAAGAACCTCCACTCCGGTACACGTTTCATATCCCAGGAAAGAGCCAAGTGGACAAAGACGAGTGGACAAGTGGACAAAGACAAGTGGACAAGTGGACAAGTGGTGCTACGTAGGTCCAATGGAGTGTCACTCAGCCATGAAATCCACGTCATGAGGCTGGTAGCAGCATCCTGAGTGGATTTAGGTACGATCATCCTCAGTGAAATAAGTCCCACAAAAAAAGAAACTTATGATATCACTTATCGAGGGAATGTAAAAATCGCTCCCCATGAACGGAATCCCCAAACAGAACAGAGTCACGCTTTTAGAAAACACACTTATGCCTGCTTCAGGGGAAAGGTGAGGTGCGGTGACGCATAAAACTCGAGTTTGAAATGAGCACAGATACCCTTCCGAAAACCGAATATGGAATGGACACGACCTACTCCTTGCTCAATCAACTGGACTCACCAGACCCTGTTCATCGCACAAGTATCTATCCGACTAGTAAGCATCTTAAAAGCTAAGTCTTGATATCTCTGTGTAAGTGCATCAAGTGTGTGTAAAGCGGCCTAAAACCAGCAGGGAAAATCAGCTCAGACCCATTCTGAGGATACATTTCCAACACAAAGAAGAAACAAGCAGGGCAAAACAGAGAGAAATTCTTCCAAAATGCGTTCAGGGACTGGCATGCAACCAGGATTGACCACATCTACAGCCCCAGCGGCAGAAGACATAAGGCTGGACACTCTTGGGGCTGATACGATTGGTGAGGTTGGGAAAGCAAATGCAGACCCTTGAAAGGAATCCTGCGTGCTCCCCATTCCATGGGTCCCAACTCTCCAGGTTCAACGCAATCTTCCGACAGCGAAAGCACTCATTGGAAACCCAGCGGATGCTACACCGTGGGATCGGGAAAGCTTTCTGAAACTCACCTCAGTTTTCCTCTCCTGGTGCTCGTGTTCTCCATTCAGGCCCCCTTACTAACAATCTCCCCACTTGGAGACTCGGCGCCTTTCCATGCCTCTTTCGTACCGTCTGCAATTTGTCCGCAGGATGAACTGCAAGAGGGGGAACCAATGAGAGACTCGCTGGAGGTGTTTGGTCGGGCACATGTCACTCTCATTTCCCATCACGAAGAAGAATTCACCAGCGGTTCAGCCTGCAACCGCGGATCGACAATAGGGCGTGAAGCCATCCAGCCGTGTTGCGTCCCACTCACAAAAAAGCGACTTGGGAAATGGAGCTCAGGGGCCCTGCACTTCCCAAACCTGCAGAGTTCTAAACGATAACTATCGCCCCAAAATATATTGAGGTCAGGCTACGAAGAGGCGCTGAACGCAAGGCAGAACTGCAGGAAACGGATGTCAACGGGTACATCGGAATGGCCCCGATAGCACATGAAAAGCGCCAGAACGTGGACAATGATGCGGTTGGCCAAAAAGGGCGTATGCGTTTTTTCCTGAATATATTCAGGAAAAAACGCATACGCCCTTTTTGGCCAACCAAGCAACCTGGGAGAGCAAATCAGCACTACAAAGAAATCTCTCGCCCCCCCCCGGGGGCAAAAGGGCCACGCGAAAAAAGTCTAAAAACCAGAAAGGCAGGACAGCCCACGGAGTCAAGGGAGCCTTGTTAAGCTGATGGGCGGGATGTCAATGGCCAACAGCCAATCTTCACAAGTGTATCCTCTTTCCCAAACCATGTAAAACACAGAACCACAGAGCATAGGGCACTTCCACACATGGGCGTTGACCTTGGGAAAATGAAAAAATCAACCAGACACAGGGACCCCAAAGTTGAGGGCTGCTGTCTTGACAAGAACCTCCACTCCGGTACACGTTTCATATCCCAGGAAACAGCCAAGTGGACAAAGACGAGTGGACAAGTGGACAAAGACAAGTGGACAAGTGGACAAGTGGTGCTACGTAGGTCCAATGGAGTGTCACTCAGCCATGAAATCCACGTCATGAGGCTGGTAGCAGCATCCTGAGTGGATTTAGGTACGACCATCCTCAGTGAAATAAGTCCCACAAAAAAAGAAACTTATGATATCACTTATCGAGGGAATGTAAAAATCGCTCCCCATGAACGGAATCCCCAAACAGAACAGAGTCACGCTTTTAGAAAACACACTTATGCCTGCTTCAGGGGAAAGGTGAGGTGCGGTGACGCATAAAACTCGAGTTTGAAATGAGCACAGATACCCTTCCGAAAACCGAATATGGAATGGACACGACCTACTCCTTGCTCAATCAACTGGACTCACCAGACCCTGTTCATCGCACAAGTATCTATCCGACTAGTAAGCATCTTAAAAGCTAAGTCTTGATATCTCTGTGTAAGTGCATCAAGTGTGTGTAAAGCGGCCTAAAACCAGCAGGGAAAATCAGCTCAGACCCATTCTGAGGATACATTTCCAACACAAAGAAGAAACAAGCAGGGCAAAACAGAGAGAAATTCTTCCAAAATGCGTTCAGGGACTGGCATGCAACCAGGATTGACCACATCTACAGCCCCAGCGGCAGAAGACATAAGGCTGGACACTCTTGGGGCTGAGACGATTGGTGAGGTTGGGAAAGCAAATGCAGACCCTTGAAAGGAATCCTGCGTGCTCCCCATTCCATGGCTCCCAACTCTCCAGGTTCAACGCAATCTTCCGACAGCGAAAGCACTCATTGGAAACCCAGCGGATGCTACACCGTGGGATCGGGAAAGCTTTCTGAAACTCACCTCAGTTTTCCTCTCCTGGTGCTCGTGTTCTCCATTCAGGCCCCCTTACTAACAATCTCCCCACTTGGAGACTCGGCGCCTTTCCATGCCTCTTTCGTACCGTCTGCAATTTGTCCGCAGGATGAACTGCAAGAGGGGGAACCAATGAGAGACTCGCTGGAGGTGTTTGGTCGGGCACATGTCACTCTCATTTCCCATCACAAAGAAGAATTCACCAGCGGTTCAGCCTGCCACCGCGGATCGACAATAGGGCGTGAAGCCATCCAGCCGTGTTGCGTCCCACTCACAAAAAAGCGACTTGGGAAATGGAGCTCAGGGGCACTGCACTTCCCAAACCTGCAGAGTTCTAAACGATAACTATCGCCCCAAAATATATTGAGGTCAGGCTACGAAGAGGCGCTGAACGCAAGGCAGAACTGCAGGAAACGGATGTCAACGGGTACATCGGAATGGCCCCGATAGCACATGAAAAGCGCCAGAACGTGGACAATGATGCGGTTGGCCAAAAAGGGCGTATGCGTTTTTTCCTGAATATATTCAGGAAAAAACGCATACGCCCTTTTTGGCCAACCAAGCAACCTGGGAGAGCAAATCAGCACTACAAAGAAATCTCTCGCCCCCCCCCCCCCGGGGCAAAAGGGCCAGGCGAAAAAAGTCTAAAAACCAGAAAGGCAGGACAGCCCACGGAGTCAAGGGAGCCTTGTTAAGCTGATGGGCGGGATGTCAATGGCCAACAGCCAATCTTCACAAGTGTATCCTCTTTCCCAAACCATGTAAAACACAGAACCACAGAGCATAGGGCACTTCCACACATGGGCGTTGACCTTGGGAAAATGAAAAAATCAACCAGACACAGGGACCCCAAAGTTGAGGGCTGCTGTCTTGACAAGAACCTCCACTCCGGTACACGTTTCATATCCCAGGAAAGAGCCAAGTGGACAAAGACGAGTGGACAAGTGGACAAAGACAAGTGGACAAGTGGACAAGTGGTGCTACGTAGGTCCAATGGAGTGTCACTCAGCCATGAAATCCACGTCATGAGGCTGGTAGCAGCATCCTGAGTGGATTTAGGTACGATCATCCTCAGTGAAATAAGTCCCACAAAAAAAGAAACTTATGATATCACTTATCGAGGGAATGTAAAAATCGCTCCCCATGAACGGAATCCCCAAACAGAACAGAGTCACGCTTTTAGAAAACACACTTATGCCTGCTTCAGGGGAAAGGTGAGGTGCGGTGACGCATAAAACTCGAGTTTGAAATGAGCACAGATACCCTTCCGAAAACCGAATATGGAATGGACACGACCTACTCCTTGCTCAATCAACTGGACTCACCAGACCCTGTTCATCGCACAAGTATCTATCCGACTAGTAAGCATCTTAAAAGCTAAGTCTTGATATCTCTGTGTAAGTGCATCAAGTGTGTGTAAAGCGGCCTAAAACCAGCAGGGAAAATCAGCTCAGACCCATTCTGAGGATACATTTCCAACACAAAGAAGAAACAAGCAGGGCAAAACAGAGAGAAATTCTTCCAAAATGCGTTCAGGGACTGGCATGCAACCAGGATTGACCACATCTACAGCCCCAGCGGCAGAAGACATAAGGCTGGACACTCTTGGGGCTGAGACGATTGGTGAGGTTGGGAAAGCAAATGCAGACCCTTGAAAGGAATCCTGCGTGCTCCCCATTCCATGGCTCCCAACTCTCCAGGTTCAACGCAATCTTCCGACAGCGAAAGCACTCATTGGAAACCCAGCGGATGCTACACCGTGGGATCGGGAAAGCTTTCTGAAACTCACCTCAGTTTTCCTCTCCTGGTGCTCGTGTTCTCCATTCAGGCCCCCTTACTAACAATCTCCCCACTTGGAGACTCGGCGCCTTTCCATGCCTCTTTCGTACCGTCTGCAATTTGTCCGCAGGATGAACTGCAAGAGGGGGAACCAATGAGAGACTCGCTGGAGGTGTTTGGTCGGGCACATGTCACTCTCATTTCCCATCACGAAGAAGAATTCACCAGCGGTTCAGCCTGCAACCGCGGATCGACAATAGGGCGTGAAGCCATCCAGCCGTGTTGCGTCCCACTCACAAAAAAGCGACTTGGGAAATGGAGCTCAGGGGCCCTGCACTTCCCAAACCTGCAGAGTTCTAAACGATAACTATCGCCCCAAAATATATTGAGGTCAGGCTACGAAGAGGCGCTGAACGCAAGGCAGAACTGCAGGAAACGGATGTCAACGGGTACATCGGAATGGCCCCGATAGCACATGAAAAGCGCCAGAACGTGGACAATGATGCGGTTGGCCAAAAAGGGCGTATGCGTTTTTTCCTGAATATATTCAGGAAAAAACGCATACGCCCTTTTTGGCCAACCAAGCAACCTGGGAGAGCAAATCAGCACTACAAAGAAATCTCTCGCCCCCCCCCGGGGGCAAAAGGGCCACGCGAAAAAAGTCTAAAAACCAGAAAGGCAGGACAGCCCACGGAGTCAAGGGAGCCTTGTTAAGCTGATGGGCGGGATGTCAATGGCCAACAGCCAATCTTCACAAGTGTATCCTCTTTCCCAAACCATGGAAAACACAGAACCACAGAGCATAGGGCACTTCCACACATGGGCGTTGACCTTGGGAAAATGAAAAAATCAACCAGACACAGGGACCCCAAAGTTGAGGGCTGCTGTCTTGACAAGAACCTCCACTCCGGTACACGTTTCATATCCCAGGAAACAGCCAAGTGGACAAAGACGAGTGGACAAGTGGACAAAGACAAGTGGACAAGTGGACAAGTGGTGCTACGTAGGTCCAATGGAGTGTCACTCAGCCATGAAATCCACGTCATGAGGCTGGTAGCAGCATCCTGAGTGGATTTAGGTACGACCATCCTCAGTGAAATAAGTCCCACAAAAAAAGAAACTTATGATATCACTTATCGAGGGAATGTAAAAATCGCTCCCCATGAACGGAATCCCCAAACAGAACAGAGTCACGCTTTTAGAAAACACACTTATGCCTGCTTCAGGGGAAAGGTGAGGTGCGGTGACGCATAAAACTCGAGTTTGAAATGAGCACAGATACCCTTCCGAAAACCGAATATGGAATGGACACGACCTACTCCTTGCTCAATCAACTGGACTCACCAGACCCTGTTCATCGCACAAGTATCTATCCGACTAGTAAGCATCTTAAAAGCTAAGTCTTGATATCTCTGTGTAAGTGCATCAAGTGTGTGTAAAGCGGCCTAAAACCAGCAGGGAAAATCAGCTCAGACCCATTCTGAGGATACATTTCCAACACAAAGAAGAAACAAGCAGGGCAAAACAGAGAGAAATTCTTCCAAAATGCGTTCAGGGACTGGCATGCAACCAGGATTGACCACATCTACAGCCCCAGCGGCAGAAGACATAAGGCTGGACACTCTTGGGGCTGAGACGATTGGTGAGGTTGGGAAAGCAAATGCAGACCCTTGAAAGGAATCCTGCGTGCTCCCCATTCCATGGCTCCCAACTCTCCAGGTTCAACGCAATCTTCCGACAGCGAAAGCACTCATTGGAAACCCAGCGGATGCTACACCGTGGGATCGGGAAAGCTTTCTGAAACTCACCTCAGTTTTCCTCTCCTGGTGCTCGTGTTCTCCATTCAGGCCCCCTTACTAACAATCTCCCCACTTGGAGACTCGGCGCCTTTCCATGCCTCTTTCGTACCGTCTGCAATTTGTCCGCAGGATGAACTGCAAGAGGGGGAACCAATGAGAGACTCGCTGGAGGTGTTTGGTCGGGCACATGTCACTCTCATTTCCCATCACGAAGAAGAATTCACCAGCGGTTCAGCCGGCCACCGCGGATCGACAATAGGGCGTGAAGCCATCCAGCCGTGTTGCGTCCCACTCACAAAAAAGCGACTTGGGAAATGGAGCTCAGGGGCCCTGCACTTCCCAAACCTGCAGAGTTCTAAACGATAACTATCGCCCCAAAATATATTGAGGTCAGGCTACGAAGAGGCGCTGAACGCAAGGCAGAACTGCAGGAAACGGATGTCAACGGGTACATCGGAATGGCCCCGATAGCACATGAAAAGCGCCAGAACGTGGACAATGATGCGGTTGGCCAAAAAGGGCGTATGCGTTTTTTCCTGAATATATTCAGGAAAAAACGCATACGCCCTTTTTGGCCAACCAAGCAACCTGGGAGAGCAAATCAGCACTACAAAGAAATCTCTCGCCCCCCCCCCCCCGGGGCAAAAGGGCCAGGCGAAAAAAGTCTAAAAACCAGAAAGGCAGGACAGCCCACGGAGTCAAGGGAGCCTTGTTAAGCTGATGGGCGGGATGTCAATGGCCAACAGCCAATCTTCACAAGTGTATCCTCTTTCCCAAACCATGTAAAACACAGAACCACAGAGCATAGGGCACTTCCACACATGGGCGTTGACCTTGGGAAAATGAAAAAATCAACCAGACACAGGGACCCCAAAGTTGAGGGCTGCTGTCTTGACAAGAACCTCCACTCCGGTACACGTTTCATATCCCAGGAAAGAGCCAAGTGGACAAAGACGAGTGGACAAGTGGACAAAGACAAGTGGACAAGTGGACAAGTGGTGCTACGTAGGTCCAATGGAGTGTCACTCAGCCATGAAATCCACGTCATGAGGCTGGTAGCAGCATCCTGAGTGGATTTAGGTACGATCATCCTCAGTGAAATAAGTCCCACAAAAAAAGAAACTTATGATATCACTTATCGAGGGAATGTAAAAATCGCTCCCCATGAACGGAATCCCCAAACAGAACAGAGTCACGCTTTTAGAAAACACACTTATGCCTGCTTCAGGGGAAAGGTGAGGTGCGGTGACGCATAAAACTCGAGTTTGAAATGAGCACAGATACCCTTCCGAAAACCGAATATGGAATGGACACGACCTACTCCTTGCTCAATCAACTGGACTCACCAGACCCTGTTCATCGCACAAGTATCTATCCGACTAGTAAGCATCTTAAAAGCTAAGTCTTGATATCTCTGTGTAAGTGCATCAAGTGTGTGTAAAGCGGCCTAAAACCAGCAGGGAAAATCAGCTCAGACCCATTCTGAGGATACATTTCCAACACAAAGAAGAAACAAGCAGGGCAAAACAGAGAGAAATTCTTCCAAAATGCGTTCAGGGACTGGCATGCAACCAGGATTGACCACATCTACAGCCCCAGCGGCAGAAGACATAAGGCTGGACACTCTTGGGGCTGAGACGATTGGTGAGGTTGGGAAAGCAAATGCAGACCCTTGAAAGGAATCCTGCGTGCTCCCCATTCCATGGCTCCCAACTCTCCAGGTTCAACGCAATCTTCCGACAGCGAAAGCACTCATTGGAAACCCAGCGGATGCTACACCGTGGGATCGGGAAAGCTTTCTGAAACTCACCTCAGTTTTCCTCTCCTGGTGCTCGTGTTCTCCATTCAGGCCCCCTTACTAACAATCTCCCCACTTGGAGACTCGGCGCCTTTCCATGCCTCTTTCGTACCGTCTGCAATTTGTCCGCAGGATGAACTGCAAGAGGGGGAACCAATGAGAGACTCGCTGGAGGTGTTTGGTCGGGCACATGTCACTCTCATTTCCCATCACAAAGAAGAATTCACCAGCGGTTCAGCCTGCCACCGCGGATCGACAATAGGGCGTGAAGCCATCCAGCCGTGTTGCGTCCCACTCACAAAAAAGCGACTTGGGAAATGGAGCTCAGGGGCACTGCACTTCCCAAACCTGCAGAGTTCTAAACGATAACTATCGCCCCAAAATATATTGAGGTCAGGCTACGAAGAGGCGCTGAACGCAAGGCAGAACTGCAGGAAACGGATGTCAACGGGTACATCGGAATGGCCCCGATAGCACATGAAAAGCGCCAGAACGTGGACAATGATGCGGTTGGCCAAAAAGGGCGTATGCGTTTTTTCCTGAATATATTCAGGAAAAAACGCATACGCCCTTTTTGGCCAACCAAGCAACCTGGGAGAGCAAATCAGCACTACAAAGAAATCTCTCGCCCCCCCCCCCCCCGGGGCAAAAGGGCCAGGCGAAAAAAGTCTAAAAACCAGAAAGGCAGGACAGCCCACGGAGTCAAGGGAGCCTTGTTAAGCTGATGGGCGGGATGTCAATGGCCAACAGCCAATCTTCACAAGTGTATCCTCTTTCCCAAACCATGTAAAACACAGAACCACAGAGCATAGGGCACTTCCACACATGGGCGTTGACCTTGGGAAAATGAAAAAATCAACCAGACACAGGGACCCCAAAGTTGAGGGCTGCTGTCTTGACAAGAACCTCCACTCCGGTACACGTTTCATATCCCAGGAAAGAGCCAAGTGGACAAAGACGAGTGGACAAGTGGACAAAGACAAGTGGACAAGTGGACAAGTGGTGCTACGTAGGTCCAATGGAGTGTCACTCAGCCATGAAATCCACGTCATGAGGCTGGTAGCAGCATCCTGAGTGGATTTAGGTACGATCATCCTCAGTGAAATAAGTCCCACAAAAAAAGAAACTTATGATATCACTTATCGAGGGAATGTAAAAATCGCTCCCCATGAACGGAATCCCCAAACAGAACAGAGTCACGCTTTTAGAAAACACACTTATGCCTGCTTCAGGGGAAAGGTGAGGTGCGGTGACGCATAAAACTCGAGTTTGAAATGAGCACAGATACCCTTCCGAAAACCGAATATGGAATGGACACGACCTACTCCTTGCTCAATCAACTGGACTCACCAGACCCTGTTCATCGCACAAGTATCTATCCGACTAGTAAGCATCTTAAAAGCTAAGTCTTGATATCTCTGTGTAAGTGCATCAAGTGTGTGTAAAGCGGCCTAAAACCAGCAGGGAAAATCAGCTCAGACCCATTCTGAGGATACATTTCCAACACAAAGAAGAAACAAGCAGGGCAAAACAGAGAGAAATTCTTCCAAAATGCGTTCAGGGACTGGCATGCAACCAGGATTGACCACATCTACAGCCCCAGCGGCAGAAGACATAAGGCTGGACACTCTTGGGGCTGAGACGATTGGTGAGGTTGGGAAAGCAAATGCAGACCCTTGAAAGGAATCCTGCGTGCTCCCCATTCCATGGCTCCCAACTCTCCAGGTTCAACGCAATCTTCCGACAGCGAAAGCACTCATTGGAAACCCAGCGGATGCTACACCGTGGGATCGGGAAAGCTTTCTGAAACTCACCTCAGTTTTCCTCTCCTGGTGCTCGTGTTCTCCATTCAGGCCCCCTTACTAACAATCTCCCCACTTGGAGACTCGGCGCCTTTCCATGCCTCTTTCGTACCGTCTGCAATTTGTCCGCAGGATGAACTGCAAGAGGGGGAACCAATGAGAGACTCGCTGGAGGTGTTTGGTCGGGCACATGTCACTCTCATTTCCCATCACGAAGAAGAATTCACCAGCGGTTCAGCCTGCCACCGCGGATCGACAATAGGGCGTGAAGCCATCCAGCCGTGTTGCGTCCCACTCACAAAAAAGCGACTTGGGAAATGGAGCTCAGGGGCCCTGCACTTCCCAAACCTGCAGAGTTCTAAACGATAACTATCGCCCCAAAATATATTGAGGTCAGGCTACGAAGAGGCGCTGAACGCAAGGCAGAACTGCAGGAAACGGATGTCAACGGGTACATCGGAATGGCCCCGATAGCACATGAAAAGCGCCAGAACGTGGACAATGATGCGGTTGGCCAAAAAGGGCGTATGCGTTTTTTCCTGAATATATTCAGGAAAAAACGCATACGCCCTTTTTGGCCAACCAAGCAACCTGGGAGAGCAAATCAGCACTACAAAGAAATCTCTCGCCCCCCCCCCCCCGGGGCAAAAGGGCCAGGCGAAAAAAGTCTAAAAACCAGAAAGGCAGGACAGCCCACGGAGTCAAGGGAGCCTTGTTAAGCTGATGGGCGGGATGTCAATGGCCAACAGCCAATCTTCACAAGTGTATCCTCTTTCCCAAACCATGTAAAACACAGAACCACAGAGCATAGGGCACTTCCACACATGGGCGTTGACCTTGGGAAAATGAAAAAATCAACCAGACACAGGGACCCCAAAGTTGAGGGCTGCTGTCTTGACAAGAACCTCCACTCCGGTACACGTTTCATATCCCAGGAAAGAGCCAAGTGGACAAAGACGAGTGGACAAGTGGACAAAGACAAGTGGACAAGTGGACAAGTGGTGCTACGTAGGTCCAATGGAGTGTCACTCAGCCATGAAATCCACGTCATGAGGCTGGTAGCAGCATCCTGAGTGGATTTAGGTACGATCATCCTCAGTGAAATAAGTCCCACAAAAAAAGAAACTTATGATATCACTTATCGAGGGAATGTAAAAATCGCTCCCCATGAACGGAATCCCCAAACAGAACAGAGTCACGCTTTTAGAAAACACACTTATGCCTGCTTCAGGGGAAAGGTGAGGTGCGGTGACGCATAAAACTCGAGTTTGAAATGAGCACAGATACCCTTCCGAAAACCGAATATGGAATGGACACGACCTACTCCTTGCTCAATCAACTGGACTCACCAGACCCTGTTCATCGCACAAGTATCTATCCGACTAGTAAGCATCTTAAAAGCTAAGTCTTGATATCTCTGTGTAAGTGCATCAAGTGTGTGTAAAGCGGCCTAAAACCAGCAGGGAAAATCAGCTCAGACCCATTCTGAGGATACATTTCCAACACAAAGAAGAAACAAGCAGGGCAAAACAGAGAGAAATTCTTCCAAAATGCGTTCAGGGACTGGCATGCAACCAGGATTGACCACATCTACAGCTCCAGCGGCAGAAGACATAAGGCTGGACACTCTTGGGGCTGAGACGATTGGTGAGGTTGGGAAAGCAAATGCAGACCCTTGAAAGGAATCCTGCGTGCTCCCCATTCCATGGCTCCCAACTCTCCAGGTTCAACGCAATCTTCCGACAGCGAAAGCACTCATTGGAAACCCAGCGGATGCTACACCGTGGGATCGGGAAAGCTTTCTGAAACTCACCTCAGTTTTCCTCTCCTGGTGCTCGTGTTCTCCATTCAGGCCCCCTTACTAACAATCTCCCCACTTGGAGACTCGGCGCCTTTCCATGCCTCTTTCGTACCGTCTGCAATTTGTCCGCAGGATGAACTGCAAGAGGGGGAACCAATGAGAGACTCGCTGGAGGTGTTTGGTCGGGCACATGTCACTCTCATTTCCCATCACGAAGAAGAATTCACCAGCGGTTCAGCCTGCCACCGCGGATCGACAATAGGGCGTGAAGCCATCCAGCCGTGTTGCGTCCCACTCACAAAAAAGCGACTTGGGAAATGGAGCTCAGGGGCCCTGCACTTCCCAAACCTGCAGAGTTCTAAACGATAACTATCGCCCCAAAATATATTGAGGTCAGGCTACGAAGAGGCGCTGAACGCAAGGCAGAACTGCAGGAAACGGATGTCAACGGGTACATCGGAATGGCCCCGATAGCACATGAAAAGCGCCAGAACGTGGACAATGATGCGGTTGGCCAAAAAGGGCGTATGCGTTTTTTCCTGAATATATTCAGGAAAAAACGCATACGCCCTTTTTGGCCAACCAAGCAACCTGGGAGAGCAAATCAGCACTACAAAGAAATCTCTCGCCCCCCCCCCCCGGGGGCAAAAGGGCCAGGCGAAAAAAGTCTAAAAACCAGAAAGGCAGGACAGCCCACGGAGTCAAGGGAGCCTTGTTAAGCTGATGGGCGGGATGTCAATGGCCAACAGCCAATCTTCACAAGTGTATCCTCTTTCCCAAACCATGTAAAACACAGAACCACAGAGCATAGGGCACTTCCACACATGGGCGTTGACCTTGGGAAAATGAAAAAATCAACCAGACACAGGGACCCCAAAGTTGAGGGCTGCTGTCTTGACAAGAACCTCCACTCCGGTACACGTTTCATATCCCAGGAAAGAGCCAAGTGGACAAAGACGAGTGGACAAGTGGACAAAGACAAGTGGACAAGTGGACAAGTGGTGCTACGTAGGTCCAATGGAGTGTCACTCAGCCATGAAATCCACGTCATGAGGCTGGTAGCAGCATCCTGAGTGGATTTAGGTACGATCATCCTCAGTGAAATAAGTCCCACAAAAAAAGAAACTTATGATATCACTTATCGAGGGAATGTAAAAATCGCTCCCCATGAACGGAATCCCCAAACAGAACAGAGTCACGCTTTTAGAAAACACACTTATGCCTGCTTCAGGGGAAAGGTGAGGTGCGGTGACGCATAAAACTCGAGTTTGAAATGAGCACAGATACCCTTCCGAAAACCGAATATGGAATGGACACGACCTACTCCTTGCTCAATCAACTGGACTCACCAGACCCTGTTCATCGCACAAGTATCTATCCGACTAGTAAGCATCTTAAAAGCTAAGTCTTGATATCTCTGTGTAAGTGCATCAAGTGTGTGTAAAGCGGCCTAAAACCAGCAGGGAAAATCAGCTCAGACCCATTCTGAGGATACATTTCCAACACAAAGAAGAAACAAGCAGGGCAAAACAGAGAGAAATTCTTCCAAAATGCGTTCAGGGACTGGCATGCAACCAGGATTGACCACATCTACAGCCCCAGCGGCAGAAGACATAAGGCTGGACACTCTTGGGGCTGAGACGATTGGTGAGGTTGGGAAAGCAAATGCAGACCCTTGAAAGGAATCCTGCGTGCTCCCCATTCCATGGCTCCCAACTCTCCAGGTTCAACGCAATCTTCCGACAGCGAAAGCACTCATTGGAAACTCAGCGGATGCTACACCGTGGGATCGGGAAAGCTTTCTGAAACTCACCTCAGTTTTCCTCTCCTGGTGCTCGTGTTCTCCATTCAGGCCCCCTTACTAACAATCTCCCCACTTGGAGACTCGGCGCCTTTCCATGCCTCTTTCGTACCGTCTGCAATTTGTCCGCAGGATGAACTGCAAGAGGGGGAACCAATGAGAGACTCGCTGGAGGTGTTTGGTCGGGCACATGTCACTCTCATTTCCCATCACGAAGAAGAATTCACCAGCGGTTCAGCCTGCAACCGCGGATCGACAATAGGGCGTGAAGCCATCCAGCCGTGTTGCGTCCCACTCACAAAAAAGCGACTTGGGAAATGGAGCTCAGGGGCCCTGCACTTCCCAAACCTGCAGAGTTCTAAACGATAACTATCGCCCCAAAATATATTGAGGTCAGGCTACGAAGAGGCGCTGAACGCAAGGCAGAACTGCAGGAAACGGATGTCAACGGGTACATCGGAATGGCCCCGATAGCACATGAAAAGCGCCAGAACGTGGACAATGATGCGGTTGGCCAAAAAGGGCGTATGCGTTTTTTCCTGAATATATTCAGGAAAAAACGCATACGCCCTTTTTGGCCAACCAAGCAACCTGGGACAGCAAATCAGCACTACAAAGAAATCTCTCGCCCCCCCCCCGGGGGCAAAAGGGCCAGGCGAAAAAAGTCTAAAAACCAGAAAGGCAGGACAGCCCACGGAGTCAAGGGAGCCTTGTTAAGCTGATGGGCGGGATGTCAATGGCCAACAGCCAATCTTCACAAGTGTATCCTCTTTCCCAAACCATGTAAAACACAGAACCACAGAGCATAGGGCACTTCCACACATGGGCGTTGACCTTGGGAAAATGAAAAAATCAACCAGACACAGGGACCCCAAAGTTGAGGGCTGCTGTCTTGACAAGAACCTCCACTCCGGTACACGTTTCATATCCCAGGAAAGAGCCAAGTGGACAAAGACGAGTGGACAAGTGGACAAAGACAAGTGGACAAGTGGACAAGTGGTGCTACGTAGGTCCAATGGAGTGTCACTCAGCCATGAAATCCACGTCATGAGGCTGGTAGCAGCATCCTGAGTGGATTTAGGTACGATCATCCTCAGTGAAATAAGTCCCACAAAAAAAGAAACTTATGATATCACTTATCGAGGGAATGTAAAAATCGCTCCCCATGAACGGAATCCCCAAACAGAACAGAGTCACGCTTTTAGAAAACACACTTATGCCTGCTTCAGGGGAAAGGTGAGGTGCGGTGACGCATAAAACTCGAGTTTGAAATGAGCACAGATACCCTTCCGAAAACCGAATATGGAATGGACACGACCTACTCCTTGCTCAATCAACTGGACTCACCAGACCCTGTTCATCGCACAAGTATCTATCCGACTAGTAAGCATCTTAAAAGCTAAGTCTTGATATCTCTGTGTAAGTGCATCAAGTGTGTGTAAAGCGGCCTAAAACCAGCAGGGAAAATCAGCTCAGACCCATTCTGAGGATACATTTCCAACACAAAGAAGAAACAAGCAGGGCAAAACAGAGAGAAATTCTTCCAAAATGCGTTCAGGGACTGGCATGCAACCAGGATTGACCACATCTACAGCCCCAGCGGCAGAAGACATAAGGCTGGACACTCTTGGGGCTGAGACGATTGGTGAGGTTGGGAAAGCAAATGCAGACCCTTGAAAGGAATCCTGCGTGCTCCCCATTCCATGGCTCCCAACTCTCCAGGTTCAACGCAATCTTCCGACAGCGAAAGCACTCATTGGAAACCCAGCGGATGCTACACCGTGGGATCGGGAAAGCTTTCTGAAACTCACCTCAGTTTTCCTCTCCTGGTGCTCGTGTTCTCCATTCAGGCCCCCTTACTAACAATCTCCCCACTTGGAGTCTCGGCGCCTTTCCATGCCTCTTTCGTACCGTCTGCAATTTGTCCGCAGGATGAACTGCAAGAGGGGGAACCAATGAGAGACTCGCTGGAGGTGTTTGGTCGGGCACATGTCACTTTCATTTCCCATCACGAAGAAGAATTCACCAGCGGTTCAGCCTGCCACCGCGGATCGACAATAGGGCGTGAAGCCATCCAGCCGTGTTGCGTCCCACTCACAAAAAAGCGACTTGGGAAATGGAGCTCAGGGGCACTGCACTTCCCAAACCTGCAGAGTTCTAAACGATAACTATCGCCCCAAAATATATTGAGGGCAGGCTACGAAGAGGCGCTGAACGCAAGGCAGAACTGCATGAAACGGATGTCAACGGGTACATCGGAATGGCCCCGATAGCACATGAAAATCGCCAGAACGTGGACAATGATGCGGTTGGCCAAAAAGGGCGTATGCGTTTTTTCCTGAATATATTCAGGAAAAAACGCATACGCCCTTTTTGGCCAACCAAGCAACCTGGGAGAGCAAATCAGCACTACAAAGAAATCTCTCGCCCCCCCCCCCCGGGGCAAAAGGGCCAGGCGAAAAAAGTCTAAAAACCAGAAAGGCAGGACAGCCCACGGAGTCAAGGGAGCCTTGTTAAGCTGATGGGCGGGATGTCAATGGCCAACAGCCAATCTTCACAAGTGTATCCTCTTTCCCAAACCATGTAAAACACAGAACCACAGAGCATAGGGCACTTCCACACATGGGCGTTGACCTTGGGAAAATGAAAAAATCAACCAGACACAGGGACCCCAAAGTTGAGGGCTGCTGTCTTGACAAGAACCTCCACTCCGGTACACGTTTCATATCCCAGGAAAGAGCCAAGTGGACAAAGACGAGTGGACAAGTGGACAAAGACAAGTGGACAAGTGGACAAGTGGTGCTACGTAGGTCCAATGGAGTGTCACTCAGCCATGAAATCCACGTCATGAGGCTGGTAGCAGCATCCTGAGTGGATTTAGGTACGATCATCCTCAGTGAAATAAGTCCCACAAAAAAAGAAACTTATGATATCACTTATCGAGGGAATGTAAAAATCGCTCCCCATGAACGGAATCCCCAAACAGAACAGAGTCACGCTTTTAGAAAACACACTTATGCCTGCTTCAGGGGAAAGGTGAGGTGCGGTGACGCATAAAACTCGAGTTTGAAATGAGCACAGATACCCTTCCGAAAACCGAATATGGAATGGACACGACCTACTCCTTGCTCAATCAACTGGACTCACCAGACCCTGTTCATCGCACAAGTATCTATCCGACTAGTAAGCATCTTAAAAGCTAAGTCTTGATATCTCTGTGTAAGTGCATCAAGTGTGTGTAAAGCGGCCTAAAACCAGCAGGGAAAATCAGCTCAGACCCATTCTGAGGATACATTTCCAACACAAAGAAGAAACAAGCAGGGCAAAACAGAGAGAAATTCTTCCAAAATGCGTTCAGGGACTGGCATGCAACCAGGATTGACCACATCTACAGCCCCAGCGGCAGAAGACATAAGACTGGACACTCTTGGGGCTGAGACGATTGGTGAGGTTGGGAAAGCAAATGCAGACCCTTGAAAGGAATCCTGCGTGCTCCCCATTCCATGGCTCCCAACTCTCCAGGTTCAACGCAATCTTCCGACAGCGAAAGCACTCATTGGAAACCCAGCGGATGCTACACCGTGGGATCGGGAAAGCTTTCTGAAACTCACCTCAGTTTTCCTCTCCTGGTGCTCGTGTTCTCCATTCAGGCCCCCTTACTAACAATCTCCCCACTTGGAGACTCGGCGCCTTTCCATGCCTCTTTCGTACCGTCTGCAATTTGTCCGCAGGATGAACTGCAAGAGGGGGAACCAATGAGAGACTCGCTGGAGGTGTTTGGTCGGGCACATGTCACTCTCATTTCCCATCACGAAGAAGAATTCACCAGCGGTTCAGCCTGCCACCGCGGATCGACAATAGGGCGTGAAGCCATCCAGCCGTGTTGCGTCCCACTCACAAAAAAGCGACTTGGGAAATGGAGCTCAGGGGCCCTGCACTTCCCAAACCTGCAGAGTTCTAAACGATAACTATCGCCCCAAAATATATTGAGGTCAGGCTACGAAGAGGCGCTGAACGCAAGGCAGAACTGCAGGAAACGGATGTCAACGGGTACATCGGAATGGCCCCGATAGCACATGAAAAGCGCCAGAACGTGGACAATGATGCGGTTGGCCAAAAAGGGCGTATGCGTTTTTTCCTGAATATATTCAGGAAAAAACGCATACGCCCTTTTTGGCCAACCAAGCAACCTGGGAGAGCAAATCAGCACTACAAAGAAATCTCTCGCCCCCCCCCCCCCCGGGGCAAAAGGGCCAGGCGAAAAAAGTCTAAAAACCAGAAAGGCAGGACAGCCCACGGAGTCAAGGGAGCCTTGTTAAGCTGATGGGCGGGATGTCAATGGCCAACAGCCAATCTTCACAAGTGTATCCTCTTTCCCAAACCATGTAAAACACAGAACCACAGAGCATAGGGCACTTCCACACATGGGCGTTGACCTTGGGAAAATGAAAAAATCAACCAGACACAGGGACCCCAAAGTTGAGGGCTGCTGTCTTGACAAGAACCTCCACTCCGGTACACGTTTCATATCCCAGGAAAGAGCCAAGTGGACAAAGACGAGTGGACAAGTGGACAAAGACAAGTGGACAAGTGGACAAGTGGTGCTACGTAGGTCCAATGGAGTGTCACTCAGCCATGAAATCCACGTCATGAGGCTGGTAGCAGCATCCTGAGTGGATTTAGGTACGATCATCCTCAGTGAAATAAGTCCCACAAAAAAAGAAACTTATGATATCACTTATCGAGGGAATGTAAAAATCGCTCCCCATGAACGGAATCCCCAAACAGAACAGAGTCACGCTTTTAGAAAACACACTTATGCCTGCTTCAGGGGAAAGGTGAGGTGCGGTGACGCATAAAACTCGAGTTTGAAATGAGCACAGATACCCTTCCGAAAACCGAATATGGAATGGACACGACCTACTCCTTGCTCAATCAACTGGACTCACCAGACCCTGTTCATCGCACAAGTATCTATCCGACTAGTAAGCATCTTAAAAGCTAAGTCTTGATATCTCTGTGTAAGTGCATCAAGTGTGTGTAAAGCGGCCTAAAACCAGCAGGGAAAATCAGCTCAGACCCATTCTGAGGATACATTTCCAACACAAAGAAGAAACAAGCAGGGCAAAACAGAGAGAAATTCTTCCAAAATGCGTTCAGGGACTGGCATGCAACCAGGATTGACCACATCTACAGCCCCAGCGGCAGAAGACATAAGGCTGGACACTCTTGGGGCTGAGACGATTGGTGAGGTTGGGAAAGCAAATGCAGACCCTTGAAAGGAATCCTGCGTGCTCCCCATTCCATGGCTCCCAACTCTCCAGGTTCAACGCAATCTTCCGACAGCGAAAGCACTCATTGGAAACCCAGCGGATGCTACACCGTGGGATCGGGAAAGCTTTCTGAAATTCACCTCAGTTTTCCTCTCCTGGTGCTCGTGTTCTCCATTCAGGCCCCCTTACTAACAATCTCCCCACTTGGAGACTCGGCGCCTTTCCATGCCTCTTTCGTACCGTCTGCAATTTGTCCGCAGGATGAACTGCAAGAGGGGGAACCAATGAGAGACTCGCTGGAGGTGTTTGGTCGGGCACATGTCACTCTCATTTCCCATCACGAAGAAGAATTCACCAGCGGTTCAGCCTGCCACCGCGGATCGACAATAGGGCGTGAAGCCATCCAGCCGTGTTGCGTCCCACTCACAAAAAAGCGACTTGGGAAATGGAGCTCAGGGGCCCTGCACTTCCCAAACCTGCAGAGTTCTAAACGATAACTATCGCCCCAAAATATATTGAGGTCAGGCTACGAAGAGGCGCTGAACGCAAGGCAGAACTGCAGGAAACGGATGTCAACGGGTACATCGGAATGGCCCCGATAGCACATGAAAAGCGCCAGAACGTGGACAATGATGCGGTTGGCCAAAAAGGGCGTATGCGTTTTTTCCTGAATATATTCAGGAAAAAACGCATACGCCCTTTTTGGCCAACCAAGCAACCTGGGAGAGCAAATCAGCACTACAAAGAAATCTCTCGCCCCCCCCCCCCCGGGGCAAAAGGGCCAGGCGAAAAAAGTCTAAAAACCAGAAAGGCAGGACAGCCCACGGAGTCAAGGGAGCCTTGTTAAGCTGATGGGCGGGATGTCAATGGCCAACAGCCAATCTTCACAAGTGTATCCTCTTTCCCAAACCATGTAAAACACAGAACCACAGAGCATAGGGCACTTCCACACATGGGCGTTGACCTTGGGAAAATGAAAAAATCAACCAGACACAGGGACCCCAAAGTTGAGGGCTGCTGTCTTGACAAGAACCTCCACTCCGGTACACGTTTCATATCCCAGGAAAGAGCCAAGTGGACAAAGACGAGTGGACAAGTGGACAAAGACAAGTGGACAAGTGGACAAGTGGTGCTACGTAGGTCCAATGGAGTGTCACTCAGCCATGAAATCCACGTCATGAGGCTGGTAGCAGCATCCTGAGTGGATTTAGGTACGATCATCCTCAGTGAAATAAGTCCCACAAAAAAAGAAACTTATGATATCACTTATCGAGGGAATGTAAAAATCGCTCCCCATGAACGGAATCCCCAAACAGAACAGAGTCACGCTTTTAGAAAACACACTTATGCCTGCTTCAGGGGAAAGGTGAGGTGCGGTGACGCATAAAACTCGAGTTTGAAATGAGCACAGATACCCTTCCGAAAACCGAATATGGAATGGACACGACCTACTCCTTGCTCAATCAACTGGACTCACCAGACCCTGTTCATCGCACAAGTATCTATCCGACTAGTAAGCATCTTAAAAGCTAAGTCTTGATATCTCTGTGTAAGTGCATCAAGTGTGTGTAAAGCGGCCTAAAACCAGCAGGGAAAATCAGCTCAGACCCATTCTGAGGATACATTTCCAACACAAAGAAGAAACAAGCAGGGCAAAACAGAGAGAAATTCTTCCAAAATGCGTTCAGGGACTGGCATGCAACCAGGATTGACCACATCTACAGCCCCAGCGGCAGAAGACATAAGGCTGGACACTCTTGGGGCTGAGACGATTGGTGAGGTTGGGAAAGCAAATGCAGACCCTTGAAAGGAATCCTGCGTGCTCCCCATTCCATGGCTCCCAACTCTCCAGGTTCAACGCAATCTTCCGACAGCGAAAGCACTCATTGGAAACCCAGCGGATGCTACACCGTGGGATCGGGAAAGCTTTCTGAAACTCACCTCAGTTTTCCTCTCCTGGTGCTCGTGTTCTCCATTCAGGCCCCCTTACTAACAATCTCCCCACTTGGAGTCTCGGCGCCTTTCCATGCCTCTTTCGTACCGTCTGCAATTTGTCCGCAGGATGAACTGCAAGAGGGGGAACCAATGAGAGACTCGCTGGAGGTGTTTGGTCGGGCACATGTCACTCTCATTTCCCATCACGAAGAAGAATTCACCAGCGGTTCAGCCTGCCACCGCGGATCGACAATAGGGCGTGAAGCCATCCAGCCGTGTTGCGTCCCACTCACAAAAAAGCGACTTGGGAAATGGAGCTCAGGGGCCCTGCACTTCCCAAACCTGCAGAGTTCTAAACGATAACTATCGCCCCAAAATATATTGAGGTCAGGCTACGAAGAGGCGCTGAACGCAAGGCAGAACTGCAGGAAACGGATGTCAACGGGTACATCGGAATGGCCCCGATAGCACATGAAAAGCGCCAGAACGTGGACAATGATGCGGTTGGCCAAAAAGGGCGTATGCGTTTTTTCCTGAATATATTCAGGAAAAAACGCATACGCCCTTTTTGGCCAACCAAGCAACCTGGGAGAGCAAATCAGCACTACAAAGAAATCTCTCGCCCCCCCCCCGGGGCAAAAGGGCCAGGCGAAAAAAGTCTAAAAACCAGAAAGGCAGGACAGCCCACGGAGTCAAGGGAGCCTTGTTAAGCTGATGGGCGGGATGTCAATGGCCAACAGCCAATCTTCACAAGTGTATCCTCTTTCCCAAACCATGTAAAACACAGAACCACAGAGCATAGGGCACTTCCACACATGGGCGTTGACCTTGGGAAAATGAAAAAATCAACCAGACACAGGGACCCCAAAGTTGAGGGCTGCTGTCTTGACAAGAACCTCCACTCCGGTACACGTTTCATATCCCAGGAAAGAGCCAAGTGGACAAAGACGAGTGGACAAGTGGACAAAGACAAGTGGACAAGTGGACAAGTGGTGCTACGTAGGTCCAATGGAGTGTCACTCAGCCATGAAATCCACGTCATGAGGCTGGTAGCAGCATCCTGAGTGGATTTAGGTACGATCATCCTCAGTGAAATAAGTCCCACAAAAAAAGAAACTTATGATATCACTTATCGAGGGAATGTAAAAATCGCTCCCCATGAACGGAATCCCCAAACAGAACAGAGTCACGCTTTTAGAAAACACACTTATGCCTGCTTCAGGGGAAAGGTGAGGTGCGGTGACGCATAAAACTCGAGTTTGAAATGAGCACAGATACCCTTCCGAAAACCGAATATGGAATGGACACGACCTACTCCTTGCTCAATCAACTGGACTCACCAGACCCTGTTCATCGCACAAGTATCTATCCGACTAGTAAGCATCTTAAAAGCTAAGTCTTGATATCTCTGTGTAAGTGCATCAAGTGTGTGTAAAGCGGCCTAAAACCAGCAGGGAAAATCAGCTCAGACCCATTCTGAGGATACATTTCCAACACAAAGAAGAAACAAGCAGGGCAAAACAGAGAGAAATTCTTCCAAAATGCGTTCAGGGACTGGCATGCAACCAGGATTGACCACATCTACAGCCCCAGCGGCAGAAGACATAAGGCTGGACACTCTTGGGGCTGAGACGATTGGTGAGGTTGGGAAAGCAAATGCAGACCCTTGAAAGGAATCCTGCGTGCTCCCCATTCCATGGCTCCCAACTCTCCAGGTTCAACGCAATCTTCCGACAGCGAAAGCACTCATTGGAAACCCAGCGGATGCTACACCGTGGGATCGGGAAAGCTTTCTGAAACTCACCTCAGTTTTCCTCTCCTGGTGCTCGTGTTCTCCATTCAGGCCCCCTTACTAACAATCTCCCCACTTGGAGTCTCGGCGCCTTTCCATGCCTCTTTCGTACCGTCTGCAATTTGTCCGCAGGATGAACTGCAAGAGGGGGAACCAATGAGAGACTCGCTGGAGGTGTTTGGTCGGGCACATGTCACTCTCATTTCCCATCACGAAGAAGAATTCACCAGCGGTTCAGCCTGCAACCGCGGATCGACAATAGGGCGTGAAGCCATCCAGCCGTGTTGCGTCCCACTCACAAAAAAGCGACTTGGGAAATGGAGCTCAGGGGCACTGCACTTCCCAAACCTGCAGAGTTCTAAACGATAACTATCGCCCCAAAATATATTGAGGGCAGGCTACGAAGAGGCGCTGAACGCAAGGCAGAACTGCAGGAAACGGATGTCAACGGGTACATCGGAATGGCCCCGATAGCACATGAAAAGCGCCAGAACGTGGACAATGATGCGGTTGGCCAAAAAGGGCGTATGCGTTTTTTCCTGAATATATTCAGGAAAAAACGCATACGCCCTTTTTGGCCAACCAAGCAACCTGGGAGAGCAAATCAGCACTACAAAGAAATCTCTCGCCCCCCCCCCGGGGGCAAAAGGGCCAGGCGAAAAACGTCTAAAAACCAGAAAGGCAGGACAGCCCACGGAGTCAAGGGAGCCTTGTTAAGCTGATGGGCGGGATGTCAATGGCCAACAGCCAATCTTCACAAGTGTATCCTCTTTCCCAAACCATGTAAAACACAGAACCACAGAGCATAGGGCACTTCCACACATGGGCGTTGACCTTGGGAAAATGAAAAAATCAACCAGACACAGGGACCCCAAAGTTGAGGGCTGCTGTCTTGACAAGAACCTCCACTCCGGTACACGTTTCATATCCCAGGAAAGAGCCAAGTGGACAAAGACGAGTGGACAAGTGGACAAAGACAAGTGGACAAGTGGACAAGTGGTGCTACGTAGGTCCAATGGAGTGTCACTCAGCCATGAAATCCACGTCATGAGGCTGGTAGCAGCATCCTGAGTGGATTTAGGTACGATCATCCTCAGTGAAATAAGTCCCACAAAAAAAGAAACTTATGATATCACTTATCGAGGGAATGTAAAAATCGCTCCCCATGAACGGAATCCCCAAACAGAACAGAGTCACGCTTTTAGAAAACACACTTATGCCTGCTTCAGGGGAAAGGTGAGGTGCGGTGACGCATAAAACTCGAGTTTGAAATGAGCACAGATACCCTTCCGAAAACCGAATATGGAATGGACACGACCTACTCCTTGCTCAATCAACTGGACTCACCAGACCCTGTTCATCGCACAAGTATCTATCCGACTAGTAAGCATCTTAAAAGCTAAGTCTTGATATCTCTGTGTAAGTGCATCAAGTGTGTGTAAAGCGGCCTAAAACCAGCAGGGAAAATCAGCTCAGACCCATTCTGAGGATACATTTCCAACACAAAGAAGAAACAAGCAGGGCAAAACAGAGAGAAATTCTTCCAAAATGCGTTCAGGGACTGGCATGCAACCAGGATTGACCACATCTACAGCCCCAGCGGCAGAAGACATAAGGCTGGACACTCTTGGGGCTGAGACGATTGGTGAGGTTGGGAAAGCAAATGCAGACCCTTGAAAGGAATCCTGCGTGCTCCCCATTCCATGGCTCCCAACTCTCCAGGTTCAACGCAATCTTCCGACAGCGAAAGCACTCATTGGAAACCCAGCGGATGCTACACCGTGGGATCGGGAAAGCTTTCTGAAACTCACCTCAGTTTTCCTCTCCTGGTGCTCGTGTTCTCCATTCAGGCCCCCTTACTAACAATCTCCCCACTTGGAGACTCGGCGCCTTTCCATGCCTCTTTCGTACCGTCTGCAATTTGTCCGCAGGATGAACTGCAAGAGGGGGAACCAATGAGAGACTCGCTGGAGGTGTTTGGTCGGGCACATGTCACTCTCATTTCCCATCACGAAGAAGAATTCACCAGCGGTTCAGCCTGCCACCGCGGATCGACAATAGGGCGTGAAGCCATCCAGCCGTGTTGCGTCCCACTCACAAAAAAGCGACTTGGGAAATGGAGCTCAGGGGCCCTGCACTTCCCAAACCTGCAGAGTTCTAAACGATAACTATCGCCCCAAAATATATTGAGGTCAGGCTACGAAGAGGCGCTGAACGCAAGGCAGAACTGCAGGAAACGGATGTCAACGGGTACATCGGAATGGCCCCGATAGCACATGAAAAGCGCCAGAACGTGGACAATGATGCGGTTGGCCAAAAAGGGCGTATGCGTTTTTTCCTGAATATATTCAGGAAAAAACGCATACGCCCTTTTTGGCCAACCAAGCAACCTGGGAGAGCAAATCAGCACTACAAAGAAATCTCTCGCCCCCCCCCCCCCCCCCGGGGCAAAAGGGCCAGGCGAAAAAAGTCTAAAAACCAGAAAGGCAGGACAGCCCACGGAGTCAAGGGAGCCTTGTTAAGCTGATGGGCGGGATGTCAATGGCCAACAGCCAATCTTCACAAGTGTATCCTCTTTCCCAAACCATGTAAAACACAGAACCACAGAGCATAGGGCACTTCCACACATGGGCGTTGACCTTGGGAAAATGAAAAAATCAACCAGACACAGGGACCCCAAAGTTGAGGGCTGCTGTCTTGACAAGAACCTCCACTCCGGTACACGTTTCATATCCCAGGAAAGAGCCAAGTGGACAAAGACGAGTGGACAAGTGGACAAAGACAAGTGGACAAGTGGACAAGTGGTGCTACGTAGGTCCAATGGAGTGTCACTCAGCCATGAAATCCACGTCATGAGGCTGGTAGCAGCATCCTGAGTGGATTTAGGTACGATCATCCTCAGTGAAATAAGTCCCACAAAAAAAGAAACTTATGATATCACTTATCGAGGGAATGTAAAAATCGCTCCCCATGAACGGAATCCCCAAACAGAACAGAGTCACGCTTTTAGAAAACACACTTATGCCTGCTTCAGGGGAAAGGTGAGGTGCGGTGACGCATAAAACTCGAGTTTGAAATGAGCACAGATACCCTTCCGAAAACCGAATATGGAATGGACACGACCTACTCCTTGCTCAATCAACTGGACTCACCAGACCCTGTTCATCGCACAAGTATCTATCCGACTAGTAAGCATCTTAAAAGCTAAGTCTTGATATCTCTGTGTAAGTGCATCAAGTGTGTGTAAAGCGGCCTAAAACCAGCAGGGAAAATCAGCTCAGACCCATTCTGAGGATACATTTCCAACACAAAGAAGAAACAAGCAGGGCAAAACAGAGAGAAATTCTTCCAAAATGCGTTCAGGGACTGGCATGCAACCAGGATTGACCACATCTACAGCCCCAGCGGCAGAAGACATAAGGCTGGACACTCTTGGGGCTGAGACGATTGGTGAGGTTGGGAAAGCAAATGCAGACCCTTGAAAGGAATCCTGCGTGCTCCCCATTCCATGGCTCCCAACTCTCCAGGTTCAACGCAATCTTCCGACAGCGAAAGCACTCATTGGAAACCCAGCGGATGCTACACCGTGGGATCGGGAAAGCTTTCTGAAACTCACCTCAGTTTTCCTCTCCTGGTGCTCGTGTTCTCCATTCAGGCCCCCTTACTAACAATCTCCCCACTTGGAGACTCGGCGCCTTTCCATGCCTCTTTCGTACCGTCTGCAATTTGTCCGCAGGATGAACTGCAAGAGGGGGAACCAATGAGAGACTCGCTGGAGGTGTTTGGTCGGGCACATGTCACTCTCATTTCCCATCACGAAGAAGAATTCACCAGCGGTTCAGCCTGCCACCGCGGATCGACAATAGGGCGTGAAGCCATCCAGCCGTGTTGCGTCCCACTCACAAAAAAGCGACTTGGGAAATGGAGCTCAGGGGCCCTGCACTTCCCAAACCTGCAGAGTTCTAAACGATAACTATCGCCCCAAAATATATTGAGGTCAGGCTACGAAGAGGCGCTGAACGCAAGGCAGAACTGCAGGAAACGGATGTCAACGGGTACATCGGAATGGCCCCGATAGCACATGAAAAGCGCCAGAACGTGGACAATGATGCGGTTGGCCAAAAAGGGCGTATGCGTTTTTTCCTGAATATATTCAGGAAAAAACGCATACGCCCTTTTTGGCCAACCAAGCAACCTGGGAGAGCAAATCAGCACTACAAAGAAATCTCTCGCCCCCCCCCCCCGGGGCAAAAGGGCCAGGCGAAAAAAGTCTAAAAACCAGAAAGGCAGGACAGCCCACGGAGTCAAGGGAGCCTTGTTAAGCTGATGGGCGGGATGTCAATGGCCAACAGCCAATCTTCACAAGTGTATCCTCTTTCCCAAACCATGTAAAACACAGAACCACAGAGCATAGGGCACTTCCACACATGGGCGTTGACCTTGGGAAAATGAAAAAATCAACCAGACACAGGGACCCCAAAGTTGAGGGCTGCTGTCTTGACAAGAACCTCCACTCCGGTACACGTTTCATATCCCAGGAAAGAGCCAAGTGGACAAAGACGAGTGGACAAGTGGACAAAGACAAGTGGACAAGTGGACAAGTGGTGCTACGTAGGTCCAATGGAGTGTCACTCAGCCATGAAATCCACGTCATGAGGCTGGTAGCAGCATCCTGAGTGGATTTAGGTACGATCATCCTCAGTGAAATAAGTCCCACAAAAAAAGAAACTTATGATATCACTTATCGAGGGAATGTAAAAATCGCTCCCCATGAACGGAATCCCCAAACAGAACAGAGTCACGCTTTTAGAAAACACACTTATGCCTGCTTCAGGGGAAAGGTGAGGTGCGGTGACGCATAAAACTCGAGTTTGAAATGAGCACAGATACCCTTCCGAAAACCGAATATGGAATGGACACGACCTACTCCTTGCTCAATCAACTGGACTCACCAGACCCTGTTCATCGCACAAGTATCTATCCGACTAGTAAGCATCTTAAAAGCTAAGTCTTGATATCTCTGTGTAAGTGCATCAAGTGTGTGTAAAGCGGCCTAAAACCAGCAGGGAAAATCAGCTCAGACCCATTCTGAGGATACATTTCCAACACAAAGAAGAAACAAGCAGGGCAAAACAGAGAGAAATTCTTCCAAAATGCGTTCAGGGACTGGCATGCAACCAGGATTGACCACATCTACAGCCCCAGCGGCAGAAGACATAAGGCTGGACACTCTTGGGGCTGAGACGATTGGTGAGGTTGGGAAAGCAAATGCAGACCCTTGAAAGGAATCCTGCGTGCTCCCCATTCCATGGCTCCCAACTCTCCAGGTTCAACGCAATCTTCCGACAGCGAAAGCACTCATTGGAAACCCAGCGGATGCTACACCGTGGGATCGGGAAAGCTTTCTGAAACTCACCTCAGTTTTCCTCTCCTGGTGCTCGTGTTCTCCATTCAGGCCCCCTTACTAACAATCTCCCCACTTGGAGTCTCGGCGCCTTTCCATGCCTCTTTCGTACCGTCTGCAATTTGTCCGCAGGATGAACTGCAAGAGGGGGAACCAATGAGAGACTCGCTGGAGGTGTTTGGTCGGGCACATGTCACTCTCATTTCCCATCACGAAGAAGAATTCACCAGCGGTTCAGCCTGCCACCGCGGATCGACAATAGGGCGTGAAGCCATCCAGCCGTGTTGCGTCCCACTCACAAAAAAGCGACTTGGGAAATGAAGCTCAGGGGCCCTGCACTTCCCAAACCTGCAGAGTTCTAAACGATAACTATCGCCCCAAAATATATTGAGGTCAGGCTACGAAGAGGCGCTGAACGCAAGGCAGAACTGCAGGAAACGGATGTCAACGGGTACATCGGAATGGCCCCGATAGCACATGAAAAGCGCCAGAACGTGGACAATGATGCGGTTGGCCAAAAAGGGCGTATGCGTTTTTTCCTGAATATATTCAGGAAAAAACGCATACGCCCTTTTTGGCCAACCAAGCAACCTGGGAGAGCAAATCAGCACTACCAAGAAATCTCTCGCCCCCCCCCCCGGGGCAAAAGGGCCAGGCGAAAAAAGTCTAAAAACCAGAAAGGCAGGACAGCCCACGGAGTCAAGGGAGCCTTGTTAAGCTGATGGGCGGGATGTCAATGGCCAACAGCCAATCTTCACAAGTGTATCCTCTTTCCCAAACCATGTAAAACACAGAACCACAGAGCATAGGGCACTTCCACACATGGGCGTTGACCTTGGGAAAATGAAAAAATCAACCAGACACAGGGACCCCAAAGTTGAGGGCTGCTGTCTTGACAAGAACCTCCACTCCGGTACACGTTTCATATCCCAGGAAAGAGCCAAGTGGACAAAGACGAGTGGACAAGTGGACAAAGACAAGTGGACAAGTGGACAAGTGGTGCTACGTAGGTCCAATGGAGTGTCACTCAGCCATGAAATCCACGTCATGAGGCTGGTAGCAGCATCCTGAGTGGATTTAGGTACGATCATCCTCAGTGAAATAAGTCCCACAAAAAAAGAAACTTATGATATCACTTATCGAGGGAATGTAAAAATCGCTCCCCATGAACGGAATCCCCAAACAGAACAGAGTCACGCTTTTAGAAAACACACTTATGCCTGCTTCAGGGGAAAGGTGAGGTGCGGTGACGCATAAAACTCGAGTTTGAAATGAGCACAGATACCCTTCCGAAAACCGAATATGGAATGGACACGACCTACTCCTTGCTCAATCAACTGGACTCACCAGACCCTGTTCATCGCACAAGTATCTATCCGACTAGTAAGCATCTTAAAAGCTAAGTCTTGATATCTCTGTGTAAGTGCATCAAGTGTGTGTAAAGCGGCCTAAAACCAGCAGGGAAAATCAGCTCAGACCCATTCTGAGGATACATTTCCAACACAAAGAAGAAACAAGCAGGGCAAAACAGAGAGAAATTCTTCCAAAATGCGTTCAGGGACTGGCATGCAACCAGGATTGACCACATCTACAGCCCCAGCGGCAGAAGACATAAGGCTGGACACTCTTGGGGCTGAGACGATTGGTGAGGTTGGGAAAGCAAATGCAGACCCTTGAAAGGAATCCTGCGTGCTCCCCATTCCATGGCTCCCAACTCTCCAGGTTCAACGCAATCTTCCGACAGCGAAAGCACTCATTGGAAACCCAGCGGATGCTACACCGTGGGATCGGGAAAGCTTTCTGAAACTCACCTCAGTTTTCCTCTCCTGGTGCTCGTGTTCTCCATTCAGGCCCCCTTACTAACAATCTCCCCACTTGGAGACTCGGCGCCTTTCCATGCCTCTTTCGTACCGTCTGCAATTTGTCCGCAGGATGAACTGCAAGAGGGGGAACCAATGAGAGACTCGCTGGAGGTGTTTGGTCGGGCACATGTCACTCTCATTTCCCATCACGAAGAAGAATTCACCAGCGGTTCAGCCTGCAACCGCGGATCGACAATAGGGCGTGAAGCCATCCAGCCGTGTTGCGTCCCACTCACAAAAAAGCGACTTGGGAAATGGAGCTCAGGGGCCCTGCACTTCCCAAACCTGCAGAGTTCTAAACGATAACTATCGCCCCAAAATATATTGAGGTCAGGCTACGAAGAGGCGCTGAACGCAAGGCAGAACTGCAGGAAACGGATGTCAACGGGTACATCGGAATGGCCCCGATAGCACATGAAAAGCGCCAGAACGTGGACAATGATGCGGTTGGCCAAAAAGGGCGTATGCGTTTTTTCCTGAATATATTCAGGAAAAAACGCATACGCCCTTTTTGGCCAACCAAGCAACCTGGGAGAGCAAATCAGCACTACAAAGAAATCTCTCGCCCCCCCCCCCCCCGGGGCAAAAGGGCCAGGCGAAAAAAGTCTAAAAACCAGAAAGGCAGGACAGCCCACGGAGTCAAGGGAGCCTTGTTAAGCTGATGGGCGGGATGTCAATGGCCAACAGCCAATCTTCACAAGTGTATCCTCTTTCCCAAACCATGTAAAACACAGAACCACAGAGCATAGGGCACTTCCACACATGGGCGTTGACCTTGGGAGAATGAAAAAATCAACCAGACACAGGGACCCCAAAGTTGAGGGCTGCTGTCTTGACAAGAACCTCCACTCCGGTACACGTTTCATATCCCAGGAAAGAGCCAAGTGGACAAAGACGAGTGGACAAGTGGACAAAGACAAGTGGACAAGTGGACAAGTGGTGCTACGTAGGTCCAATGGAGTGTCACTCAGCCATGAAATCCACGTCATGAGGCTGGTAGCAGCATCCTGAGTGGATTTAGGTACAATCATCCTCAGTGAAATAAGTCCCACAAAAAAAGAAACTTATGATATCACTTATCGAGGGAATGTAAAAATCGCTCCCCATGAACGGAATCCCCAAACAGAACAGAGTCACGCTTTTAGAAAACACACTTATGCCTGCTTCAGGGGAAAGGTGAGGTGCGGTGACGCATAAAACTCGAGTTTGAAATGAGCACAGATACCCTTCCGAAAACCGAATATGGAATGGACACGACCTACTCCTTGCTCAATCAACTGGACTCACCAGACCCTGTTCATCGCACAAGTATCTATCCGACTAGTAAGCATCTTAAAAGCTAAGTCTTGATATCTCTGTGTAAGTGCATCAAGTGTGTGTAAAGCGGCCTAAAACCAGCAGGGAAAATCAGCTCAGACCCATTCTGAGGATACATTTCCAACACAAAGAAGAAACAAGCAGGGCAAAACAGAGAGAAATTCTTCCAAAATGCGTTCAGGGACTGGCATGCAACCAGGATTGACCACATCTACAGCCCCAGCGGCAGAAGACATAAGGCTGGACACTCTTGGGGCTGAGACGATTGGTGAGGTTGGGAAAGCAAATGCAGACCCTTGAAAGGAATCCTGCGTGCTCCCCATTCCATGGGTCCCAACTCTCCAGGTTCAACGCAATCTTCCGACAGCGAAAGCACTCATTGGAAACCCAGCGGATGCTACACCGTGGGATCGGGAAAGCTTTCTGAAACTCACCTCAGTTTTCCTCTCCTGGTGCTCGTGTTCTCCATTCAGGCCCCCTTACTAACAATCTCCCCACTTGGAGACTCGGCGCCTTTCCATGCCTCTTTCGTACCGTCTGCAATTTGTCCGCAGGATGAACTGCAAGAGGGGGAACCAATGAGAGACTCGCTGGAGGTGTTTGGTCGGGCACATGTCACTCTCATTTCCCATCACGAAGAAGAATTCACCAGCGGTTCAGCCTGCCACCGCGGATCGACAATAGGGCGTGAAGCCATCCAGCCGTGTTGCGTCCCACTCACAAAAAAGCGACTTGGGAAATGGAGCTCAGGGGCCCTGCACTTCCCAAACCTGCAGAGTTCTAAACGATAACTATCGCCCCAAAATATATTGAGGTCAGGCTACGAAGAGGCGCTGAACGCAAGGCAGAACTGCAGGAAACGGATGTCAACGGGTACATCGGAATGGCCCCGATAGCACATGAAAATCGCCAGAACGTGGACAATGATGCGGTTGGCCAAAAAGGGCGTATGCGTTTTTTCCTGAATATATTCAGGAAAAAACGCATACGCCCTTTTTGGCCAACCAAGCAACCTGGGAGAGCAAATCAGCACTACAAAGAAATCTCTCGCCCCCCCCCCCCCGGGGCAAAAGGGCCAGGCGAAAAAAGTCTAAAAACCAGAAAGGCAGGACAGCCCACGGAGTCAAGGGAGCCTTGTTAAGCTGATGGGCGGGATGTCAATGGCCAACAGCCAATCTTCACAAGTGTATCCTCTTTCCCAAACCATGTAAAACACAGAACCACAGAGCATAGGGCACTTCCACACATGGGCGTTGACCTTGGGAGAATGAAAAAATCAACCAGACACAGGGACCCCAAAGTTGAGGGCTGCTGTCTTGACAAGCACCTCCACTCCGGTACACGTTTCATATCCCAGGAAAGAGCCAAGTGGACAAAGACGAGTGGACAAGTGGACAAAGACAAGTGGACAAGTGGACAAGTGGTGCTACGTAGGTCCAATGGAGTGTCACTCAGCCATGAAATCCACGTCATGAGGCTGGTAGCAGCATCCTGAGTGGATTTAGGTACGATCATCCTCAGTGAAATAAGTCCCACAAAAAAAGAAACTTATGATATCACTTATCGAGGGAATGTAAAAATCGCTCCCCATGAACGGAATCCCCAAACAGAACAGAGTCACGCTTTTAGAAAACACACTTATGCCTGCTTCAGGGGAAAGGTGAGGTGCGGTGACGCATAAAACTCGAGTTTGAAATGAGCACAGATACCCTTCCGAAAACCGAATATGGAATGGACACGACCTACTCCTTGCTCAATCAACTGGACTCACCAGACCCTGTTCATCGCACAAGTATCTATCCGACTAGTAAGCATCTTAAAAGCTAAGTCTTGATATCTCTGTGTAAGTGCATCAAGTGTGTGTAAAGCGGCCTAAAACCAGCAGGGAAAATCAGCTCAGACCCATTCTGAGGATACATTTCCAACACAAAGAAGAAACAAGCAGGGCAAAACAGAGAGAAATTCTTCCAAAATGCGTTCAGGGACTGGCATGCAACCAGGATTGACCACATCTACAGCCCCAGCGGCAGAAGACATAAGGCTGGACACTCTTGGGGCTGAGACGATTGGTGAGGTTGGGAAAGCAAATGCAGACCCTTGAAAGGAATCCTGCGTGCTCCCCATTCCATGGCTCCCAACTCTCCAGGTTCAACGCAATCTTCCGACAGCGAAAGCACTCATTGGAAACCCAGCGGATGCTACACCGTGGGATCGGGAAAGCTTTCTGAAACTCACCTCAGTTTTCCTCTCCTGGTGCTCGTGTTCTCCATTCAGGCCCCCTTACTAACAATCTCCCCACTTGGAGACTCGGCGCCTTTCCATGCCTCTTTCGTACCGTCTGCAATTTGTCCGCAGGATGAACTGCAAGAGGGGGAACCAATGAGAGACTCGCTGGAGGTGTTTGGTCGGGCACATGTCACTCTCATTTCCCATCACGAAGAAGAATTCACCAGCGGTTCAGCCTGCAACCGCGGATCGACAATAGGGCGTGAAGCCATCCAGCCGTGTTGCGTCCCACTCACAAAAAAGCGACTTGGGAAATGGAGCTCAGGGGCCCTGCACTTCCCAAACCTGCAGAGTTCTAAACGATAACTATCGCCCCAAAATATATTGAGCGCAGGCTACGAAGAGGCGCTGAACGCAAGGCAGAACTGCAGGAAACGGATGTCAACGGGTACATCGGAATGGCCCCGATAGCACATGAAAAGCGCCAGAACGTGGACAATGATGCGGTTGGCCAAAAAGGGCGTATGCGTTTTTTCCTGAATATATTCAGGAAAAAACGCATACGCCCTTTTTGGCCAACCAAGCAACCTGGGAGAGCAAATCAGCACTACAAAGAAATCTCTCGCCCCCCCCCCGGGGCAAAAGGGCCAGGCGAAAAAAGTCTAAAAACCAGAAAGGCTGGACAGCCCACGGAGTCAAGGGAGCCTTGTTAAGCTGATGGGCGGGATGTCAATGGCCAACAGCCAATCTTCACAAGTGTATCCTCTTTCCCAAACCATGTAAAACACAGAACCACAGAGCATAGGGCACTTCCACACATGGGCGTTGACCTTGGGAAAATGAAAAAATCAACCAGACACAGGGACCCCAAAGTTGAGGGCTGCTGTCTTGACAAGAACCTCCACTCCGGTACACGTTTCATATCCCAGGAAAGAGCCAAGTGGACAAAGACGAGTGGACAAGTGGACAAAGACAAGTGGACAAGTGGACAAGTGGTGCTACGTAGGTCCAATGGAGTGTCACTCAGCCATGAAATCCACGTCATGAGGCTGGTAGCAGCATCCTGAGTGGATTTAGGTACGATCATCCTCAGTGAAATAAGTCCCACAAAAAAAGAAACTTATGATATCACTTATCGAGGGAATGTAAAAATCGCTCCCCATGAACGGAATCCCCAAACAGAACAGAGTCACGCTTTTAGAAAACACACTTATGCCTGCTTCAGGGGAAAGGTGAGGTGCGGTGACGCATAAAACTCGAGTTTGAAATGAGCACAGATACCCTTCCGAAAACCGAATATGGAATGGACACGACCTACTCCTTGCTCAATCAACTGGACTCACCAGACCCTGTTCATCGCACAAGTATCTATCCGACTAGTAAGCATCTTAAAAGCTAAGTCTTGATATCTCTGTGTAAGTGCATCAAGTGTGTGTAAAGCGGCCTAAAACCAGCAGGGAAAATCAGCTCAGACCCATTCTGAGGATACATTTCCAACACAAAGAAGAAACAAGCAGGGCAAAACAGAGAGAAATTCTTCCAAAATGCGTTCAGGGACTGGCATGCAACCAGGATTGACCACATCTACAGCCCCAGCGGCAGAAGACATAAGGCTGGACACTCTTGGGGCTGAGACGATTGGTGAGGTTGGGAAAGCAAATGCAGACCCTTGAAAGGAATCCTGCGTGCTCCCCATTCCATGGCTCCCAACTCTCCAGGTTCAACGCAATCTTCCGACAGCGAAAGCACTCATTGGAAACCCAGCGGATGCTACACCGTGGGATCGGGAAAGCTTTCTGAAACTCACCTCAGTTTTCCTCTCCTGGTGCTCGTGTTCTCCATTCAGGCCCCCTTACTAACAATCTCCCCACTTGGAGACTCGGCGCCTTTCCATGCCTCTTTCGTACCGTCTGCAATTTGTCCGCAGGATGAACTGCAAGAGGGGGAACCAATGAGAGACTCGCGGGAGGTGTTTGGTCGGGCACATGTCACTCTCATTTCCCATCACGAAGAAGAATTCACCAGCGGTTCAGCCTGCCACCGCGGATCGACAATAGGGCGTGAAGCCATCCAGCCGTGTTGCGTCCCACTCACAAAAAAGCGACTTGGGAAATGGAGCTCAGGGGCCCTGCACTTCCCAAACCTGCAGAGTTCTAAACAATAACTATCGCCCCAAAATATATTGAGGTCAGGCTACGAAGAGGCGCTGAACGCAAGGCAGAACTGCAGGAAACGGATGTCAACGGGTACATCGGAATGGCCCCGATAGCACATGAAAAGCGCCAGAACGTGGACAATGATGCGGTTGGCCAAAAAGGGCGTATGCGTTTTTTCCTGAATATATTCAGGAAAAAACGCATACGCCCTTTTTGGCCAACCAAGCAACCTGGGAGAGCAAATCAGCACTACAAAGAAATCTCTCGCCCCCCCCCCCGGGGCAAAAGGGCCAGGCGAAAAAAGTCTAAAAACCAGAAAGGCAGGACAGCCCACGGAGTCAAGGGAGCCTTGTTAAGCTGATGGGCGGGATGTCAATGGCCAACAGCCAATCTTCACAAGTGTATCCTCTTTCCCAAACCATGTAAAACACAGAACCACAGAGCATAGGGCACTTCCACACATGGGCGTTGACCTTGGGAAAATGAAAAAATCAACCAGACACAGGGACCCCAAAGTTGAGGGCTGCTGTCTTGACAAGAACCTCCACTCCGGTACACGTTTCATATCCCAGGAAAGAGCCAAGTGGACAAAGACGAGTGGACAAGTGGACAAAGACAAGTGGACAAGTGGACAAGTGGTGCTACGTAGGTCCAATGGAGTGTCACTCAGCCATGAAATCCACGTCATGAGGCTGGTAGCAGCATCCTGAGTGGATTTAGGTACGATCATCCTCAGTGAAATAAGTCCCACAAAAAAAGAAACTTATGATATCACTTATCGAGGGAATGTAAAAATCGCTCCCCATGAACGGAATCCCCAAACAGAACAGAGTCACGCTTTTAGAAAACACACTTATGCCTGCTTCAGGGGAAAGGTGAGGTGCGGTGACGCATAAAACTCGAGTTTGAAATGAGCACAGATACCCTTCCGAAAACCGAATATGGAATGGACACGACCTACTCCTTGCTCAATCAACTGGACTCACCAGACCCTGTTCATCGCACAAGTATCTATCCGACTAGTAAGCATCTTAAAAGCTAAGTCTTGATATCTCTGTGTAAGTGCATCAAGTGTGTGTAAAGCGGCCTAAAACCAGCAGGGAAAATCAGCTCAGACCCATTCTGAGGATACATTTCCAACACAAAGAAGAAACAAGCAGGGCAAAACAGAGAGAAATTCTTCCAAAATGCGTTCAGGGACTGGCATGCAACCAGGATTGACCACATCTACAGCCCCAGCGGCAGAAGACATAAGGCTGGACACTCTTGGGGCTGAGACGATTGGTGAGGTTGGGAAAGCAAATGCAGACCCTTGAAAGGAATCCTGCGTGCTCCCCATTCCATGGCTCCCAACTCTCCAGGTTCAACGCAATCTTCCGACAGCGAAAGCACTCATTGGAAACCCAGCGGATGCTACACCGTGGGATCGGGAAAGCTTTCTGAAACTCACCTCAGTTTTCCTCTCCTGGTGCTCGTGTTCTCCATTCAGGCCCCCTTACTAACAATCTCCCCACTTGGAGTCTCGGCGCCTTTCCATGCCTCTTTCGTACCGTCTGCAATTTGTCCGCAGGATGAACTGCAAGAGGGGGAACCAATGAGAGACTCGCTGGAGGTGTTTGGTCGGGCACATGTCACTCTCATTTCCCATCACGAAGAAGAATTCACCAGCGGTTCAGCCTGCAACCGCGGATCGACAATAGGGCGTGAAGCCATCCAGCCGTGTTGCGTCCCACTCACAAAAAAGCGACTTGGGAAATGGAGCTCAGGGGCCCTGCACTTCCCAAACCTGCAGAGTTCTAAACGATAACTATCGCCCCAAAATATATTGAGGGCAGGCTACGAAGAGGCGCTGAACGCAAGGCAGAACTGCAGGAAACGGATGTCAACGGGTACATCGGAATGGCCCCGATAGCACATGAAAATCGCCAGAACGTGGACAATGATGCGGTTGGCCAAAAAGGGCGTATGCGTTTTTTCCTGAATATATTCAGGAAAAAACGCATACGCCCTTTTTGGCCAACCAAGCAACCTGGGAGAGCAAATCAGCACTACAAAGAAATCTCTCGCCCCCCGCCCCGGGGCAAAAGGGCCAGGCGAAAAAAGTCTAAAAACCAGAAAGGCAGGACAGCCCACGGAGTCAAGGGAGCCTTGTTAAGCTGATGGGCGGGATGTCAATGGCCAACAGCCAATCTTCACAAGTGTATCCTCTTTCCCAAACCATGTAAAACACAGAACCACAGAGCATAGGGCACTTCCACACATGGGCGTTGACCTTGGGAAAATGAAAAAATCAACCAGACACAGGGACCCCAAAGTTGAGGGCTGCTGTCTTGACAAGAACCTCCACTCCGGTACACGTTTCATATCCCAGGAAAGAGCCAAGTGGACAAAGACGAGTGGACAAGTGGACAAAGACAAGTGGACAAGTGGACAAGTGGTGCTACGTAGGTCCAATGGAGTGTCACTCAGCCATGAAATCCACGTCATGAGGCTGGTAGCAGCATCCTGAGTGGATTTAGGTACGATCATCCTCAGTGAAATAAGTCCCACAAAAAAAGAAACTTATGATATCACTTATCGAGGGAATGTAAAAATCGCTCCCCATGAACGGAATCCCCAAACAGAACAGAGTCACGCTTTTAGAAAACACACTTATGCCTGCTTCAGGGGAAAGGTGAGGTGCGGTGACGCATAAAACTCGAGTTTGAAATGAGCACAGATACCCTTCCGAAAACCGAATATGGAATGGACACGACCTACTCCTTGCTCAATCAACTGGACTCACCAGACCCTGTTCATCGCACAAGTATCTATCCGACTAGTAAGCATCTTAAAAGCTAAGTCTTGATATCTCTGTGTAAGTGCATCAAGTGTGTGTAAAGCGGCCTAAAACCAGCAGGGAAAATCAGCTCAGACCCATTCTGAGGATACATTTCCAACACAAAGAAGAAACAAGCAGGGCAAAACAGAGAGAAATTCTTCCAAAATGCGTTCAGGGACTGGCATGCAACCAGGATTGACCACATCTACAGCCCCAGCGGCAGAAGACATAAGGCTGGACACTCTTGGGGCTGAGACGATTGGTGAGGTTGGGAAAGCAAATGCAGACCCTTGAAAGGAATCCTGCGTGCTCCCCATTCCATGGCTCCCAACTCTCCAGGTTCAACGCAATCTTCCGACAGCGAAAGCACTCATTGGAAACCCAGCGGATGCTACACCGTGGGATCGGGAAAGCTTTCTGAAACTCACCTCAGTTTTCCTCTCCTGGTGCTCGTGTTCTCCATTCAGGCCCCCTTACTAACAATCTCCCCACTTGGAGACTCGGCGCCTTTCCATGCCTCTTTCGTACCGTCTGCAATTTGTCCGCAGGATGAACTGCAAGAGGGGGAACCAATGAGAGACTCGCGGGAGGTGTTTGGTCGGGCACATGTCACTCTCATTTCCCATCACGAAGAAGAATTCACCAGCGGTTCAGCCTGCCACCGCGGATCGACAATAGGGCGTGAAGCCATCCAGCCGTGTTGCGTCCCACTCACAAAAAAGCGACTTGGGAAATGGAGCTCAGGGGCCCTGCACTTCCCAAACCTGCAGAGTTCTAAACAATAACTATCGCCCCAAAATATATTGAGGTCAGGCTACGAAGAGGCGCTGAACGCAAGGCAGAACTGCAGGAAACGGATGTCAACGGGTACATCGGAATGGCCCCGATAGCACATGAAAAGCGCCAGAACGTGGACAATGATGCGGTTGGCCAAAAAGGGCGTATGCGTTTTTTCCTGAATATATTCAGGAAAAAACGCATACGCCCTTTTTGGCCAACCAAGCAACCTGGGAGAGCAAATCAGCACTACAAAGAAATCTCTCGCCCCCCCCCCCGGGGCAAAAGGGCCAGGCGAAAAAAGTCTAAAAACCAGAAAGGCAGGACAGCCCACGGAGTCAAGGGAGCCTTGTTAAGCTGATGGGCGGGATGTCAATGGCCAACAGCCAATCTTCACAAGTGTATCCTCTTTCCCAAACCATGTAAAACACAGAACCACAGAGCATAGGGCACTTCCACACATGGGCGTTGACCTTGGGAAAATGAAAAAATCAACCAGACACAGGGACCCCAAAGTTGAGGGCTGCTGTCTTGACAAGAACCTCCACTCCGGTACACGTTTCATATCCCAGGAAAGAGCCAAGTGGACAAAGACGAGTGGACAAGTGGACAAAGACAAGTGGACAAGTGGACAAGTGGTGCTACGTAGGTCCAATGGAGTGTCACTCAGCCATGAAATCCACGTCATGAGGCTGGTAGCAGCATCCTGAGTGGATTTAGGTACGATCATCCTCAGTGAAATAAGTCCCACAAAAAAAGAAACTTATGATATCACTTATCGAGGGAATGTAAAAATCGCTCCCCATGAACGGAATCCCCAAACAGAACAGAGTCACGCTTTTAGAAAACACACTTATGCCTGCTTCAGGGGAAAGGTGAGGTGCGGTGACGCATAAAACTCGAGTTTGAAATGAGCACAGATACCCTTCCGAAAACCGAATATGGAATGGACACGACCTACTCCTTGCTCAATCAACTGGACTCACCAGACCCTGTTCATCGCACAAGTATCTATCCGACTAGTAAGCATCTTAAAAGCTAAGTCTTGATATCTCTGTGTAAGTGCATCAAGTGTGTGTAAAGCGGCCTAAAACCAGCAGGGAAAATCAGCTCAGACCCATTCTGAGGATACATTTCCAACACAAAGAAGAAACAAGCAGGGCAAAACAGAGAGAAATTCTTCCAAAATGCGTTCAGGGACTGGCATGCAACCAGGATTGACCACATCTACAGCCCCAGCGGCAGAAGACATAAGGCTGGACACTCTTGGGGCTGAGACGATTGGTGAGGTTGGGAAAGCAAATGCAGACCCTTGAAAGGAATCCTGCGTGCTCCCCATTCCATGGCTCCCAACTCTCCAGGTTCAACGCAATCTTCCGACAGCGAAAGCACTCATTGGAAACCCAGCGGATGCTACACCGTGGGATCGGGAAAGCTTTCTGAAACTCACCTCAGTTTTCCTCTCCTGGTGCTCGTGTTCTCCATTCAGGCCCCCTTACTAACAATCTCCCCACTTGGAGTCTCGGCGCCTTTCCATGCCTCTTTCGTACCGTCTGCAATTTGTCCGCAGGATGAACTGCAAGAGGGGGAACCAATGAGAGACTCGCTGGAGGTGTTTGGTCGGGCACATGTCACTCTCATTTCCCATCACGAAGAAGAATTCACCAGCGGTTCAGCCTGCAACCGCGGATCGACAATAGGGCGTGAAGCCATCCAGCCGTGTTGCGTCCCACTCACAAAAAAGCGACTTGGGAAATGGAGCTCAGGGGCCCTGCACTTCCCAAACCTGCAGAGTTCTAAACGATAACTATCGCCCCAAAATATATTGAGGGCAGGCTACGAAGAGGCGCTGAACGCAAGGCAGAACTGCAGGAAACGGATGTCAACGGGTACATCGGAATGGCCCCGATAGCACATGAAAATCGCCAGAACGTGGACAATGATGCGGTTGGCCAAAAAGGGCGTATGCGTTTTTTCCTGAATATATTCAGGAAAAAACGCATACGCCCTTTTTGGCCAACCAAGCAACCTGGGAGAGCAAATCAGCACTACAAAGAAATCTCTCGCCCCCCGCCCCGGGGCAAAAGGGCCAGGCGAAAAAAGTCTAAAAACCAGAAAGGCAGGACAGCCCACGGAGTCAAGGGAGCCTTGTTAAGCTGATGGGCGGGATGTCAATGGCCAACAGCCAATCTTCACAAGTGTATCCTCTTTCCCAAACCATGTAAAACACAGAACCACAGAGCATAGGGCACTTCCACACATGGGCGTTGACCTTGGGAAAATGAAAAAATCAACCAGACACAGGGACCCCAAAGTTGAGGGCTGCTGTCTTGACAAGAACCTCCACTCCGGTACACGTTTCATATCCCAGGAAAGAGCCAAGTGGACAAAGACGAGTGGACAAGTGGACAAAGACAAGTGGACAAGTGGACAAGTGGTGCTACGTAGGTCCAATGGAGTGTCACTCAGCCATGAAATCCACGTCATGAGGCTGGTAGCAGCATCCTGAGTGGATTTAGGTACGATCATCCTCAGTGAAATAAGTCCCACAAAAAAAGAAACTTATGATATCACTTATCGAGGGAATGTAAAAATCGCTCCCCATGAACGGAATCCCCAAACAGAACAGAGTCACGCTTTTAGAAAACACACTTATGCCTGCTTCAGGGGAAAGGTGAGGTGCGGTGACGCATAAAACTCGAGTTTGAAATGAGCACAGATACCCTTCCGAAAACCGAATATGGAATGGACACGACCTACTCCTTGCTCAATCAACTGGACTCACCAGACCCTGTTCATCGCACAAGTATCTATCCGACTAGTAAGCATCTTAAAAGCTAAGTCTTGATATCTCTGTGTAAGTGCATCAAGTGTGTGTAAAGCGGCCTAAAACCAGCAGGGAAAATCAGCTCAGACCCATTCTGAGGATACATTTCCAACACAAAGAAGAAACAAGCAGGGCAAAACAGAGAGAAATTCTTCCAAAATGCGTTCAGGGACTGGCATGCAACCAGGATTGACCACATCTACAGCCCCAGCGGCAGAAGACATAAGGCTGGACACTCTTGGGGCTGAGACGATTGGTGAGGTTGGGAAAGCAAATGCAGACCCTTGAAAGGAATCCTGCGTGCTCCCCATTCCATGGCTCCCAACTCTCCAGGTTCAACGCAATCTTCCGACAGCGAAAGCACTCATTGGAAACCCAGCGGATGCTACACCGTGGGATCGGGAAAGCTTTCTGAAACTCACCTCAGTTTTCCTCTCCTGGTGCTCGTGTTCTCCATTCAGGCCCCCTTACTAACAATCTCCCCACTTGGAGACTCGGCGCCTTTCCATGCCTCTTTCGTACCGTCTGCAATTTGTCCGCAGGATGAACTGCAAGAGGGGGAACCAATGAGAGACTCGCTGGAGGTGTTTGGTCGGGCACATGTCACTCTCATTTCCCATCACGAAGAAGAATTCACCAGCGGTTCAGCCTGCAACCGCGGATCGACAATAGGGCGTGAAGCCATCCAGCCGTGTTGCGTCCCACTCACAAAAAAGCGACTTGGGAAATGGAGCTCAGGGGCCCTGCACTTCCCAAACCTGCAGAGTTCTAAACGATAACTATCGCCCCAAAATATATTGAGCGCAGGCTACGAAGAGGCGCTGAACGCAAGGCAGAACTGCAGGAAACGGATGTCAACGGGTACATCGGAATGGCCCCGATAGCACATGAAAATCGCCAGAACGTGGACAATGATGCGGTTGGCCAAAAAGGGCGTATGCGTTTTTTCCTGAATATATTCAGGAAAAAACGCATACGCCCTTTTTGGCCAACCAAGCAACCTGGGAGAGCAAATCAGCACTACAAAGAAATCTCTCGCCCCCCCCCCCCCCGGGGCAAAAGGGCCAGGCGAAAAAAGTCTAAAAACCAGAAAGGCAGGACAGCCCACGGAGTCAAGGGAGCCTTGTTAAGCTGATGGGCGGGATGTCAATGGCCAACAGCCAATCTTCACAAGTGTATCCTCTTTCCCAAACCATGTAAAACACAGAACCACAGAGCATAGGGCACTTCCACACATGGGCGTTGACCTTGGGAAAATGAAAAAATCAACCAGACACAGGGACCCCAAAGTTGAGGGCTGCTGTCTTGACAAGAACCTCCACTCCGGTACACGTTTCATATCCCAGGAAAGAGCCAAGTGGACAAAGACGAGTGGACAAGTGGACAAAGACAAGTGGACAAGTGGACAAGTGGTGCTACGTAGGTCCAATGGAGTGTCACTCAGCCATGAAATCCACGTCATGAGGCTGGTAGCAGCATCCTGAGTGGATTTAGGTACGATCATCCTCAGTGAAATAAGTCCCACAAAAAAAGAAACTTATGATATCACTTATCGAGGGAATGTAAAAATCGCTCCCCATGAACGGAATCCCCAAACAGAACAGAGTCACGCTTTTAGAAAACACACTTATGCCTGCTTCAGGGGAAAGGTGAGGTGCGGTGACGCATAAAACTCGAGTTTGAAATGAGCACAGATACCCTTCCGAAAACCGAATATGGAATGGACACGACCTACTCCTTGCTCAATCAACTGGACTCACCAGACCCTGTTCATCGCACAAGTATCTATCCGACTAGTAAGCATCTTAAAAGCTAAGTCTTGATATCTCTGTGTAAGTGCATCAAGTGTGTGTAAAGCGGCCTAAAACCAGCAGGGAAAATCAGCTCAGACCCATTCTGAGGATACATTTCCAACACAAAGAAGAAACAAGCAGGGCAAAACAGAGAGAAATTCTTCCAAAATGCGTTCAGGGACTGGCATGCAACCAGGATTGACCACATCTACAGCCCCAGCGGCAGAAGACATAAGGCTGGACACTCTTGGGGCTGAGACGATTGGTGAGGTTGGGAAAGCAAATGCAGACCCTTGAAAGGAATCCTGCGTGCTCCCCATTCCATGGCTCCCAACTCTCCAGGTTCAACGCAATCTTCCGACAGCAAAAGCACTCATTGGAAACCCAGCGGATGCTACACCGTGGGATCGGGAAAGCTTTCTGAAACTCACCTCAGTTTTCCTCTCCTGGTGCTCGTGTTCTCCATTCAGGGCCCCTTACTAACAATCTCCCCACTTGGAGACTCGGCGCCTTTCCATGCCTCTTTCGTACCGTCTGCAATTTGTCCGCAGGATGAACTGCAAGAGGGGGAACCAATGAGAGACTCGCTGGAGGTGTTTGGTCGGGCACATGTCACTCTCATTTCCCATCACGAAGAAGAATTCACCAGCGGTTCAGCCTGCAACCGCGGATCGACAATAGGGCGTGAAGCCATCCAGCCGTGTTGCGTCCCACTCACAAAAAAGCGACTTGGGAAATGGAGCTCAGGGGCCCTGCACTTCCCAAACCTGCAGAGTTCTAAACGATAACTATCGCCCCAAAATATATTGAGGTCAGGCTACGAAGAGGCGCTGAACGCAAGGCAGAACTGCAGGAAACGGATGTCAACGGGTACATCGGAATGGCCCCGATAGCACATGAAAAGCGCCAGAACGTGGACAATGATGCGGTTGGCCAAAAAGGGCGTATGCGTTTTTTCCTGAATATATTCAGGAAAAAACGCATACGCCCTTTTTGGCCAACCAAGCAACCTGGGAGAGCAAATCAGCACTACAAAGAAATCTCTCGCCCCCCCCCCCGGGGGCAAAAGGGCCAGGCGAAAAAAGTCTAAAAACCAGAAAGGCAGGACAGCCCACGGAGTCAAGGGAGCCTTGTTAAGCTGATGGGCGGGATGTCAATGGCCAACAGCCAATCTTCACAAGTGTATCCTCTTTCCCAAACCATGTAAAACACAGAACCACAGAGCATAGGGCACTTCCACACATGGGCGTTGACCTTGGGAAAATGAAAAAATCAACCAGACACAGGGACCCCAAAGTTGAGGGCTGCTGTCTTGACAAGAACCTCCACTCCGGTACACGTTTCATATCCCAGGAAAGAGCCAAGTGGACAAAGACGAGTGGACAAGTGGACAAAGACAAGTGGACAAGTGGACAAGTGGTGCTACGTAGGTCCAATGGAGTGTCACTCAGCCATGAAATCCACGTCATGAGGCTGGTAGCAGCATCCTGAGTGGATTTAGGTACGATCATCCTCAGTGAAATAAGTCCCACAAAAAAAGAAACTTATGATATCACTTATCGAGGGAATGTAAAAATCGCTCCCCATGAACGGAATCCCCAAACAGAACAGAGTCACGCTTTTAGAAAACACACTTATGCCTGCTTCAGGGGAAAGGTGAGGTGCGGTGACGCATAAAACTCGAGTTTGAAATGAGCACAGATACCCTTCCGAAAACCGAATATGGAATGGACACGACCTACTCCTTGCTCAATCAACTGGACTCACCAGACCCTGTTCATCGCACAAGTATCTATCCGACTAGTAAGCATCTTAAAAGCTAAGTCTTGATATCTCTGTGTAAGTGCATCAAGTGTGTGTAAAGCGGCCTAAAACCAGCAGGGAAAATCAGCTCAGACCCATTCTGAGGATACATTTCCAACACAAAGAAGAAACAAGCAGGGCAAAACAGAGAGAAATTCTTCCAAAATGCGTTCAGGGACTGGCATGCAACCAGGATTGACCACATCTACAGCCCCAGCGGCAGAAGACATAAGGCTGGACACTCTTGGGGCTGAGACGATTGGTGAGGTTGGGAAAGCAAATGCAGACCCTTGAAAGGAATCCTGCGTGCTCCCCATTCCATGGCTCCCAACTCTCCAGGTTCAACGCAATCTTCCGACAGCGAAAGCACTCATTGGAAACCCAGCGGATGCTACACCGTGGGATCGGGAAAGCTTTCTGAAACTCACCTCAGTTTTCCTCTCCTGGTGCTCGTGTTCTCCATTCAGGCCCCCTTACTAACAATCTCCCCACTTGGAGACTCGGCGCCTTTCCATGCCTCTTTCGTACCGTCTGCAATTTGTCCGCAGGATGAACTGCAAGAGGGGGAACCAATGAGAGACTCGCTGGAGGTGTTTGGTCGGGCACATGTCACTCTCATTTCCCATCACGAAGAAGAATTCACCAGCGGTTCAGCCTGCAACCGCGGATCGACAATAGGGCGTGAAGCCATCCAGCCGTGTTGCGTCCCACTCACAAAAAAGCGACTTGGGAAATGGAGCTCAGGGGCCCTGCACTTCCCAAACCTGCAGAGTTCTAAACGATAACTATCGCCCCAAAATATATTGAGCGCAGGCTACGAAGAGGCGCTGAACGCAAGGCAGAACTGCAGGAAACGGATGTCAACGGGTACATCGGAATGGCCCCGATAGCACATGAAAAGCGCCAGAACGTGGACAATGATGCGGTTGGCCAAAAAGGGCGTATGCGTTTTTTCCTGAATATATTCAGGAAAAAACGCATACGCCCTTTTTGGCCAACCAAGCAACCTGGGAGAGCAAATCAGCACTACAAAGAAATCTCTCGCCCCCCCCCCCCGGGGCAAAAGGGCCAGGCGAAAAAAGTCTAAAAACCAGAAAGGCAGGACAGCCCACGGAGTCAAGGGAGCCTTGTTAAGCTGATGGGCGGGATGTCAATGGCCAACAGCCAATCTTCACAAGTGTATCCTCTTTCCCAAACCATGTAAAACACAGAACCACAGAGCATAGGGCACTTCCACACATGGGCGTTGACCTTGGGAAAATGAAAAAATCAACCAGACACAGGGACCCCAAAGTTGAGGGCTGCTGTCTTGACAAGAACCTCCACTCCGGTACACGTTTCATATCCCAGGAAAGAGCCAAGTGGACAAAGACGAGTGGACAAGTGGACAAAGACAAGTGGACAAGTGGACAAGTGGTGCTACGTAGGTCCAATGGAGTGTCACTCAGCCATGAAATCCACGTCATGAGGCTGGTAGCAGCATCCTGAGTGGATTTAGGTACGATCATCCTCAGTGAAATAAGTCCCACAAAAAAAGAAACTTATGATATCACTTATCGAGGGAATGTAAAAATCGCTCCCCATGAACGGAATCCCCAAACAGAACAGAGTCACGCTTTTAGAAAACACACTTATGCCTGCTTCAGGGGAAAGGTGAGGTGCGGTGACGCATAAAACTCGAGTTTGAAATGAGCACAGATACCCTTCCGAAAACCGAATATGGAATGGACACGACCTACTCCTTGCTCAATCAACTGGACTCACCAGACCCTGTTCATCGCACAAGTATCTATCCGACTAGTAAGCATCTTAAAAGCTAAGTCTTGATATCTCTGTGTAAGTGCATCAAGTGTGTGTAAAGCGGCCTAAAACCAGCAGGGAAAATCAGCTCAGACCCATTCTGAGGATACATTTCCAACACAAAGAAGAAACAAGCAGGGCAAAACAGAGAGAAATTCTACCAAAATGCGTTCAGGGACTGGCATGCAACCAGGATTGACCACATCTACAGCCCCAGCGGCAGAAGACATAAGGCTGGACACTCTTGGGGCTGAGACGATTGGTGAGGTTGGGAAAGCAAATGCAGACCCTTGAAAGGAATCCTGCGTGCTCCCCATTCCATGGCTCCCAACTCTCCAGGTTCAACGCAATCTTCCGACAGCGAAAGCACTCATTGGAAACCCAGCGGATGCTACACCGTGGGATCGGGAAAGCTTTCTGAAACTCACCTCAGTTTTCATCTCCTGGTGCTCGTGTTCTCCATTCAGGCCCCCTTACTAACAATCTCCCCACTTGGAGACTCGGCGCCTTTCCATGCCTCTTTCGTACCGTCTGCAATTTGTCCGCAGGATGAACTGCAAGAGGGGGAACCAATGAGAGACTCGCTGGAGGTGTTTGGTCGGGCACATGTCACTCTCATTTCCCATCACGAAGAAGAATTCACCAGCGGTTCAGCCTGCCACCGCGGATCGACAATAGGGCGTGAAGCCATCCAGCCGTGTTGCGTCCCACTCACAAAAAAGCGACTTGGGAAATGGAGCTCAGGGGCCCTGCACTTCCCAAACCTGCAGAGTTCTAAACGATAACTATCGCCCCAAAATATATTGAGGTCAGGCTACGAAGAGGCGCTGAACGCAAGGCAGAACTGCAGGAAACGGATGTCAACGGGTACATCGGAATGGCCCCGATAGCACATGAAAAGCGCCAGAACGTGGACAATGATGCGGTTGGCCAAAAAGGGCGTATGCGTTTTTTCCTGAATATATTCAGGAAAAAACGCATACGCCCTTTTTGGCCAACCAAGCAACCTGGGAGAGCAAATCAGCACTACAAAGAAATCTCTCGCCCCCCCCCCCCGGGGCAAAAGGGCCAGGCGAAAAAAGTCTAAAAACCAGAAAGGCAGGACAGCCCACGGAGTCAAGGGAGCCTTGTTAAGCTGATGGGCGGGATGTCAATGGCCAACAGCCAATCTTCACAAGTGTATCCTCTTTCCCAAACCATGTAAAACACAGAACCACAGAGCATAGGGCACTTCCACACATGGGCGTTGACCTTGGGAAAATGAAAAAATCAACCAGACACAGGGACCCCAAAGTTGAGGGCTGCTGTCTTGACAAGAACCTCCACTCCGGTACACGTTTCATATCCCAGGAAAGAGCCATGTGGACAAAGACGAGTGGACAAGTGGACAAAGACAAGTGGACAAGTGGACAAGTGGTGCTACGTAGGTCCAATGGAGTGTCACTCAGCCATGAAATCCACGTCATGAGGCTGGTAGCAGCATCCTGAGTGGATTTAGGTACGATCATCCTCAGTGAAATAAGTCCCACAAAAAAAGAAACTTATGATATCACTTATCGAGGGAATGTAAAAATCGCTCCCCATGAACGGAATCCCCAAACAGAACAGAGTCACGCTTTTAGAAAACACACTTATGCCTGCTTCAGGGGAAAGGTGAGGTGCGGTGACGCATAAAACTCGAGTTTGAAATGAGCACAGATACCCTTCCGAAAACCGAATATGGAATGGACACGACCTACTCCTTGCTCAATCAACTGGACTCACCAGACCCTGTTCATCGCACAAGTATCTATCCGACTAGTAAGCATCTTAAAAGCTAAGTCTTGATATCTCTGTGTAAGTGCATCAAGTGTGTGTAAAGCGGCCTAAAACCAGCAGGGAAAATCAGCTCAGACCCATTCTGAGGATACATTTCCAACACAAAGAAGAAACAAGCAGGGCAAAACAGAGAGAAATTCTTCCAAAATGCGTTCAGGGACTGGCATGCAACCAGGATTGACCACATCTACAGCCCCAGCGGCAGAAGACATAAGGCTGGACACTCTTGGGGCTGAGACGATTGGTGAGGTTGGGAAAGCAAATGCAGACCCTTGAAAGGAATCCTGCGTGCTCCCCATTCCATGGCTCCCAACTCTCCAGGTTCAACGCAATCTTCCGACAGCGAAAGCACTCATTGGAAACCCAGCGGATGCTACACCGTGGGATCGGGAAAGCTTTCTGAAACTCACCTCAGTTTTCCTCTCCTGGTGCTCGTGTTCTCCATTCAGGCCCCCTTACTAACAATCTCCCCACTTGGAGACTCGGCGCCTTTCCATGCCTCTTTCGTACCGTCTGCAATTTGTCCGCAGGATGAACTGCAAGAGGGGGAACCAATGAGAGACTCGCTGGAGGTGTTTGGTCGGGCACATGTCACTCTCATTTCCCATCACGAAGAAGAATTCACCAGCGGTTCAGCCTGCCACCGCGGATCGACAATAGGGCGTGAAGCCATCCAGCCGTGTTGCGTCCCACTCACAAAAAAGCGACTTGGGAAATGGAGCTCAGGGGCACTGCACTTCCCAAACCTGCAGAGTTCTAAACGATAACTATCGCCCCAAAATATATTGAGCGCAGGCTACGAAGAGGCGCTGAACGCAAGGCAGAACTGCAGGAAACGGATGTCAACGGGTACATCGGAATGGCCCCGATAGCACATGAAAAGCGCCAGAACGTGGACAATGATGCGGTTGGCCAAAAAGGGCGTATGCGTTTTTTCCTGAATATATTCAGGAAAAAACGCATACGCCCTTTTTGGCCAACCAAGCAACCTGGGAGAGCAAATCAGCACTACAAAGAAATCTCTCGCCCCCCCCCCCGGGGCAAAAGGGCCAGGCGAAAAAAGTCTAAAAACCAGAAAGGCAGGACAGGCCACGGAGTCAAGGGAGCCTTGTTAAGCTGATGGGCGGGATGTCAATGGCCAACAGCCAATCTTCACAAGTGTATCCTCTTTCCCAAACCATGTAAAACACAGAACCACAGAGCATAGGGCACTTCCACACATGGGCGTTGACCTTGGGAAAATGAAAAAATCAACCAGACACAGGGACCCCAAAGTTGAGGGCTGCTGTCTTGACAAGAACCTCCACTCCGGTACACGTTTCATATCCCAGGAAAGAGCCAAGTGGACAAAGACGAGTGGACAAGTGGACAAAGACAAGTGGACAAGTGGACAAGTGGTGCTACGTAGGTCCAATGGAGTGTCACTCAGCCATGAAATCCACGTCATGAGGCTGGTAGCAGCATCCTGAGTGGATTTAGGTACGATCATCCTCAGTGAAATAAGTCCCACAAAAAAAGAAACTTATGATATCACTTATCGAGGGAATGTAAAAATCGCTCCCCATGAACGGAATCCCCAAACAGAACAGAGTCACGCTTTTAGAAAACACACTTATGCCTGCTTCAGGGGAAAGGTGAGGTGCGGTGACGCATAAAACTCGAGTTTGAAATGAGCACAGATACCCTTCCGAAAACCGAATATGGAATGGACACGACCTACTCCTTGCTCAATCAACTGGACTCACCAGACCCTGTTCATCGCACAAGTATCTATCCGACTAGTAAGCATCTTAAAAGCTAAGTCTTGATATCTCTGTGTAAGTGCATCAAGTGTGTGTAAAGCGGCCTAAAACCAGCAGGGAAAATCAGCTCAGACCCATTCTGAGGATACATTTCCAACACAAAGAAGAAACAAGCAGGGCAAAACAGAGAGAAATTCTACCAAAATGCGTTCAGGGACTGGCATGCAACCAGGATTGACCACATCTACAGCCCCAGCGGCAGAAGACATAAGGCTGGACACTCTTGGGGCTGAGACGATTGGTGAGGTTGGGAAAGCAAATGCAGACCCTTGAAAGGAATCCTGCGTGCTCCCCATTCCATGGCTCCCAACTCTCCAGGTTCAACGCAATCTTCCGACAGCGAAAGCACTCATTGGAAACCCAGCGGATGCTACACCGTGGGATCGGGAAAGCTTTCTGAAACTCACCTCAGTTTTCATCTCCTGGTGCTCGTGTTCTCCATTCAGGCCCCCTTACTAACAATCTCCCCACTTGGAGACTCGGCGCCTTTCCATGCCTCTTTCGTACCGTCTGCAATTTGTCCGCAGGATGAACTGCAAGAGGGGGAACCAATGAGAGACTCGCTGGAGGTGTTTGGTCGGGCACATGTCACTCTCATTTCCCATCACGAAGAAGAATTCACCAGCGGTTCAGCCTGCCACCGCGGATCGACAATAGGGCGTGAAGCCATCCAGCCGTGTTGCGTCCCACTCACAAAAAAGCGACTTGGGAAATGGAGCTCAGGGGCCCTGCACTTCCCAAACCTGCAGAGTTCTAAACGATAACTATCGCCCCAAAATATATTGAGGTCAGGCTACGAAGAGGCGCTGAACGCAAGGCAGAACTGCAGGAAACGGATGTCAACGGGTACATCGGAATGGCCCCGATAGCACATGAAAAGCGCCAGAACGTGGACAATGATGCGGTTGGCCAAAAAGGGCGTATGCGTTTTTTCCTGAATATATTCAGGAAAAAACGCATACGCCCTTTTTGGCCAACCAAGCAACCTGGGAGAGCAAATCAGCACTACAAAGAAATCTCTCGCCCCCCCCCCCGGGGCAAAAGGGCCAGGCGAAAAAAGTCTAAAAACCAGAAAGGCAGGACAGCCCACGGAGTCAAGGGAGCCTTGTTAAGCTGATGGGCGGGATGTCAATGGCCAACAGCCAATCTTCACAAGTGTATCCTCTTTCCCAAACCATGTAAAACACAGAACCACAGAGCATAGGGCACTTCCACACATGGGCGTTGACCTTGGGAAAATGAAAAAATCAACCAGACACAGGGACCCCAAAGTTGAGGGCTGCTGTCTTGACAAGAACCTCCACTCCGGTACACGTTTCATATCCCAGGAAAGAGCCATGTGGACAAAGACGAGTGGACAAGTGGACAAAGACAAGTGGACAAGTGGACAAGTGGTGCTACGTAGGTCCAATGGAGTGTCACTCAGCCATGAAATCCACGTCATGAGGCTGGTAGCAGCATCCTGAGTGGATTTAGGTACGATCATCCTCAGTGAAATAAGTCCCACAAAAAAAGAAACTTATGATATCACTTATCGAGGGAATGTAAAAATCGCTCCCCATGAACGGAATCCCCAAACAGAACAGAGTCACGCTTTTAGAAAACACACTTATGCCTGCTTCAGGGGAAAGGTGAGGTGCGGTGACGCATAAAACTCGAGTTTGAAATGAGCACAGATACCCTTCCGAAAACCGAATATGGAATGGACACGACCTACTCCTTGCTCAATCAACTGGACTCACCAGACCCTGTTCATCGCACAAGTATCTATCCGACTAGTAAGCATCTTAAAAGCTAAGTCTTGATATCTCTGTGTAAGTGCATCAAGTGTGTGTAAAGCGGCCTAAAACCAGCAGGGAAAATCAGCTCAGACCCATTCTGAGGATACATTTCCAACACAAAGAAGAAACAAGCAGGGCAAAACAGAGAGAAATTCTTCCAAAATGCGTTCAGGGACTGGCATGCAACCAGGATTGACCACATCTACAGCCCCAGCGGCAGAAGACATAAGGCTGGACACTCTTGGGGCTGAGACGATTGGTGAGGTTGGGAAAGCAAATGCAGACCCTTGAAAGGAATCCTGCGTGCTCCCCATTCCATGGCTCCCAACTCTCCAGGTTCAACGCAATCTTCCGACAGCGAAAGCACTCATTGGAAACCCAGCGGATGCTACACCGTGGGATCGGGAAAGCTTTCTGAAACTCACCTCAGTTTTCCTCTCCTGGTGCTCGTGTTCTCCATTCAGGCCCCCTTACTAACAATCTCCCCACTTGGAGACTCGGCGCCTTTCCATGCCTCTTTCGTACCGTCTGCAATTTGTCCGCAGGATGAACTGCAAGAGGGGGAACCAATGAGAGACTCGCTGGAGGTGTTTGGTCGGGCACATGTCACTCTCATTTCCCATCACGAAGAAGAATTCACCAGCGGTTCAGCCTGCCACCGCGGATCGACAATAGGGCGTGAAGCCATCCAGCCGTGTTGCGTCCCACTCACAAAAAAGCGACTTGGGAAATGGAGCTCAGGGGCACTGCACTTCCCAAACCTGCAGAGTTCTAAACGATAACTATCGCCCCAAAATATATTGAGCGCAGGCTACGAAGAGGCGCTGAACGCAAGGCAGAACTGCAGGAAACGGATGTCAACGGGTACATCGGAATGGCCCCGATAGCACATGAAAAGCGCCAGAACGTGGACAATGATGCGGTTGGCCAAAAAGGGCGTATGCGTTTTTTCCTGAATATATTCAGGAAAAAACGCATACGCCCTTTTTGGCCAACCAAGCAACCTGGGAGAGCAAATCAGCACTACAAAGAAATCTCTCGCCCCCCCCCCCGGGGCAAAAGGGCCAGGCGAAAAAAGTCTAAAAACCAGAAAGGCAGGACAGGCCACGGAGTCAAGGGAGCCTTGTTAAGCTGATGGGCGGGATGTCAATGGCCAACAGCCAATCTTCACAAGTGTATCCTCTTTCCCAAACCATGTAAAACACAGAACCACAGAGCATAGGGCACTTCCACACATGGGCGTTGACCTTGGGAAAATGAAAAAATCAACCAGACACAGGGACCCCAAAGTTGAGGGCTGCTGTCTTGACAAGAACCTCCACTCCGGTACACGTTTCATATCCCAGGAAAGAGCCAAGTGGACAAAGACGAGTGGACAAGTGGACAAAGACAAGTGGACAAGTGGACAAGTGGTGCTACGTAGGTCCAATGGAGTGTCACTCAGCCATGAAATCCACGTCATGAGGCTGGTAGCAGCATCCTGAGTGGATTTAGGTACGATCATCCTCAGTGAAATAAGTCCCACAAAAAAAGAAACTTATGATATCACTTATCGAGGGAATGTAAAAATCGCTCCCCATGAACGGAATCCCCAAACAGAACAGAGTCACGCTTTTAGAAAACACACTTATGCCTGCTTCAGGGGAAAGGTGAGGTGCGGTGACGCATAAAACTCGAGTTTGAAATGAGCACAGATACCCTTCCGAAAACCGAATATGGAATGGACACGACCTACTCCTTGCTCAATCAACTGGACTCACCAGACCCTGTTCATCGCACAAGTATCTATCCGACTAGTAAGCATCTTAAAAGCTAAGTCTTGATATCTCTGTGTAAGTGCATCAAGTGTGTGTAAAGCGGCCTAAAACCAGCAGGGAAAATCAGCTCAGACCCATTCTGAGGATACATTTCCAACACAAAGAAGAAACAAGCAGGGCAAAACAGAGAGAAATTCTTCCAAAATGCGTTCAGGGACTGGCATGCAACCAGGATTGACCACATCTACAGCCCCAGCGGCAGAAGACATAAGGCTGGACACTCTTGGGGCTGAGACGATTGGTGAGGTTGGGAAAGCAAATGCAGACCCTTGAAAGGAATCCTGCGTGCTCCCCATTCCATGGCTCCCAACTCTCCAGGTTCAACGCAATCTTCCGACAGCGAAAGCACTCATTGGAAACCCAGCGGATGCTACACCGTGGGATCGGGAAAGCTTTCTGAAACTCACCTCAGTTTTCCTCTCCTGGTGCTCGTGTTCTCCATTCAGGCCCCCTTACTAACAATCTCCCCACTTGGAGACTCGGCGCCTTTCCATGCCTCTTTCGTACCGTCTGCAATTTGTCCGCAGGATGAACTGCAAGAGGGGGAACCAATGAGAGACTCGCTGGAGGTGTTTGGTCGGGCACATGTCACTCTCATTTCCCATCACGAAGAAGAATTCACCAGCGGTTCAGCCTGCAACCGCGGATCGACAATAGGGCGTGAAGCCATCCAGCCGTGTTGCGTCCCACTCACAAAAAAGCGACTTGGGAAATGGAGCTCAGGGGCACTGCACTTCCCAAACCTGCAGAGTTCTAAACGATAACTATCGCCCCAAAATATATTGAGGTCAGGCTACGAAGAGGCGCTGAACGCAAGGCAGAACTGCAGGAAACGGATGTCAACGGGTACATCGGAATGGCCCCGATAGCACATGAAAAGCGCCAGAACGTGGACAATGATGCGGTTGGCCAAAAAGGGCGTATGCGTTTTTTCCTGAATATATTCAGGAAAAAACGCATACGCCCTTTTTGGCCAACCAAGCAACCTGGGAGAGCAAATCAGCACTACAAAGAAATCTCTCGCCCCCCCCCCCCGGGGCAAAAGGGCCAGGCGAAAAAAGTCTAAAAACCAGAAAGGCAGGACAGCCCACGGAGTCAAGGGAGCCTTGTTAAGCTGATGGGCGGGATGTCAATGGCCAACAGCCAATCTTCACAAGTGTATCCTCTTTCCCAAACCATGTAAAACACAGAACCACAGAGCATAGGGCACTTCCACACATGGGCGTTGACCTTGGGAAAATGAAAAAATCAACCAGACACAGGGACCCCAAAGTTGAGGGCTGCTGTCTTGACAAGAACCTCCACTCCGGTACACGTTTCATATCCCAGGAAAGAGCCAAGTGGACAAAGACGAGTGGACAAGTGGACAAAGACAAGTGGACAAGTGGACAAGTGGTGCTACGTAGGTCCAATGGAGTGTCACTCAGCCATGAAATCCACGTCATGAGGCTGGTAGCAGCATCCTGAGTGGATTTAGGTACGATCATCCTCAGTGAAATAAGTCCCACAAAAAAAGAAACTTATGATATCACTTATCGAGGGAATGTAAAAATCGCTCCCCATGAACGGAATCCCCAAACAGAACAGAGTCACGCTTTTAGAAAACACACTTATGCCTGCTTCAGGGGAAAGGTGAGGTGCGGTGACGCATAAAACTCGAGTTTGAAATGAGCACAGATACCCTTCCGAAAACCGAATATGGAATGGACACGACCTACTCCTTGCTCAATCAACTGGACTCACCAGACCCTGTTCATCGCACAAGTATCTATCCGACTAGTAAGCATCTTAAAAGCTAAGTCTTGATATCTCTGTGTAAGTGCATCAAGTGTGTGTAAAGCGGCCTAAAACCAGCAGGGAAAATCAGCTCAGACCCATTCTGAGGATACATTTCCAACACAAAGAAGAAACAAGCAGGGCAAAACAGAGAGAAATTCTTCCAAAATGCGTTCAGGGACTGGCATGCAACCAGGATTGACCACATCTACAGCCCCAGCGGCAGAAGACATAAGGCTGGACACTCTTGGGGCTGAGACGATTGGTGAGGTTGGGAAAGCAAATGCAGACCCTTGAAAGGAATCCTGCGTGCTCCCCATTCCATGGCTCCCAACTCTCCAGGTTCAACGCAATCTTCCGACAGCGAAAGCACTCATTGGAAACCCAGCGGATGCTACACCGTGGGATCGGGAAAGCTTTCTGAAACTCACCTCAGTTTTCCTCTCCTGGTGCTCGTGTTCTCCATTCAGGCCCCCTTACTAACAATCTCCCCACTTGGAGTCTCGGCGCCTTTCCATGCCTCTTTCGTACCGTCTGCAATTTGTCCGCAGGATGAACTGCAAGAGGGGGAACCAATGAGAGACTCGCTGGAGGTGTTTGGTCGGGCACATGTCACTCTCATTTCCCATCACGAAGAAGAATTCACCAGCGGTTCAGCCTGCAACCGCGGATCGACAATAGGGCGTGAAGCCATCCAGCCGTGTTGCGTCCCACTCACAAAAAAGCGACTTGGGAAATGGAGCTCAGGGGCACTGCACTTCCCAAACCTGCAGAGTTCTAAACGATAACTATCGCCCCAAAATATATTGAGGGCAGGCTACGAAGAGGCGCTGAACGCAAGGCAGAACTGCAGGAAACGGATGTCAACGGGTACATCGGAATGGCCCCGATAGCACATGAAAATCGCCAGAACGTGGACAATGATGCGGTTGGCCAAAAAGGGCGTATGCGTTTTTTCCTGAATATATTCAGGAAAAAACGCATACGCCCTTTTTGGCCAACCAAGCAACCTGGGAGAGCAAATCAGCACTACAAAGAAATCTCTCGCCCCCCCCCCCCGGGGCAAAAGGGCCAGGCGAAAAAAGTCTAAAAACCAGAAAGGCAGGACAGCCCACGGAGTCAAGGGAGCCTTGTTAAGCTGATGGGCGGGATGTCAATGGCCAACAGCCAATCTTCACAAGTGTATCCTCTTTCCCAAACCATGTAAAACACAGAACCACAGAGCATAGGGCACTTCCACACATGGGCGTTGACCTTGGGAAAATGAAAAAATCAACCAGACACAGGGACCCCAAAGTTGAGGGCTGCTGTCTTGACAAGAACCTCCACTCCGGTACACGTTTCATATCCCAGGAAAGAGCCATGTGGACAAAGACGAGTGGACAAGTGGACAAAGACAAGTGGACAAGTGGACAAGTGGTGCTACGTAGGTCCAATGGAGTGTCACTCAGCCATGAAATCCACGTCATGAGGCTGGTAGCAGCATCCTGAGTGGATTTAGGTACGATCATCCTCAGTGAAATAAGTCCCACAAAAAAAGAAACTTATGATATCACTTATCGAGGGAATGTAAAAATCGCTCCCCATGAACGGAATCCCCAAACAGAACAGAGTCACGCTTTTAGAAAACACACTTATGCCTGCTTCAGGGGAAAGGTGAGGTGCGGTGACGCATAAAACTCGAGTTTGAAATGAGCACAGATACCCTTCCGAAAACCGAATATGGAATGGACACGACCTACTCCTTGCTCAATCAACTGGACTCACCAGACCCTGTTCATCGCACAAGTATCTATCCGACTAGTAAGCATCTTAAAAGCTAAGTCTTGATATCTCTGTGTAAGTGCATCAAGTGTGTGTAAAGCGGCCTAAAACCAGCAGGGAAAATCAGCTCAGACCCATTCTGAGGATACATTTCCAACACAAAGAAGAAACAAGCAGGGCAAAACAGAGAGAAATTCTTCCAAAATGCGTTCAGGGACTGGCATGCAACCAGGATTGACCACATCTACAGCCCCAGCGGCAGAAGACATAAGGCTGGACACTCTTGGGGCTGAGACGATTGGTGAGGTTGGGAAAGCAAATGCAGACCCTTGAAAGGAATCCTGCGTGCTCCCCATTCCATGGCTCCCAACTCTCCAGGTTCAACGCAATCTTCCGACAGCGAAAGCACTCATTGGAAACCCAGCGGATGCTACACCGTGGGATCGGGAAAGCTTTCTGAAACTCACCTCAGTTTTCCTCTCCTGGTGCTCGTGTTCTCCATTCAGGCCCCCTTACTAACAATCTCCCCACTTGGAGACTCGGCGCCTTTCCATGCCTCTTTCGTACCGTCTGCAATTTGTCCGCAGGATGAACTGCAAGAGGGGGAACCAATGAGAGACTCGCTGGAGGTGTTTGGTCGGGCACATGTCACTCTCATTTCCCATCACGAAGAAGAATTCACCAGCGGTTCAGCCTGCAACCGCGGATCGACAATAGGGCGTGAAGCCATCCAGCCGTGTTGCGTCCCACTCACAAAAAAGCGACTTGGGAAATGGAGCTCAGGGGCCCTGCACTTCCCAAACCTGCAGAGTTCTAAACGATAACTATCGCCCCAAAATATATTGAGGTCAGGCTACGAAGAGGCGCTGAACGCAAGGCAGAACTGCAGGAAACGGATGTCAACGGGTACATCGGAATGGCCCCGATAGCACATGAAAAGCGCCAGAACGTGGACAATGATGCGGTTGGCCAAAAAGGGCGTATGCGTTTTTTCCTGAATATATTCAGGAAAAAACGCATACGCCCTTTTTGGCCAACCAAGCAACCTGGGAGAGCAAATCAGCACTACAAAGAAATCTCTCGCCCCCCCCCCCGGGGCAAAAGGGCCAGGCGAAAAAAGTCTAAAAACCAGAAAGGCAGGACAGGCCACGGAGTCAAGGGAGCCTTGTTAAGCTGATGGGCGGGATGTCAATGGCCAACAGCCAATCTTCACAAGTGTATCCTCTTTCCCAAACCATGTAAAACACAGAACCACAGAGCATAGGGCACTTCCACACATGGGCGTTGACCTTGGGAAAATGAAAAAATCAACCAGACACAGGGACCCCAAAGTTGAGGGCTGCTGTCTTGACAAGAACCTCCACTCCGGTACACGTTTCATATCCCAGGAAAGAGCCAAGTGGACAAAGACGAGTGGACAAGTGGACAAAGACAAGTGGACAAGTGGACAAGTGGTGCTACGTAGGTCCAATGGAGTGTCACTCAGCCATGAAATCCACGTCATGAGGCTGGTAGCAGCATCCTGAGTGGATTTAGGTACGATCATCCTCAGTGAAATAAGTCCCACAAAAAAAGAAACTTATGATATCACTTATCGAGGGAATGTAAAAATCGCTCCCCATGAACGGAATCCCCAAACAGAACAGAGTCACGCTTTTAGAAAACACACTTATGCCTGCTTCAGGGGAAAGGTGAGGTGCGGTGACGCATAAAACTCGAGTTTGAAATGAGCACAGATACCCTTCCGAAAACCGAATATGGAATGGACACGACCTACTCCTTGCTCAATCAACTGGACTCACCAGACCCTGTTCATCGCACAAGTATCTATCCGACTAGTAAGCATCTTAAAAGCTAAGTCTTGATATCTCTGTGTAAGTGCATCAAGTGTGTGTAAAGCGGCCTAAAACCAGCAGGGAAAATCAGCTCAGACCCATTCTGAGGATACATTTCCAACACAAAGAAGAAACAAGCAGGGCAAAACAGAGAGAAATTCTTCCAAAATGCGTTCAGGGACTGGCATGCAACCAGGATTGACCACATCTACAGCCCCAGCGGCAGAAGACATAAGGCTGGACACTCTTGGGGCTGAGACGATTGGTGAGGTTGGGAAAGCAAATGCAGACCCTTGAAAGGAATCCTGCGTGCTCCCCATTCCATGGCTCCCAACTCTCCAGGTTCAACGCAATCTTCCGACAGCGAAAGCACTCATTGGAAACCCAGCGGATGCTACACCGTGGGATCGGGAAAGCTTTCTGAAACTCACCTCAGTTTTCCTCTCCTGGTGCTCGTGTTCTCCATTCAGGCCCCCTTACTAACAATCTCCCCACTTGGAGACTCGGCGCCTTTCCATGCCTCTTTCGTACCGTCTGCAATTTGTCCGCAGGATGAACTGCAAGAGGGGGAACCAATGAGAGACTCGCTGGAGGTGTTTGGTCGGGCACATGTCACTCTCATTTCCCATCACGAAGAAGAATTCACCAGCGGTTCAGCCTGCAACCGCGGATCGACAATAGGGCGTGAAGCCATCCAGCCGTGTTGCGTCCCACTCACAAAAAAGCGACTTGGGAAATGGAGCTCAGGGGCACTGCACTTCCCAAACCTGCAGAGTTCTAAACGATAACTATCGCCCCAAAATATATTGAGGTCAGGCTACGAAGAGGCGCTGAACGCAAGGCAGAACTGCAGGAAACGGATGTCAACGGGTACATCGGAATGGCCCCGATAGCACATGAAAAGCGCCAGAACGTGGACAATGATGCGGTTGGCCAAAAAGGGCGTATGCGTTTTTTCCTGAATATATTCAGGAAAAAACGCATACGCCCTTTTTGGCCAACCAAGCAACCTGGGAGAGCAAATCAGCACTACAAAGAAATCTCTCGCCCCCCCCCCCCCCGGGGCAAAAGGGCCAGGCGAAAAAAGTCTAAAAACCAGAAAGGCAGGACAGCCCACGGAGTCAAGGGAGCCTTGTTAAGCTGATGGGCGGGATGTCAATGGCCAACAGCCAATCTTCACAAGTGTATCCTCTTTCCCAAACCATGTAAAACACAGAACCACAGAGCATAGGGCACTTCCACACATGGGCGTTGACCTTGGGAAAATGAAAAAATCAACCAGACACAGGGACCCCAAAGTTGAGGGCTGCTGTCTTGACAAGAACCTCCACTCCGGTACACGTTTCATATCCCAGGAAAGAGCCAAGTGGACAAAGACGAGTGGACAAGTGGACAAAGACAAGTGGACAAGTGGACAAGTGGTGCTACGCAGGTCCAATGGAGTGTCACTCAGCCATGAAATCCACGTCATGAGGCTGGTAGCAGCATCCTGAGTGGATTTAGGTACGATCATCCTCAGTGAAATAAGTCCCACAAAAAAAGAAACTTATGATATCACTTATCGAGGGAATGTAAAAATCGCTCCCCATGAACGGAATCCCCAAACAGAACAGAGTCACGCTTTTAGAAAACACACTTATGCCTGCTTCAGGGGAAAGGTGAGGTGCGGTGACGCATAAAACTCGAGTTTGAAATGAGCACAGATACCCTTCCGAAAACCGAATATGGAATGGACACGACCTACTCCTTGCTCAATCAACTGGACTCACCAGACCCTGTTCATCGCACAAGTATCTATCCGACTAGTAAGCATCTTAAAAGCTAAGTCTTGATATCTCTGTGTAAGTGCATCAAGTGTGTGTAAAGCGGCCTAAAACCAGCAGGGAAAATCAGCTCAGACCCATTCTGAGGATACATTTCCAACACAAAGAAGAAACAAGCAGGGCAAAACAGAGAGAAATTCTTCCAAAATGCGTTCAGGGACTGGCATGCAACCAGGATTGACCACATCTACAGCCCCAGCGGCAGAAGACATAAGGCTGGACACTCTTGGGGCTGAGACGATTGGTGAGGTTGGGAAAGCAAATGCAGACCCTTGAAAGGAATCCTGCGTGCTCCCCATTCCATGGCTCCCAACTCTCCAGGTTCAACGCAATCTTCCGACAGCGAAAGCACTCATTGGAAACCCAGCGGATGCTACACCGTGGGATCGGGAAAGCTTTCTGAAACTCACCTCAGTTTTCCTCTCCTGGTGCTCGTGTTCTCCATTCAGGCCCCCTTACTAACAATCTCCCCACTTGGAGACTCGGCGCCTTTCCATGCCTCTTTCGTACCGTCTGCAATTTGTCCGCAGGATGAACTGCAAGAGGGGGAACCAATGAGAGACTCGCTGGAGGTGTTTGGTCGGGCACATGTCACTCTCATTTCCCATCACGAAGAAGAATTCACCAGCGGTTCAGCCTGCAACCGGGGATCGACAATAGGGCGTGAAGCCATCCAGCCGTGTTGCGTCCCACTCACAAAAAAGCGACTTGGGAAATGGAGCTCAGGGGCACTGCACTTCCCAAACCTGCAGAGTTCTAAACGATAACTATCGCCCCAAAATATATTGAGGGCAGGCTACGAAGAGGCGCTGAACGCAAGGCAGAACTGCAGGAAACGGATGTCAACGGGTACATCGGAATGGCCCCGATAGCACATGAAAATCGCCAGAACGTGGACAATGATGCGGTTGGCCAAAAAGGGCGTATGCGTTTTTTCCTGAATATATTCAGGAAAAAACGCATACGCCCTTTTTGGCCAACCAAGCAACCTGGGAGAGCAAATCAGCACTACAAAGAAATCTCTCGCCCCCCCCCCCCGGGGCAAAAGGGCCAGGCGAAAAAAGTCTAAAAACCAGAAAGGCAGGACAGCCCACGGAGTCAAGGGAGCCTTGTTAAGCTGATGGGCGGGATGTCAATGGCCAACAGCCAATCTTCACAAGTGTATCCTCTTTCCCAAACCATGTAAAACACAGAACCACAGAGCATAGGGCACTTCCACACATGGGCGTTGACCTTGGGAAAATGAAAAAATCAACCAGACACAGGGACCCCAAAGTTGAGGGCTGCTGTCTTGACAAGAACCTCCACTCCGGTACACGTTTCATATCCCAGGAAAGAGCCAAGTGGACAAAGACGAGTGGACAAGTGGACAAAGACAAGTGGACAAGTGGACAAGTGGTGCTACGTAGGTCCAATGGAGTGTCACTCAGCCATGAAATCCACGTCATGAGGCTGGTAGCAGCATCCTGAGTGGATTTAGGTACGATCATCCTCAGTGAAATAAGTCCCACAAAAAAAGAAACTTATGATATCACTTATCGAGGGAATGTAAAAATCGCTCCCCATGAACGGAATCCCCAAACAGAACAGAGTCACGCTTTTAGAAAACACACTTATGCCTGCTTCAGGGGAAAGGTGAGGTGCGGTGACGCATAAAACTCGAGTTTGAAATGAGCACAGATACCCTTCCGAAAACCGAATATGGAATGGACACGACCTACTCCTTGCTCAATCAACTGGACTCACCAGACCCTGTTCATCGCACAAGTATCTATCCGACTAGTAAGCATCTTAAAAGCTAAGTCTTGATATCTCTGTGTAAGTGCATCAAGTGTGTGTAAAGCGGCCTAAAACCAGCAGGGAAAATCAGCTCAGACCCATTCTGAGGATACATTTCCAACACAAAGAAGAAACAAGCAGGGCAAAACAGAGAGAAATTCTTCCAAAATGCGTTCAGGGACTGGCATGCAACCAGGATTGACCACATCTACAGCCCCAGCGGCAGAAGACATAAGGCTGGACACTCTTGGGGCTGAGACGATTGGTGAGGTTGGGAAAGCAAATGCAGACCCTTGAAAGGAATCCTGCGTGCTCCCCATTCCATGGCTCCCAACTCTCCAGGTTCAACGCAATCTTCCGACAGCGAAAGCACTCATTGGAAACCCAGCGGATGCTACACCGTGGGATCGGGAAAGCTTTCTGAAATTCACCTCAGTTTTCCTCTCCTGGTGCTCGTGTTCTCCATTCAGGCCCCCTTACTAACAATCTCCCCACTTGGAGACTCGGCGCCTTTCCATGCCTCTTTCGTACCGTCTGCAATTTGTCCGCAGGATGAACTGCAAGAGGGGGAACCAATGAGAGACTCGCTGGAGGTGTTTGGTCGGGCACATGTCACTCTCATTTCCCATCACGAAGAAGAATTCACCAGCGGTTCAGCCTGCAACCGCGGATCGACAATAGGGCGTGAAGCCATCCAGCCGTGTTGCGTCCCACTCACAAAAAAGCGACTTGGGAAATGGAGCTCAGGGGCACTGCACTTCCCAAACCTGCAGAGTTCTAAACGATAACTATCGCCCCAAAATATATTGAGGTCAGGCTACGAAGAGGCGCTGAACGCAAGGCAGAACTGCAGGAAACGGATGTCAACGGGTACATCGGAATGGCCCCGATAGCACATGAAAAGCGCCAGAACGTGGACAATGATGCGGTTGGCCAAAAAGGGCGTATGCGTTTTTTCCTGAATATATTCAGGAAAAAACGCATACGCCCTTTTTGGCCAACCAAGCAACCTGGGAGAGCAAATCAGCACTACAAAGAAATCTCTCGCCCCCCCCCCCCCGGGGCAAAAGGGCCAGGCGAAAAAAGTCTAAAAACCAGAAAGGCAGGACAGCCCACGGAGTCAAGGGAGCCTTGTTAAGCTGATGGGCGGGATGTCAATGGCCAACAGCCAATCTTCACAAGTGTATCCTCTTTCCCAAACCATGTAAAACACAGAACCACAGAGCATAGGGCACTTCCACACATGGGCGTTGACCTTGGGAAAATGAAAAAATCAACCAGACACAGGGACCCCAAAGTTGAGGGCTGCTGTCTTGACAAGAACCTCCACTCCGGTACACGTTTCATATCCCAGGAAAGAGCCAAGTGGACAAAGACGAGTGGACAAGTGGACAAAGACAAGTGGACAAGTGGACAAGTGGTGCTACGCAGGTCCAATGGAGTGTCACTCAGCCATGAAATCCACGTCATGAGGCTGGTAGCAGCATCCTGAGTGGATTTAGGTACGATCATCCTCAGTGAAATAAGTCCCACAAAAAAAGAAACTTATGATATCACTTATCGAGGGAATGTAAAAATCGCTCCCCATGAACGGAATCCCCAAACAGAACAGAGTCACGCTTTTAGAAAACACACTTATGCCTGCTTCAGGGGAAAGGTGAGGTGCGGTGACGCATAAAACTCGAGTTTGAAATGAGCACAGATACCCTTCCGAAAACCGAATATGGAATGGACACGACCTACTCCTTGCTCAATCAACTGGACTCACCAGACCCTGTTCATCGCACAAGTATCTATCCGACTAGTAAGCATCTTAAAAGCTAAGTCTTGATATCTCTGTGTAAGTGCATCAAGTGTGTGTAAAGCGGCCTAAAACCAGCAGGGAAAATCAGCTCAGACCCATTCTGAGGATACATTTCCAACACAAAGAAGAAACAAGCAGGGCAAAACAGAGAGAAATTCTTCCAAAATGCGTTCAGGGACTGGCATGCAACCAGGATTGACCACATCTACAGCCCCAGCGGCAGAAGACATAAGGCTGGACACTCTTGGGGCTGAGACGATTGGTGAGGTTGGGAAAGCAAATGCAGACCCTTGAAAGGAATCCTGCGTGCTCCCCATTCCATGGGTCCCAACTCTCCAGGTTCAACGCAATCTTCCGACAGCGAAAGCACTCATTGGAAACCCAGCGGATGCTACACCGTGGGATCGGGAAAGCTTTCTGAAACTCACCTCAGTTTTCCTCTCCTGGTGCTCGTGTTCTCCATTCAGGCCCCCTTACTAACAATCTCCCCACTTGGAGACTCGGCGCCTTTCCATGCCTCTTTCGTACCGTCTGCAATTTGTCCGCAGGATGAACTGCAAGAGGGGGAACCAATGAGAGACTCGCTGGAGGTGTTTGGTCGGGTACATGTCACTCTCATTTCCCATCACGAAGAAGAATTCACCAGCGGTTCAGCCTGCAACCGGGGATCGACAATAGGGCGTGAAGCCATCCAGCCGTGTTGCGTCCCACTCACAAAAAAGCGACTTGGGAAATGGAGCTCAGGGGCACTGCACTTCCCAAACCTGCAGAGTTCTAAACGATAACTATCGCCCCAAAATATATTGAGGGCAGGCTACGAAGAGGCGCTGAACGCAAGGCAGAACTGCAGGAAACGGATGTCAACGGGTACATCGGAATGGCCCCGATAGCACATGAAAATCGCCAGAACGTGGACAATGATGCGGTTGGCCAAAAAGGGCGTATGCGTTTTTTCCTGAATATATTCAGGAAAAAACGCATACGCCCTTTTTGGCCAACCAAGCAACCTGGGAGAGCAAATCAGCACTACAAAGAAATCTCTCGCCCCCCCCCCCCCGGGGCAAAAGGGCCAGGCGAAAAAAGTCTAAAAACCAGAAAGGCAGGACAGCCCACGGAGTCAAGGGAGCCTTGTTAAGCTGATGGGCGGGATGTCAATGGCCAACAGCCAATCTTCACAAGTGTATCCTCTTTCCCAAACCATGTAAAACACAGAACCACAGAGCATAGGGCACTTCCACACATGGGCGTTGACCTTGGGAAAATGAAAAAATCAACCAGACACAGGGACCCCAAAGTTGAGGGCTGCTGTCTTGACAAGAACCTCCACTCCGGTACACGTTTCATATCCCAGGAAAGAGCCATGTGGACAAAGACGAGTGGACAAGTGGACAAAGACAAGTGGACAAGTGGACAAGTGGTGCTACGTAGGTCCAATGGAGTGTCACTCAGCCATGAAATCCACGTCATGAGGCTGGTAGCAGCATCCTGAGTGGATTTAGGTACGATCATCCTCAGTGAAATAAGTCCCACAAAAAAAGAAACTTATGATATCACTTATCGAGGGAATGTAAAAATCGCTCCCCATGAACGGAATCCCCAAACAGAACAGAGTCACGCTTTTAGAAAACACACTTATGCCTGCTTCAGGGGAAAGGTGAGGTGCGGTGACGCATAAAACTCGAGTTTGAAATGAGCACAGATACCCTTCCGAAAACCGAATATGGAATGGACACGACCTACTCCTTGCTCAATCAACTGGACTCACCAGACCCTGTTCATCGCACAAGTATCTATCCGACTAGTAAGCATCTTAAAAGCTAAGTCTTGATATCTCTGTGTAAGTGCATCAAGTGTGTGTAAAGCGGCCTAAAACCAGCAGGGAAAATCAGCTCAGACCCATTCTGAGGATACATTTCCAACACAAAGAAGAAACAAGCAGGGCAAAACAGAGAGAAATTCTTCCAAAATGCGTTCAGGGACTGGCATGCAACCAGGATTGACCACATCTACAGCCCCAGCGGCAGAAGACATAAGGCTGGACACTCTTGGGGCTGAGACGATTGGTGAGGTTGGGAAAGCAAATGCAGACCCTTGAAAGGAATCCTGCGTGCTCCCCATTCCATGGCTCCCAACTCTCCAGGTTCAACGCAATCTTCCGACAGCGAAAGCACTCATTGGAAACCCAGCGGATGCTACACCGTGGGATCGGGAAAGCTTTCTGAAACTCACCTCAGTTTTCCTCTCCTGGTGCTCGTGTTCTCCATTCAGGCCCCCTTACTAACAATCTCCCCACTTGGAGACTCGGCGCCTTTCCATGCCTCTTTCGTACCGTCTGCAATTTGTCCGCAGGATGAACTGCAAGAGGGGGAACCAATGAGAGACTCGCTGGAGGTGTTTGGTCGGGCACATGTCACTCTCATTTCCCATCACGAAGAAGAATTCACCAGCGGTTCAGCCTGCAACCGCGGATCGACAATAGGGCGTGAAGCCATCCAGCCGTGTTGCGTCCCACTCACAAAAAAGCGACTTGGGAAATGGAGCTCAGGGGCCCTGCACTTCCCAAACCTGCAGAGTTCTAAACGATAACTATCGCCCCAAAATATATTGAGGTCAGGCTACGAAGAGGCGCTGAACGCAAGGCAGAACTGCAGGAAACGGATGTCAACGGGTACATCGGAATGGCCCCGATAGCACATGAAAAGCGCCAGAACGTGGACAATGATGCGGTTGGCCAAAAAGGGCGTATGCGTTTTTTCCTGAATATATTCAGGAAAAAACGCATACGCCCTTTTTGGCCAACCAAGCAACCTGGGAGAGCAAATCAGCACTACAAAGAAATCTCTCGCCCCCCCCCCCGGGGCAAAAGGGCCAGGCGAAAAAAGTCTAAAAACCAGAAAGGCAGGACAGCCCACGGAGTCAAGGGAGCCTTGTTAAGCTGATGGGCGGGATGTCAATGGCCAACAGCCAATCTTCACAAGTGTATCCTCTTTCCCAAACCATGTAAAACACAGAACCACAGAGCATAGGGCACTTCCACACATGGGCGTTGACCTTGGGAAAATGAAAAAATCAACCAGACACAGGGACCCCAAAGTTGAGGGCTGCTGTCTTGACAAGAACCTCCACTCCGGTACACGTTTCATATCCCAGGAAAGAGCCAAGTGGACAAAGACGAGTGGACAAGTGGACAAAGACAAGTGGACAAGTGGACAAGTGGTGCTACGTAGGTCCAATGGAGTGTCACTCAGCCATGAAATCCACGTCATGAGGCTGGTAGCAGCATCCTGAGTGGATTTAGGTACGATCATCCTCAGTGAAATAAGTCCCACAAAAAAAGAAACTTATGATATCACTTATCGAGGGAATGTAAAAATCGCTCCCCATGAACGGAATCCCCAAACAGAACAGAGTCACGCTTTTAGAAAACACACTTATGCCTGCTTCAGGGGAAAGGTGAGGTGCGGTGACGCATAAAACTCGAGTTTGAAATGAGCACAGATACCCTTCCGAAAACCGAATATGGAATGGACACGACCTACTCCTTGCTCAATCAACTGGACTCACCAGACCCTGTTCATCGCACAAGTATCTATCCGACTAGTAAGCATCTTAAAAGCTAAGTCTTGATATCTCTGTGTAAGTGCATCAAGTGTGTGTAAAGCGGCCTAAAACCAGCAGGGAAAATCAGCTCAGACCCATTCTGAGGATACATTTCCAACACAAAGAAGAAACAAGCAGGGCAAAACAGAGAGAAATTCTTCCAAAATGCGTTCAGGGACTGGCATGCAACCAGGATTGACCACATCTACAGCCCCAGCGGCAGAAGACATAAGGCTGGACACTCTTGGGGCTGAGACGATTGGTGAGGTTGGGAAAGCAAATGCAGACCCTTGAAAGGAATCCTGCGTGCTCCCCATTCCATGGCTCCCAACTCTCCAGGTTCAACGCAATCTTCCGACAGCGAAAGCACTCATTGGAAACCCAGCGGATGCTACACCGTGGGATCGGGAAAGCTTTCTGAAACTCACCTCAGTTTTCCTCTCCTGGTGCTCGTGTTCTCCATTCAGGCCCCCTTACTAACAATCTCCCCACTTGGAGACTCGGCGCCTTTCCATGCCTCTTTCGTACCGTCTGCAATTTGTCCGCAGGATGAACTGCAAGAGGGGGAACCAATGAGAGACTCGCTGGAGGTGTTTGGTCGGGCACATGTCACTCTCATTTCCCATCACGAAGAAGAATTCACCAGCGGTTCAGCCTGCAACCGCGGATCGACAATAGGGCGTGAAGCCATCCAGCCGTGTTGCGTCCCACTCACAAAAAAGCGACTTGGGAAATGGAGCTCAGGGGCACTGCACTTCCCAAACCTGCAGAGTTCTAAACGATAACTATCGCCCCAAAATATATTGAGGTCAGGCTACGAAGAGGCGCTGAACGCAAGGCAGAACTGCAGGAAACGGATGTCAACGGGTACATCGGAATGGCCCCGATAGCACATGAAAAGCGCCAGAACGTGGACAATGATGCGGTTGGCCAAAAAGGGCGTATGCGTTTTTTCCTGAATATATTCAGGAAAAAACGCATACGCCCTTTTTGGCCAACCAAGCAACCTGGGAGAGCAAATCAGCACTACAAAGAAATCTCTCGCCCCCCCCCCCCCCGGGGCAAAAGGGCCAGGCGAAAAAAGTCTAAAAACCAGAAAGGCAGGACAGCCCACGGAGTCAAGGGAGCCTTGTTAAGCTGATGGGCGGGATGTCAATGGCCAACAGCCAATCTTCACAAGTGTATCCTCTTTCCCAAACCATGTAAAACACAGAACCACAGAGCATAGGGCACTTCCACACATGGGCGTTGACCTTGGGAAAATGAAAAAATCAACCAGACACAGGGACCCCAAAGTTGAGGGCTGCTGTCTTGACAAGAACCTCCACTCCGGTACACGTTTCATATCCCAGGAAAGAGCCAAGTGGACAAAGACGAGTGGACAAGTGGACAAAGACAAGTGGACAAGTGGACAAGTGGTGCTACGTAGGTCCAATGGAGTGTCACTCAGCCATGAAATCCACGTCATGAGGCTGGTAGCAGCATCCTGAGTGGATTTAGGTACGATCATCCTCAGTGAAATAAGTCCCACAAAAAAAGAAACTTATGATATCACTTATCGAGGGAATGTAAAAATCGCTCCCCATGAACGGAATCCCCAAACAGAACAGAGTCACGCTTTTAGAAAACACACTTATGCCTGCTTCAGGGGAAAGGTGAGGTGCGGTGACGCATAAAACTCGAGTTTGAAATGAGCACAGATACCCTTCCGAAAACCGAATATGGAATGGACACGACCTACTCCTTGCTCAATCAACTGGACTCACCAGACCCTGTTCATCGCACAAGTATCTATCCGACTAGTAAGCATCTTAAAAGCTAAGTCTTGATATCTCTGTGTAAGTGCATCAAGTGTGTGTAAAGCGGCCTAAAACCAGCAGGGAAAATCAGCTCAGACCCATTCTGAGGATACATTTCCAACATAAAGAAGAAACAAGCAGGGCAAAACAGAGAGAAATTCTTCCAAAATGCGTTCAGGGACTGGCATGCAACCAGGATTGACCACATCTACAGCCCCAGCGGCAGAAGACATAAGGCTGGACACTCTTGGGGCTGAGACGATTGGTGAGGTTGGGAAAGCAAATGCAGACCCTTGAAAGGAATCCTGCGTGCTCCCCATTCCATGGCTCCCAACTCTCCAGGTTCAACGCAATCTTCCGACAGCGAAAGCACTCATTGGAAACCCAGCGGATGCTACACCGTGGGATCGGGAAAGCTTTCTGAAACTCACCTCAGTTTTCCTCTCCTGGTGCTCGTGTTCTCCATTCAGGCCCCCTTACTAACAATCTCCCCACTTGGAGTCTCGGCGCCTTTCCATGCCTCTTTCGTACCGTCTGCAATTTGTCCGCAGGATGAACTGCAAGAGGGGGAACCAATGAGAGACTCGCTGGAGGTGTTTGGTCGGGCACATGTCACTCTCATTTCCCATCACGAAGAAGAATTCACCAGCGGTTCAGCCTGCAACCGCGGATCGACAATAGGGCGTGAAGCCATCCAGCCGTGTTGCGTCCCACTCACAAAAAAGCGACTTGGGAAATGGAGCTCAGGGGCACTGCACTTCCCAAACCTGCAGAGTTCTAAACGATAACTATCGCCCCAAAATATATTGAGGGCAGGCTACGAAGAGGCGCTGAACGCAAGGCAGAACTGCAGGAAACGGATGTCAACGGGTACATCGGAATGGCCCCGATAGCACATGAAAAGCGCCAGAACGTGGACAATGATGCGGTTGGCCAAAAAGGGCGTATGCGTTTTTTCCTGAATATATTCAGGAAAAAACGCATACGCCCTTTTTGGCCAACCAAGCAACCTGGGAGAGCAAATCAGCACTACAAAGAAATCTCTCGCCCCCCCCCCCGGGGCAAAAGGGCCAGGCGAAAAAAGTCTAAAAACCAGAAAGGCAGGACAGCCCACGGAGTCAAGGGAGCCTTGTTAAGCTGATGGGCGGGATGTCAATGGCCAACAGCCAATCTTCACAAGTGTATCCTCTTTCCCAAACCATGTAAAACACAGAACCACAGAGCATAGGGCACTTCCACACATGGGCGTTGACCTTGGGAAAATGAAAAAATCAACCAGACACAGGGACCCCAAAGTTGAGGGCTGCTGTCTTGACAAGAACCTCCACTCCGGTACACGTTTCATATCCCAGGAAAGAGCCATGTGGACAAAGACGAGTGGACAAGTGGACAAAGACGAGTGGACAAATGGACAAAGACAAGTGGACAAGTGGACAAGTGGTGCTACGTAGGTCCAATGGAGTGTCACTCAGCCATGAAATCCACGTCATGAGGCTGGTAGCAGCATCCTGAGTGGATTTAGGTACGATCATCCTCAGTGAAATAAGTCCCACAAAAAAAGAAACTTATGATATCACTTATCGAGGGAATGTAAAAATCGCTCCCCATGAACGGAATCCCCAAACAGAACAGAGTCACGCTTTTAGAAAACACACTTATGCCTGCTTCAGGGGAAAGGTGAGGTGCGGTGACGCATAAAACTCGAGTTTGAAATGAGCACAGATACCCTTCCGAAAACCGAATATGGAATGGACACGACCTACTCCTTGCTCAATCAACTGGACTCACCAGACCCTGTTCATCGCACAAGTATCTATCCGACTAGTAAGCATCTTAAAAGCTAAGTCTTGATATCTCTGTGTAAGTGCATCAAGTGTGTGTAAAGCGGCCTAAAACCAGCAGGGAAAATCAGCTCAGACCCATTCTGAGGATACATTTCCAACACAAAGAAGAAACAAGCAGGGCAAAACAGAGAGAAATTCTTCCAAAATGCGTTCAGGGACTGGCATGCAACCAGGATTGACCACATCTACAGCCCCAGCGGCAGAAGACATAAGGCTGGACACTCTTGGGGCTGAGACGATTGGTGAGGTTGGGAAAGCAAATGCAGACCCTTGAAAGGAATCCTGCGTGCTCCCCATTCCATGGCTCCCAACTCTCCAGGTTCAACGCAATCTTCCGACAGCGAAAGCACTCATTGGAAACCCAGCGGATGCTACACCGTGGGATCGGGAAAGCTTTCTGAAACTCACCTCAGTTTTCCTCTCCTGGTGCTCGTGTTCTCCATTCAGGCCCCCTTACTAACAATCTCCCCACTTGGAGTCTCGGCGCCTTTCCATGCCTCTTTCGTACCGTCTGCAATTTGTCCGCAGGATGAACTGCAAGAGGGGGAACCAATGAGAGACTCGCTGGAGGTGTTTGGTCGGGCACATGTCACTCTCATTTCCCATCACGAAGAAGAATTCACCAGCGGTTCAGCCTGCAACCGCGGATCGACAATAGGGCGTGAAGCCATCCAGCCGTGTTGCGTCCCACTCACAAAAAAGCGACTTGGGAAATGGAGCTCAGGGGCACTGCACTTCCCAAACCTGCAGAGTTCTAAACGATAACTATCGCCCCAAAATATATTGAGGGCAGGCTACGAAGAGGCGCTGAACGCAAGGCAGAACTGCAGGAAACGGATGTCAACGGGTACATCGGAATGGCCCCGATAGCACATGAAAATCGCCAGAACGTGGACAATGATGCGGTTGGCCAAAAAGGGCGTATGCGTTTTTTCCTGAATATATTCAGGAAAAAACGCATACGCCCTTTTTGGCCAACCAAGCAACCTGGGAGAGCAAATCAGCACTACAAAGAAATCTCTCGCCCCCCCCCCCCGGGGCAAAAGGGCCAGGCGAAAAAAGTCTAAAAACCAGAAAGGCAGGACAGCCCACGGAGTCAAGGGAGCCTTGTTAAGCTGATGGGCGGGATGTCAATGGCCAACAGCCAATCTTCACAAGTGTATCCTCTTTCCCAAACCATGTAAAACACAGAACCACAGAGCATAGGGCACTTCCACACATGGGCGTTGACCTTGGGAAAATGAAAAAATCAACCAGACACAGGGACCCCAAAGTTGAGGGCTGCTGTCTTGACAAGAACCTCCACTCCGGTACACGTTTCATATCCCAGGAAAGAGCCATGTGGACAAAGACGAGTGGACAAGTGGACAAAGACAAGTGGACAAGTGGACAAGTGGTGCTACGTAGGTCCAATGGAGTGTCACTCAGCCATGAAATCCACGTCATGAGGCTGGTAGCAGCATCCTGAGTGGATTTAGGTACGATCATCCTCAGTGAAATAAGTCCCACAAAAAAAGAAACTTATGATATCACTTATCGAGGGAATGTAAAAATCGCTCCCCATGAACGGAATCCCCAAACAGAACAGAGTCACGCTTTTAGAAAACACACTTATGCCTGCTTCAGGGGAAAGGTGAGGTGCGGTGACGCATAAAACTCGAGTTTGAAATGAGCACAGATACCCTTCCGAAAACCGAATATGGAATGGACACGACCTACTCCTTGCTCAATCAACTGGACTCACCAGACCCTGTTCATCGCACAAGTATCTATCCGACTAGTAAGCATCTTAAAAGCTAAGTCTTGATATCTCTGTGTAAGTGCATCAAGTGTGTGTAAAGCGGCCTAAAACCAGCAGGGAAAATCAGCTCAGACCCATTCTGAGGATACATTTCCAACACAAAGAAGAAACAAGCAGGGCAAAACAGAGAGAAATTCTTCCAAAATGCGTTCAGGGACTGGCATGCAACCAGGATTGACCACATCTACAGCCCCAGCGGCAGAAGACATAAGGCTGGACACTCTTGGGGCTGAGACGATTGGTGAGGTTGGGAAAGCAAATGCAGACCCTTGAAAGGAATCCTGCGTGCTCCCCATTCCATGGCTCCCAACTCTCCAGGTTCAACGCAATCTTCCGACAGCGAAAGCACTCATTGGAAACCCAGCGGATGCTACACCGTGGGATCGGGAAAGCTTTCTGAAACTCACCTCAGTTTTCCTCTCCTGGTGCTCGTGTTCTCCATTCAGGCCCCCTTACTAACAATCTCCCCACTTGGAGACTCGGCGCCTTTCCATGCCTCTTTCGTACCGTCTGCAATTTGTCCGCAGGATGAACTGCAAGAGGGGGAACCAATGAGAGACTCGCTGGAGGTGTTTGGTCGGGCACATGTCACTCTCATTTCCCATCACGAAGAAGAATTCACCAGCGGTTCAGCCTGCAACCGCGGATCGACAATAGGGCGTGAAGCCATCCAGCCGTGTTGCGTCCCACTCACAAAAAAGCGACTTGGGAAATGGAGCTCAGGGGCCCTGCACTTCCCAAACCTGCAGAGTTCTAAACGATAACTATCGCCCCAAAATATATTGAGGTCAGGCTACGAAGAGGCGCTGAACGCAAGGCAGAACTGCAGGAAACGGATGTCAACGGGTACATCGGAATGGCCCCGATAGCACATGAAAAGCGCCAGAACGTGGACAATGATGCGGTTGGCCAAAAAGGGCGTATGCGTTTTTTCCTGAATATATTCAGGAAAAAACGCATACGCCCTTTTTGGCCAACCAAGCAACCTGGGAGAGCAAATCAGCACTACAAAGAAATCTCTCGCCCCCCCCCCCGGGGCAAAAGGGCCAGGCGAAAAAAGTCTAAAAACCAGAAAGGCAGGACAGGCCACGGAGTCAAGGGAGCCTTGTTAAGCTGATGGGCGGGATGTCAATGGCCAACAGCCAATCTTCACAAGTGTATCCTCTTTCCCAAACCATGTAAAACACAGAACCACAGAGCATAGGGCACTTCCACACATGGGCGTTGACCTTGGGAAAATGAAAAAATCAACCAGACACAGGGACCCCAAAGTTGAGGGCTGCTGTCTTGACAAGAACCTCCACTCCGGTACACGTTTCATATCCCAGGAAAGAGCCAAGTGGACAAAGACGAGTGGACAAGTGGACAAAGACAAGTGGACAAGTGGACAAGTGGTGCTACGTAGGTCCAATGGAGTGTCACTCAGCCATGAAATCCACGTCATGAGGCTGGTAGCAGCATCCTGAGTGGATTTAGGTACGATCATCCTCAGTGAAATAAGTCCCACAAAAAAAGAAACTTATGATATCACTTATCGAGGGAATGTAAAAATCGCTCCCCATGAACGGAATCCCCAAACAGAACAGAGTCACGCTTTTAGAAAACACACTTATGCCTGCTTCAGGGGAAAGGTGAGGTGCGGTGACGCATAAAACTCGAGTTTGAAATGAGCACAGATACCCTTCCGAAAACCGAATATGGAATGGACACGACCTACTCCTTGCTCAATCAACTGGACTCACCAGACCCTGTTCATCGCACAAGTATCTATCCGACTAGTAAGCATCTTAAAAGCTAAGTCTTGATATCTCTGTGTAAGTGCATCAAGTGTGTGTAAAGCGGCCTAAAACCAGCAGGGAAAATCAGCTCAGACCCATTCTGAGGATACATTTCCAACACAAAGAAGAAACAAGCAGGGCAAAACAGAGAGAAATTCTTCCAAAATGCGTTCAGGGACTGGCATGCAACCAGGATTGACCACATCTACAGCCCCAGCGGCAGAAGACATAAGGCTGGACACTCTTGGGGCTGAGACGATTGGTGAGGTTGGGAAAGCAAATGCAGACCCTTGAAAGGAATCCTGCGTGCTCCCCATTCCATGGCTCCCAACTCTCCAGGTTCAACGCAATCTTCCGACAGCGAAAGCACTCATTGGAAACCCAGCGGATGCTACACCGTGGGATCGGGAAAGCTTTCTGAAACTCACCTCAGTTTTCCTCTCCTGGTGCTCGTGTTCTCCATTCAGGCCCCCTTACTAACAATCTCCCCACTTGGAGACTCGGCGCCTTTCCATGCCTCTTTCGTACCGTCTGCAATTTGTCCGCAGGATGAACTGCAAGAGGGGGAACCAATGAGAGACTCGCTGGAGGTGTTTGGTCGGGCACATGTCACTCTCATTTCCCATCACGAAGAAGAATTCACCAGCGGTTCAGCCTGCAACCGCGGATCGACAATAGGGCGTGAAGCCATCCAGCCGTGTTGCGTCCCACTCACAAAAAAGCGACTTGGGAAATGGAGCTCAGGGGCACTGCACTTCCCAAACCTGCAGAGTTCTAAACGATAACTATCGCCCCAAAATATATTGAGGGCAGGCTACGAAGAGGCGCTGAACGCAAGGCAGAACTGCAGGAAACGGATGTCAACGGGTACATCGGAATGGCCCCGATAGCACATGAAAAGCGCCAGAACGTGGACAATGATGCGGTTGGCCAAAAAGGGCGTATGCGTTTTTTCCTGAATATATTCAGGAAAAAACGCATACGCCCTTTTTGGCCAACCAAGCAACCTGGGAGAGCAAATCAGCACTACAAAGAAATCTCTCGCCCCCCCCCCCCGGGGGCAAAAGGGCCAGGCGAACAAAGTCTAAAAACCAGAAAGGCAGGACAGCCCACGAAGTCAAGGGAGCCTTGTTAAGCTGATGGGCGGGATGTCAATGGCCAACAGCCAATCTTCACAAGTGTATCCTCTTTCCCAAACCATGTAAAACACAGAACCACAGAGCATAGGGCACTTCCACACATGGGCGTTGACCTTGGGAAAATGAAAAAATCAACCAGACACAGGGACCCCAAAGTTGAGGGCTGCTGTCTTGACAAGAACCTCCACTCCGGTACACGTTTCATATCCCAGGAAAGAGCCAAGTGGACAAAGACGAGTGGACAAGTGGACAAAGACAAGTGGACAAGTGGACAAGTGGTGCTACGTAGGTCCAATGGAGTGTCACTCAGCCATGAAATCCACGTCATGAGGCTGGTAGCAGCATCCTGAGTGGATTTAGGTACGATCATCCTCAGTGAAATAAGTCCCACAAAAAAAGAAACTTATGATATCACTTATCGAGGGAATGTAAAAATCGCTCCCCATGAACGGAATCCCCAAACAGAACAGAGTCACGCTTTTAGAAAACACACTTATGCCTGCTTCAGGGGAAAGGTGAGGTGCGGTGACTCATAAAACTCGAGTTTGAAATGAGCACAGATACCCTTCCGAAAACCGAATATGGAATGGACACGACCTACTCCTTGCTCAATCAACTGGACTCACCAGACCCTGTTCATCGCACAAGTATCTATCCGACTAGTAAGCATCTTAAAAGCTAAGTCTTGATATCTCTGTGTAAGTGCATCAAGTGTGTGTAAAGCGGCCTAAAACCAGCAGGGAAAATCAGCTCAGACCCATTCTGAGGATACATTTCCAACACAAAGAAGAAACAAGCAGGGCAAAACAGAGAGAAATTCTTCCAAAATGCGTTCAGGGACTGGCATGCAACCAGGATTGACCACATCTACAGCCCCAGCGGCAGAAGACAGAAGGCTGGACACTCTTGGGGCTGAGACGATTGGTGAGGTTGGGAAAGCAAATGCAGACCCTTGAAAGGAATCCTGCGTGCTCCCCATTCCATGGCTCCCAACTCTCCAGGTTCAACGCAATCTTCCGACAGCGAAAGCACTCATTGGAAACCCAGCGGATGCTACACCGTGGGATCGGGAAAGCTTTCTGAAACTCACCTCAGTTTTCCTCTCCTGGTGCTCGTGTTCTCCATTCAGGCCCCCTTACTAACAATCTCCCCACTTGGAGACTCGGCGCCTTTCCATGCCTCTTTCGTACCGTCTGCAATTTGTCCGCAGGATGAACTGCAAGAGGGGGAACCAATGAGAGACTCGCTGGAGGTGTTTGGTCGGGCACATGTCACTCTCATTTCCCATCACGAAGAAGAATTCACCAGCGGTTCAGCCTGCCACCGCGGATCGACAATAGGGCGTGAAGCCATCCAGCCGTGTTGCGTCCCACTCACAAAAAAGCGACTTGGGAAATGGAGCTCAGGGGCCCTGCACTTCCCAAACCTGCAGAGTTCTAAACGATAACTATCGCCCCAAAATATATTGAGCGCAGTCTACGAAGAGGCGCTGAACGCAAGGCAGAACTGCAGGAAACGGATGTCAACGGGTACATCGGAATGGCCCCGATAGCACATGAAAATCGCCAGAACGTGGACAATGATGCGGTTGGCCAAAAAGGGCGTATGCGTTTTTTCCTGAATATATTCAGGAAAAAACGCATACGCCCTTTTTGGCCAACCAAGCAACCTGGGAGAGCAAATCAGCACTACAAAGAAATCTCTCGCCCCCCCCCCCCGGGGCAAAAGGGCCAGGCGAAAAAAGTCTAAAAACCAGAAAGGCAGGACAGCCCACGGAGTCAAGGGAGCCTTGTTAAGCTGATGGGCGGGATGTCAATGGCCAACAGCCAATCTTCACAAGTGTATCCTCTTTCCCAAACCATGTAAAACACAGAACCACAGAGCATAGGGCACTTCCACACATGGGCGTTGACCTTGGGAAAATGAAAAAATCAACCAGACACAGGGACCCCAAAGTTGAGGGCTGCTGTCTTGACAAGAACCTCCACTCCGGTACACGTTTCATATCCCAGGAAAGAGCCAAGTGGACAAAGACGAGTGGACAAGTGGACAAAGACAAGTGGACAAGTGGACAAGTGGTGCTACGTAGGTCCAATGGAGTGTCACTCAGCCATGAAATCCACGTCATGAGGCTGGTAGCAGCATCCTGAGTGGATTTAGGTACGATCATCCTCAGTGAAATAAGTCCCACAAAAAAAGAAACTTATGATATCACTTATCGAGGGAATGTAAAAATCGCTCCCCATGAACGGAATCCCCAAACAGAACAGAGTCACGCTTTTAGAAAACACACTTATGCCTGCTTCAGGGGAAAGGTGAGGTGCGGTGACGCATAAAACTCGAGTTTGAAATGAGCACAGATACCCTTCCGAAAACCGAATATGGAATGGACACGACCTACTCCTTGCTCAATCAACTGGACTCACCAGACCCTGTTCATCGCACAAGTATCTATCCGACTAGTAAGCATCTTAAAAGCTAAGTCTTGATATCTCTGTGTAAGTGCATCAAGTGTGTGTAAAGCGGCCTAAAACCAGCAGGGAAAATCAGCTCAGACCCATTCTGAGGATACATTTCCAACACAAGAAGAAACAAGCAGGGCAAAACAGAGAGAAATTCTTCCAAAATGCGTTCAGGGACTGGCATGCAACCAGGATTGACCACATCTACAGCCCCAGCGGCAGAAGACATAAGGCTGGACACTCTTGGGGCTGAGACGATTGGTGAGGTTGGGAAAGCAAATGCAGACCCTTGAAAGGAATCCTGCGTGCTCCCCATTCCATGGCTCCCAACTCTCCAGGTTCAACGCAATCTTCCGACAGCGAAAGCACTCATTGGAAACCCAGCGGATGCTACACCGTGGGATCGGGAAAGCTTTCTGAAACTCACCTCAGTTTTCCTCTCCTGGTGCTCGTGTTCTCCATTCAGGCCCCCTTACTAACAATCTCCCCCACTTGGAGACTCGGCGCCTTTCCATGCCTCTTTCGTACCGTCTGCAATTTGTCCGCAGGATGAACTGCAAGAGGGGAACCAATGAGAGACTCGCTGGAGGTGTTTGGTCGGGCACATGTCACTCTCATTTCCATCACGAAGAAGAATTCACCAGCGGTTCAGCCTGCAACCGCGGATCGACAATAGGGCGTGAAGCCATCCAGCCGTGTTGCGTCCCACTCACAAAAAAGCGACTTGGGAAATGGAGCTCAGGGGCACTGCACTTCCCAAACCTGCAGAGTTCTAAACGATAACTATCGCCCCAAAATATATTGAGCGCAGGCTACGAAGAGGCGCTGAACGCAAGGCAGAACTGCAGGAAACGGATGTCAACGGGTACATCGGAATGGCCCCGATAGCACATGAAAAGCGCCAGAACGTGGACAATGATGCGGTTGCCAAAAAGGGCGTATGCGTTTTTTCCTGAATATATTCAGGAAAAAACGCATACGCCCTTTTTGCCAACCAAGCAACCTGGGAGAGCAAATCAGCACTACAAAGAAATCTCTCGCCCCCCCCCCCGGGGGCAAAAGGGCCAGGCGAAAAAAGTCTAAAAACCAGAAAGGCAGGACAGCCCACGGAGTCAAGGGAGCCTTGTTAAGCTGATGGGCGGGATGTCAATGGCCAACAGCCAATCTTCACAAGTGTATCCTCTTTCCCAAACCATGTAAAACACAGAACCACAGAGCATAGGGCACTTCCACACATGGGCGTTGACCTTGGGAAAATGAAAAAATCAACCAGACACAGGGACCCCCAAAGTTGAGGGCTGCTGTCTTGACAAGAACCTCCACTCCGGTACACGTTTCATATCCCAGGAAAGAGCCAAGTGGACAAAGACGAGTGGACAAGTGGACAAAGACAAGTGGACAAGTGGACAAGTGGTGCTACGTAGGTCCAATGGAGTGTCACTCAGCCATGAAATCCACGTCATGAGGCTGGTAGCAGCATCCTGAGTGGATTTAGGTACGATCATCCTCAGTGAAATAAGTCCCACAAAAAAGAAACTTATGATATCACTTATCGAGGGAATGTAAAAATCGCTCCCCATGAACGGAATCCCCAAACAGAACAGAGTCACGCTTTTAGAAAACACACTTATGCCTGCTTCAGGGGAAAGGTGAGGTGCGGTGACTCATAAACTCGAGTTGAAATGAGCACAGATACCCTTCCGAAAACCGAATATGGAATGGACACGACCTACTCCTTGCTCAATCAACTGGACTCACCAGACCCTGTTCATCGCACAAGTATCTATCCGACTAGTAAGCATCTTAAAAGCTAAGTCTTGATATCTCTGTGTAAGTGCATCAAGTGTGTGTAAAGCGGCCTAAAACCAGCAGGGAAAATCAGCTCAGACCCATTCTGAGGATACATTTCCAACACAAAGAAGAAACAAGCAGGGCAAAACAGAGAGAAATTCTTCCAAAATGCGTTCAGGGACTGGCATGCAACCAGGATTGACCACATCTACAGCCCCAGCGGCAGAAGACATAAGGCTGGACACTCTTGGGGCTGAGACGATTGGTGAGGTTGGGAAAGCAAATGCAGACCCTTGAAAGGAATCCTGCGTGCTCCCCATTCCATGGCTCCCAACTCTCCAGGTTCAACGCAATCTTCCGACAGCGAAAGCACTCATTGGAAACCCAGCGGATGCTACACCGTGGGATCGGGAAAGCTTTCTGAAACTCACCTCAGTTTTCCTCTCTCCTGGTGCTCGTGTTCTCCATTCAGGCCCCCTTACTAACAATCTCCCCACTTGGAGACTCGGCGCCTTTCCATGCCTCTTTCGTACCGTCTGCAATTTGTCCGCAGGATGAACTGCAAGAGGGGGAACCAATGAGAGACTCGCTGGAGGTGTTTGGTCGGGCACATGTCACTCTCATTTCCCATCACGAAGAAGAATTCACCAGCGGTTCAGCCTGCCACCGCGGATCGACAATAGGGCGTGAAGCCATCCAGCCGTGTTGCGTCCCACTCACAAAAAAGCGACTTGGGAAATGGAGCTCAGGGGCCCTGCACTTCCCAAACCTGCAGAGTTCTAAACGATAAACTATCGCCCCAAAATATATTGAGCGCAGGCTACGAAGAGGCGCTGAACGCAAGGCAGAACTGCAGGAAACGGATGTCAACGGGTACATCGGAATGGCCCCGATAGCACATGAAAAGCGCCAGAACGTGGACAATGATGCGGTTGGCCAAAAAGGGCGTATGCGTTTTTTTCCTGATATATTCAGGAAAAAACGCATACGCCCTTTTTGGCCAACCAAGCAACCTGGGAGAGCAAATCAGCACTACAAAGAAATCTCTCGCCCCCCCCCCCCGGGGCAAAAGGGCCAGGCGAAAAAAGTCTAAAAACCAGAAAGGCAGGACAGCCACGGAGTCAAGGGAGCCTTGTTAAGCTGATGGGCGGGATGTCAATGGCAACAGCCAATCTTCACAAGTGTATCCTCTTTCCCAAACCATGTAAAACACAGAACCACAGAGCATAGGGCACTTCCACACATGGGCGTTGACCTTGGGAAAATGAAAAAATCAACCAGACACAGGGACCCCAAAGTTGAGGGCTGCTGTCTTGACAAGAACCTCCACTCCGGTACACGTTTCATATCCCAGGAAAGAGCCAAGTGGACAAAGACGAGTGGACAAGTGGACAAAGACAAGTGGACAAGTGGACAAGTGGTGCTACGTAGGTCCAATGGAGTGTCACTCAGCCATGAAATCCACGTCATGAGGCTGGTAGCAGCATCCTGAGTGGATTTAGGTACGATCATCCTCAGTGAAATAAGTCCCACAAAAAAAGAAACTTATGATATCACTTATCGAGGGAATGTAAAAATCGCTCCCCATGAACGGAATCCCCAAACAGAACAGAGTCACGCTTTTAGAAACACACTTATGCCTGCTTCAGGGGAAAGGTGAGGTGCGGTGACGCATAAAACTCGAGTTTGAAATGAGCACAGATACCCTTCCGAAAACCGAATATGGAATGGACACGACCTACTCCTTGCTCAATCAACTGGACTCACCAGACCCTGTTCATCGCACAAGTATCTATCCGACTAGTAAGCATCTTAAAAGCTAAGTCTTGATATCTCTGTGTAAGTGCATCAAGTGTGTGTAAAGCGGCCTAAAACCAGCAGGGAAAATCAGCTCAGACCATTCTGAGGATACATTTCCAACACAAGAAGAAACAAGCAGGGCAAAACAGAGAGAAATTCTTCCAAAATGCGTTCAGGGACTGGCATGCAACCAGGATTGACCACATCTACAGCCCCAGCGGCAGAAGACATAAGGCTGGACACTCTTGGGGCTGAGACGATTGGTGAGGTTGGGAAAGCAAATGCAGACCCTTGAAGGAATCCTGCGTGCTCCCCATTCCATGGCTCCCAACTCTCCAGGTTCAACGCAATCTTCCGACAGCGAAAGCACTCATTGGAAACCCAGCGGATGCTACACCGTGGGATCGGGAAAGCTTTCTGAAACTCACCTCAGTTTTCCTCTCCTGGTGCTCGTGTTCTCCATTCAGGCCCCCTTACTAACAATCTCCCCACTTGGAGACTCGGCGCCTTTTCCATGCCTCTTTCGTACCGTCTGCAATTTGTCCGCAGGATGAACTGCCAAGAGGGGGAACCAATGAGAGACTCGCTGGAGGTGTTTGGTCGGGCACATGTCACTCTCATTTCCCATCACGAAGAAGAATTCACCAGCGGTTCAGCCTGCAACCGCGGATCGACAATAGGGCGTGAAGCCATCCAGCCGTGTTGCGTCCCACTCACAAAAAAGCGACTTGGGAAATGGAGCTCAGGGGCCCTGCACTTCCCAAACCTGCAGAGTTCTAAACGATAACTATCGCCCAAAATATATTGAGCGCAGGCTACGAAGAGGCGCTGAACGCAAGGCAGAACTGCAGGAAACGGATGTCAACGGGTACATCGGAATGGCCCCGATAGCACATGAAAAGCGCCAGAACGTGGACAATGATGCGGTTGGCCAAAAAGGGCGTATGCGTTTTTTCCTGAATATATTCAGGAAAAAACGCATACGCCCTTTTTGGCCAACCAAGCAACCTGGAGAGCAAATCAGCACTACAAAGAAATCTCTCGCCCCCCCCCCCGGGGCAAAAGGGCAGGCGAAAAAAGTCTAAAAACCAGAAAGGCAGGACAGGCCACGGAGTCAAGGGAGCCTTGTTAAGCTGATGGGCGGGATGTCAATGGCCAACAGCCAATCTTCACAAGTGTATCCTCTTTCCCAAACCATGTAAAACACAGAACCACAGAGCATAGGGCACTTCCACACATGGGCGTTGACCTTGGGAAAATGAAAAAATCAACCAGACACAGGGACCCCAAAGTTGAGGGCTGCTGTCTTGACAAGAACCTCCACTCCCGGTACACGTTTCATATCCCAGGAAAGAGCCAAGTGGACAAAGACGAGTGGACAAGTGGACAAAGACAAGTGGACAAGTGGACAAGTGGTGCTACGTAGGTCCAATGGAGTGTCACTCAGCCATGAAATCCACGTCATGAGGCTGGTAGCAGCATCCTGAGTGGATTTAGGTACGATCATCCTCAGTGAAATAAGTCCCACAAAAAAGAAACTTATGATATCACTTATCGAGGGAATGTAAAAATCGCTCCCCATGAACGGAATCCCCAAACAGAACAGAGTCACGCTTTTAGAAAACACACTTATGCCTGCTTCAGGGGAAAGGTGAGGTGCGGTGACGCATAAAACTCGAGTTTGAAATGAGCACAGATACCCTTCCGAAAACCGAATATGGAATGGACACGACCTACTCCTTGCTCAATCAACTGGACTCACCAGACCCTGTTCATCGCACAAGTATCTATCCGACTAGTAAGCATCTTAAAAGCTAAGTCTTGATATCTCTGTGTAAGTGCATCAAGTGTGTGTAAAGCGGCCTAAAACCTGCAGGGAAAATCAGCTCAGACCCATTCTGAGGATACATTTCCAACACAAAGAAGAAACAAGCAGGGCAAACAGAGAGAAATTCTTCCAAAATGCGTTCAGGGACTGGCATGCAACCAGGATTGACCACATCTACAGCCCCAGCGGCAGAAGACATAAGGCTGGACACTCTTGGGGCTGAGACGATTGGTGAGGTTGGGAAAGCAAATGCAGACCCTTGAAAGGAATCCTGCGTGCTCCCCATTCCATGGCTCCCAACTCTCCAGGTTCAACGCAATCTTCCGACAGCGAAAGCACTCATTGGAAACCCAGCGGATGCTACACCGTGGGATCGGGAAAGCTTTCTGAAACTCACCTCAGTTTTCCTCTCCTGGTGCTCGTGTTCTCCATTCAGGCCCCCTTACTAACAATCTCCCCACTTGGAGACTCGGCGCCTTTCCATGCCTCTTTCGTACCGTCTGCAATTTGTCCGCAGGATGAACTGCAAGAGGGGGAACCAATGAGAGACTCGCTGGAGGTGTTTGGTCGGGCACATGTCACTCTCATTTCCCATCACGAAGAAGAATTCACCAGCGGTTCAGCCTGCAACCGCGGATCGACAATAGGGCGTGAAGCCATCCAGCCGTGTTGCGTCCCACTCACAAAAAAGCGACTTGGGAAATGGAGCTCAGGGGCACTGCACTTCCCAAACCTGCAGAGTTCTAAACGATAACTATCGCCCCAAAATATATTGAGGGCAGGCTACGAAGAGGCGCTGAACGCAAGGCAGAACTGCAGGAAACGGATGTCAACGGGTACATCGGAATGGCCCCGATAGCACATGAAAAGCGCCAGAACGTGGACAATGATGCGGTTGGCCAAAAAGGGCGTATGCGTTTTTTCCTGAATATATTCAGGAAAAAACGCATACGCCCTTTTTGGCCAACCAAGCAACCTGGGAGAGCAAATCAGCACTACAAAGAAATCTCTCGCCCCCCCCCCCCGGGGGCAAAAGGGCCAGGCGAAAAAAGTCTAAAAACCAGAAAGGCAGGACAGCCCACGAAGTCAAGGGAGCCTTGTTAAGCTGATGGGCGGGATGTCAATGGCCAACAGCCAATCTTCACAAGTGTATCCTCTTTCCCAAACCATGTAAAACACAGAACCACAGAGCATAGGGCACTTCCACACATGGGCGTTGACCTTGGGAAAATGAAAAAATCAACCAGACACAGGGACCCCAAAGTTGAGGGCTGCTGTCTTGACAAGAACCTCCACTCCGGTACACGTTTCATATCCCAGGAAAGAGCCAAGTGGACAAAGACGAGTGGACAAGTGGACAAAGACAAGTGGACAAGTGGACAAGTGGTGCTACGTAGGTCCAATGGAGTGTCACTCAGCCATGAAATCCACGTCATGAGGCTGGTAGCAGCATCCTGAGTGGATTTAGGTACGATCATCCTCAGTGAAATAAGTCCCACAAAAAAAGAAACTTATGATATCACTTATCGAGGGAATGTAAAAATCGCTCCCCATGAACGGAATCCCCAAACAGAACAGAGTCACGCTTTTAGAAAACACACTTATGCCTGCTTCAGGGGAAAGGTGAGGTGCGGTGACGCATAAAACTCGAGTTTGAAATGAGCACAGATACCCTTCCGAAAACCGAATATGGAATGGACACTACCTACTCCTTGCTCAATCAACTGGACTCACCAGACCCTGTTCATCGCACAAGTATCTATCCGACTAGTAAGCATCTTAAAAGCTAAGTCTTGATATCTCTGTGTAAGTGCATCAAGTGTGTGTAAAGCGGCCTAAAACCAGCAGGGAAAATCAGCTCAGACCCATTCTGAGGATACATTTCCAACACAAAGAAGAAACAAGCAGGGCAAAACAGAGAGAAATTCTTCCAAAATGCGTTCAGGGACTGGCATGCAACCAGGATTGACCACATCTACAGCCCCAGCGGCAGAAGACATAAGGCTGGACACTCTTGGGGCTGAGACGATTGGTGAGGTTGGGAAAGCAAATGCAGACCCTTGAAAGGAATCCTGCGTGCTCCCCATTCCATGGCTCCCAACTCTCCAGGTTCAACGCAATCTTCCGACAGCGAAAGCACTCATTGGAAACCCAGCGGATGCTACACCGTGGGATCGGGAAAGCTTTCTGAAACTCACCTCAGTTTTCCTCTCCTGGTGCTCGTGTTCTCCATTCAGGCCCCCTTACTAACAATCTCCCCACTTGGAGACTCGGCGCCTTTCCATGCCTCTTTCGTACCGTCTGCAATTTGTCCGCAGGATGAACTGCAAGAGGGGGAACCAATGAGAGACTCGCTGGAGGTGTTTGGTCGGGCACATGTCACTCTCATTTCCCATCACGAAGAAGAATTCACCAGCGGTTCAGCCTGCAACCGCGGATCGACAATAGGGCGTGAAGCCATCCAGCCGTGTTGCGTCCCACTCACAAAAAAGCGACTTGGGAAATGGAGCTCAGGGGCACTGCACTTCCCAAACCTGCAGAGTTCTAAACGATAACTATCGCCCCAAAATATATTGAGGTCAGGCTACGAAGAGGCGCTGAACGCAAGGCAGAACTGCAGGAAACGGATGTCAACGGGTACATCGGAATGGCCCCGATAGCACATGAAAAGCGCCAGAACGTGGACAATGATGCGGTTGGCCAAAAAGGGCGTATGCGTTTTTTCCTGAATATATTCAGGAAAAAACGCATACGCCCTTTTTGGCCAACCAAGCAACCTGGGAGAGCAAATCAGCACTACAAAGAAATCTCTCGCCCCCCCCCCCCGGGAGGCAAAAGGGCCAGGCGAAAAAAGTCTAAAAACCAGAAAGGCAGGACAGCCCACGGAGTCAAGGGAGCCTTGTTAAGCTGATGGGCGGGATGTCAATGGCCAACAGCCAATCTTCACAAGTGTATCCTCTTTCCCAAACCATGTAAAACACAGAACCACAGAGCATAGGGCACTTCCACACATGGGCGTTGACCTTGGGAAAATGAAAAAATCAACCAGACACAGGGACCCCAAAGTTGAGGGCTGCTGTCTTGACAAGAACCTCCACTCCGGTACACGTTTCATATCCCAGGAAAGAGCCAAGTGGACAAAGACGAGTGGACAAGTGGACAAAGACAAGTGGACAAGTGGACAAGTGGTGCTACGTAGGTCCAATGGAGTGTCACTCAGCCATGAAATCCACGTCATGAGGCTGGTAGCAGCATCCTGAGTGGATTTAGGTACGATCATCCTCAGTGAAATAAGTCCCACAAAAAAAGAAACTTATGATATCACTTATCGAGGGAATGTAAAAATCGCTCCCCATGAACGGAATCCCCAAACAGAACAGAGTCACGCTTTTAGAAAACACACTTATGCCTGCTTCAGGGGAAAGGTGAGGTGCGGTGACGCATAAAACTCGAGTTTGAAATGAGCACAGATACCCTTCCGAAAACCGAATATGGAATGGACACGACCTACTCCTTGCTCAATCAACTGGACTCACCAGACCCTGTTCATCGCACAAGTATCTATCCGACTAGTAAGCATCTTAAAAGCTAAGTCTTGATATCTCTGTGTAAGTGCATCAAGTGTGTGTAAAGCGGCCTAAAACCAGCAGGGAAAATCAGCTCAGACCCATTCTGAGGATACATTTCCAACACAAAGAAGAAACAAGCAGGGCAAAACAGAGAGAAATTCTTCCAAAATGCGTTCAGGGACTGGCATGCAACCAGGATTGACCACATCTACAGCCCCAGCGGCAGAAGACATAAGGCTGGACACTCTTGGGGCTGAGACGATTGGTGAGGTTGGGAAAGCAAATGCAGACCCTTGAAAGGAATCCTGCGTGCTCCCCATTCCATGGCTCCCAACTCTCCAGGTTCAACGCAATCTTCCGACAGCGAAAGCACTCATTGGAAACCCAGCGGATGCTACACCGTGGGATCGGGAAAGCTTTCTGAAACTCACCTCAGTTTTCCTCTCCTGGTGCTCGTGTTCTCCATTCAGGCCCCCTTACTAACAATCTCCCCACTTGGAGACTCGGCGCCTTTCCATGCCTCTTTCGTACCGTCTGCAATTTGTCCGCAGGATGAACTGCAAGAGGGGGAACCAATGAGAGACTCGCTGGAGGTGTTTGGTCGGGCACATGTCACTCTCATTTCCCATCACGAAGAAGAATTCACCAGCGGTTCAGCCTGCCACCGCGGATCGACAATAGGGCGTGAAGCCATCCAGCCGTGTTGCGTCCCACTCACAAAAAAGCGACTTGGGAAATGGAGCTCAGGGGCCCTGCACTTCCCAAACCTGCAGAGTTCTAAACGATAACTATCGCCCCAAAATATATTGAGCGCAGTCTACGAAGAGGCGCTGAACGCAAGGCAGAACTGCAGGAAACGGATGTCAACGGGTACATCGGAATGGCCCCGATAGCACATGAAAATCGCCAGAACGTGGACAATGATGCGGTTGGCCAAAAAGGGCGTATGCGTTTTTTCCTGAATATATTCAGGAAAAAACGCATACGCCCTTTTTGGCCAACCAAGCAACCTGGGAGAGCAAATCAGCACTACAAAGAAATCTCTCGCCCCCCCCCCCCCGGGGCAAAAGGGCCAGGCGAAAAAAGTCTAAAAACCAGAAAGGCAGGACAGGCCACGGAGTCAAGGGAGCCTTGTTAAGCTGATGGGCGGGATGTCAATGGCCAACAGCCAATCTTCACAAGTGTATCCTCTTTCCCAAACCATGTAAAACACAGAACCACAGAGCATAGGGCACTTCCACACATGGGCGTTGACCTTGGGAAAATGAAAAAATCAACCAGACACAGGGACCCCAAAGTTGAGGGCTGCTGTCTTGACAAGAACCTCCACTCCGGTACACGTTTCATATCCCAGGAAAGAGCCAAGTGGACAAAGACGAGTGGACAAGTGGACAAAGACAAGTGGACAAGTGGACAAGTGGTGCTACGTAGGTCCAATGGAGTGTCACTCAGCCATGAAATCCACGTCATGAGGCTGGTAGCAGCATCCTGAGTGGATTTAGGTACGATCATCCTCAGTGAAATAAGTCCCACAAAAAAAGAAACTTATGATATCACTTATCGAGGGAATGTAAAAATCGCTCCCCATGAACGGAATCCCCAAACAGAACAGAGTCACGCTTTTAGAAAACACACTTATGCCTGCTTCAGGGGAAAGGTGAGGTGCGGTGACGCATAAAACTCGAGTTTGAAATGAGCACAGATACCCTTCCGAAAACCGAATATGGAATGGACACGACCTACTCCTTGCTCAATCAACTGGACTCACCAGACCCTGTTCATCGCACAAGTATCTATCCGACTAGTAAGCATCTTAAAAGCTAAGTCTTGATATCTCTGTGTAAGTGCATCAAGTGTGTGTAAAGCGGCCTAAAACCAGCAGGGAAAATCAGCTCAGACCCATTCTGAGGATACATTTCCAACACAAAGAAGAAACAAGCAGGGCAAAACAGAGAGAAATTCTTCCAAAATGCGTTCAGGGACTGGCATGCAACCAGGATTGACCACATCTACAGCCCCAGCGGCAGAAGACATAAGGCTGGACACTCTTGGGGCTGAGACGATTGGTGAGGTTGGGAAAGCAAATGCAGACCCTTGAAAGGAATCCTGCGTGCTCCCCATTCCATGGCTCCCAACTCTCCAGGTTCAACGCAATCTTCCGACAGCGAAAGCACTCATTGGAAACCCAGCGGATGCTACACCGTGGGATCGGGAAAGCTTTCTGAAACTCACCTCAGTTTTCCTCTCCTGGTGCTCGTGTTCTCCATTCAGGCCCCCTTACTAACAATCTCCCCACTTGGAGACTCGGCGCCTTTCCATGCCTCTTTCGTACCGTCTGCAATTTGTCCGCAGGATGAACTGCAAGAGGGGGAACCAATGAGAGACTCGCTGGAGGTGTTTGGTCGGGCACATGTCACTCTCATTTCCCATCACGAAGAAGAATTCACCAGCGGTTCAGCCTGCCACCGCGGATCGACAATAGGGCGTGAAGCCATCCAGCCGTGTTGCGTCCCACTCACAAAAAAGCGACTTGGGAAATGGAGCTCAGGGGCACTGCACTTCCCAAACCTGCAGAGTTCTAAACGATAACTATCGCCCCAAAATATATTGAGCGCAGGCTACGAAGAGGCGCTGAACGCAAGGCAGAACTGCAGGAAACGGATGTCAACGGGTACATCGGAATGGCCCCGATAGCACATGAAAAGCGCCAGAACGTGGACAATGATGCGGTTGGCCAAAAAGGGCGTATGCGTTTTTTCCTGAATATATTCAGGAAAAAACGCATACGCCCTTTTTGGCCAACCAAGCAACCTGGGAGAGCAAATCAGCACTACAAAGAAATCTCTCGCCCCCCCCCCCCGGGGGCAAAAGGGCCAGGCGAAAAAAGTCTAAAAACCAGAAAGGCAGGACAGCCCACGGAGTCAAGGGAGCCTTGTTAAGCTGATGGGCGGGATGTCAATGGCCAACAGCCAATCTTCACAAGTGTATCCTCTTTCCCAAACCATGTAAAACACAGAACCACAGAGCATAGGGCACTTCCACACATGGGCGTTGACCTTGGGAAAATGAAAAAATCAACCAGACACAGGGACCCCAAAGTTGAGGGCTGCTGTCTTGACAAGAACCTCCACTCCGGTACACGTTTCATATCCCAGGAAAGAGCCAAGTGGACAAAGACGAGTGGACAAGTGGACAAAGACAAGTGGACAAGTGGACAAGTGGTGCTACGTAGGTCCAATGGAGTGTCACTCAGCCATGAAATCCACGTCATGAGGCTGGTAGCAGCATCCTGAGTGGATTTAGGTACGATCATCCTCAGTGAAATAAGTCCCACAAAAAAAGAAACTTATGATATCACTTATCGAGGGAATGTAAAAATCGCTCCCCATGAACGGAATCCCCAAACAGAACAGAGTCACGCTTTTAGAAAACACACTTATGCCTGCTTCAGGGGAAAGGTGAGGTGCGGTGACGCATAAAACTCGAGTTTGAAATGAGCACAGATACCCTTCCGAAAACCGAATATGGAATGGACACGACCTACTCCTTGCTCAATCAACTGGACTCACCAGACCCTGTTCATCGCACAAGTATCTATCCGACTAGTAAGCATCTTAAAAGCTAAGTCTTGATATCTCTGTGTAAGTGCATCAAGTGTGTGTAAAGCGGCCTAAAACCAGCAGGGAAAATCAGCTCAGACCCATTCTGAGGATACATTTCCAACACAAAGAAGAAACAAGCAGGGCAAAACAGAGAGAAATTCTTCCAAAATGCGTTCAGGGACTGGCATGCAACCAGGATTGACCACATCTACAGCCCCAGCGGCAGAAGACATAAGGCTGGACACTCTTGGGGCTGAGACGATTGGTGAGGTTGGGAAAGCAAATGCAGACCCTTGAAAGGAATCCTGCGTGCTCCCCATTCCATGGCTCCCAACTCTCCAGGTTCAACGCAATCTTCCGACAGCGAAAGCACTCATTGGAAACCCAGCGGATGCTACACCGTGGGATCGGGAAAGCTTTCTGAAACTCACCTCAGTTTTCCTCTCCTGGTGCTCGTGTTCTCCATTCAGGCCCCCTTACTAACAATCTCCCCACTTGGAGACTCGGCGCCTTTCCATGCCTCTTTCGTACCGTCTGCAATTTGTCCGCAGGATGAACTGCAAGAGGGGGAACCAATGAGAGACTCGCTGGAGGTGTTTGGTCGGGCACATGTCACTCTCATTTCCCATCACGAAGAAGAATTCACCAGCGGTTCAGCCTGCCACCGCGGATCGACAATAGGGCGTGAAGCCATCCAGCCGTGTTGCGTCCCACTCACAAAAAAGCGACTTGGGAAATGGAGCTCAGGGGCCCTGCACTTCCCAAACCTGCAGAGTTCTAAACGATAACTATCGCCCCAAAATATATTGAGCGCAGGCTACGAAGAGGCGCTGAACGCAAGGCAGAACTGCAGGAAACGGATGTCAACGGGTACATCGGAATGGCCCCGATAGCACATGAAAAGCGCCAGAACGTGGACAATGATGCGGTTGGCCAAAAAGGGCGTATGCGTTTTTTCCTGAATATATTCAGGAAAAAACGCATACGCCCTTTTTGGCCAACCAAGCAACCTGGGAGAGCAAATCAGCACTACAAAGAAATCTCTCGCCCCCCCCCCCGGGGCAAAAGGGCCAGGCGAAAAAAGTCTAAAAACCAGAAAGGCAGGACAGCCCACGGAGTCAAGGGAGCCTTGTTAAGCTGATGGGCGGGATGTCAATGGCCAACAGCCAATCTTCACAAGTGTATCCTCTTTCCCAAACCATGTAAAACACAGAACCACAGAGCATAGGGCACTTCCACACATGGGCGTTGACCTTGGGAAAATGAAAAAATCAACCAGACACAGGGACCCCAAAGTTGAGGGCTGCTGTCTTGACAAGAACCTCCACTCCGGTACACGTTTCATATCCCAGGAAAGAGCCAAGTGGACAAAGACGAGTGGACAAGTGGACAAAGACAAGTGGACAAGTGGACAAGTGGTGCTACGTAGGTCCAATGGAGTGTCACTCAGCCATGAAATCCACGTCATGAGGCTGGTAGCAGCATCCTGAGTGGATTTAGGTACGATCATCCTCAGTGAAATAAGTCCCACAAAAAAAGAAACTTATGATATCACTTATCGAGGGAATGTAAAAATCGCTCCCCATGAACGGAATCCCCAAACAGAACAGAGTCACGCTTTTAGAAAACACACTTATGCCTGCTTCAGGGGAAAGGTGAGGTGCGGTGACGCATAAAACTCGAGTTTGAAATGAGCACAGATACCCTTCCGAAAACCGAATATGGAATGGACACGACCTACTCCTTGCTCAATCAACTGGACTCACCAGACCCTGTTCATCGCACAAGTATCTATCCGACTAGTAAGCATCTTAAAAGCTAAGTCTTGATATCTCTGTGTAAGTGCATCAAGTGTGTGTAAAGCGGCCTAAAACCAGCAGGGAAAATCAGCTCAGACCCATTCTGAGGATACATTTCCAACACAAAGAAGAAACAAGCAGGGCAAAACAGAGAGAAATTCTTCCAAAATGCGTTCAGGGACTGGCATGCAACCAGGATTGACCACATCTACAGCCCCAGCGGCAGAAGACATAAGGCTGGACACTCTTGGGGCTGAGACGATTAGTGAGGTTGGGAAAGCAAATGCAGACCCTTGAAAGGAATCCTGCGTGCTCCCCATTCCATGGCTCCCAACTCTCCAGGTTCAACGCAATCTTCCGACAGCGAAAGCACTCATTGGAAACCCAGCGGATGCTACACCGTGGGATCGGGAAAGCTTTCTGAAACTCACCTCAGTTTTCCTCTCCTGGTGCTCGTGTTCTCCATTCAGGCCCCCTTAACTAACAATCTCCCCACTTGGAGACTCGGCGCCTTTCCATGCCTCTTTCGTACCGTCTGCAATTTGTCCGCAGGATGAACTGCAAGAGGGGGAACCAATGAGAGACTCGCTGGAGGTGTTTGGTCGGGCACATGTCACTCTCATTTCCCATCACGAAGAAGAATTCACCAGCGGTTCAGCCTGCCACCGCGGATCGACAATAGGGCGTGAAGCCATCCAGCCGTGTTGCGTCCCACTCACAAAAAAGCGACTTGGGAAATGGAGCTCAGGGGCACTGCACTTCCCAAACCTGCAGAGTTCTAAACGATAACTATCGCCCCAAAATATATTGAGGTCAGGCTACGAAGAGGCGCTGAACGCAAGGCAGAACTGCAGGAAACGGATGTCAACGGGTACATCGGAATGGCCCCGATAGCACATGAAAAGCGCCAGAACGTGGACAATGATGCGGTTGGCCAAAAAGGGCGTATGCGTTTTTTCCTGAATATATTCAGGAAAAAACGCATACGCCCTTTTTGGCCAACCAAGCAACCTGGGAGAGCAAATCAGCACTACAAAGAAATCTCTCGCCCCCCCCCCGGGGCAAAAGGGCCAGGCGAAAAAAGTCTAAAAACCAGAAAGGCAGGACAGCCCACGGAGTCAAGGGAGCCTTGTTAAGCTGATGGGCGGGATGTCAATGGCCAACAGCCAATCTTCACAAGTGTATCCTCTTTCCCAAACCATGTAAAACACAGAACCACAGAGCATAGGGCACTTCCACACATGGGCGTTGACCTTGGGAAAATGAAAAAATCAACCAGACACAGGGACCCCAAAGTTGAGGGCTGCTGTCTTGACAAGAACCTCCACTCCGGTACACGTTTCATATCCCAGGAAAGAGCCAAGTGGACAAAGACGAGTGGACAAGTGGACAAAGACAAGTGGACAAGTGGACAAGTGGTGCTACGTAGGTCCAATGGAGTGTCACTCAGCCATGAAATCCACGTCATGAGGCTGGTAGCAGCATCCTGAGTGGATTTAGGTACGATCATCCTCAGTGAAATAAGTCCCACAAAAAAAGAAACTTATGATATCACTTATCGAGGGAATGTAAAAATCGCTCCCCATGAACGGAATCCCCAAACAGAACAGAGTCACGCTTTTAGAAAACACACTTATGCCTGCTTCAGGGGAAAGGTGAGGTGCGGTGACGCATAAAACTCGAGTTTGAAATGAGCACAGATACCCTTCCGAAAACCGAATATGGAATGGACACGACCTACTCCTTGCTCAATCAACTGGACTCACCAGACCCTGTTCATCGCACAAGTATCTATCCGACTAGTAAGCATCTTAAAAGCTAAGTCTTGATATCTCTGTGTAAGTGCATCAAGTGTGTGTAAAGCGGCCTAAAACCAGCAGGGAAAATCAGCTCAGACCCATTCTGAGGATACATTTCCAACACAAAGAAGAAACAAGCAGGGCAAAACAGAGAGAAATTCTTCCAAAATGCGTTCAGGGACTGGCATGCAACCAGGATTGACCACATCTACAGCCCCAGCGGCAGAAGACATAAGGCTGGACACTCTTGGGGCTGAGACGATTGGTGAGGTTGGGAAAGCAAATGCAGACCCTTGAAAGGAATCCTGCGTGCTCCCCATTCCATGGCTCCCAACTCTCCAGGTTCAACGCAATCTTCCGACAGCGAAAGCACTCATTGGAAACCCAGCGGATGCTACACCGTGGGATCGGGAAAGCTTTCTGAAACTCACCTCAGTTTTCCTCTCCTGGTGCTCGTGTTCTCCATTCAGGCCCCCTTAACTAACAATCTCCCCACTTGGAGACTCGGCGCCTTTCCATGCCTCTTTCGTACCGTCTGCAATTTGTCCGCAGGATGAACTGCAAGAAGGGGAACCAATGAGAGACTCGCTGGAGGTGTTTGGTCGGGCACATGTCACTCTCATTTCCCATCACGAAGAAGAATTCACCAGCGGTTCAGCCTGCCACCGCGGATCGACAATAGGGCGTGAAGCCATCCAGCCGTGTTGCGTCCCACTCACAAAAAAGCGACTTGGGAAATGGAGCTCAGGGGCACTGCACTTCCCAAACCTGCAGAGTTCTAAACGATAACTATCGCCCCAAAATATATTGAGGTCAGGCTACGAAGAGGCGCTGAACGCAAGGCAGAACTGCAGGAAACGGATGTCAACGGGTACATCGGAATGGCCCCGATAGCACATGAAAAGCGCCAGAACGTGGACAATGATGCGGTTGGCCAAAAAGGGCGTATGCGTTTTTTCCTGAATATATTCAGGAAAAAACGCATACGCCCTTTTTGGCCAACCAAGCAACCTGGGAGAGCAAATCAGAACTACAAAGAAATCTCTCGCCCCCCCCCCCCGGGGCAAAAGGGCCAGGCGAAAAAAGTCTAAAAACCAGAAAGGCAGGACAGCCCACGGAGTCAAGGGAGCCTTGTTAAGCTGATGGGCGGGATGTCAATGGCCAACAGCCAATCTTCACAAGTGTATCCTCTTTCCCAAACCATGTAAAACACAGAACCACAGAGCATAGGGCACTTCCACACATGGGCGTTGACCTTGGGAAAATGAAAAAATCAACCAGACACAGGGACCCCAAAGTTGAGGGCTGCTGTCTTGACAAGAACCTCCACTCCGGTACACGTTTCATATCCCAGGAAAGAGCCAAGTGGACAAAGACGAGTGGACAAGTGGACAAAGACAAGTGGACAAGTGGACAAGTGGTGCTACGTAGGTCCAATGGAGTGTCACTCAGCCATGAAATCCACGTCATGAGGCTGGTAGCAGCATCCTGAGTGGATTTAGGTACGATCATCCTCAGTGAAATAAGTCCCACAAAAAAAGAAACTTATGATATCACTTATCGAGGGAATGTAAAAATCGGTCCCCATGAACGGAATCCCCAAACAGAACAGAGTCACGCTTTTAGAAAACACACTTATGCCTGCTTCAGGGGAAAGGTGAGGTGCGGTGACGCATAAAACTCGAGTTTGAAATGAGCACAGATACCCTTCCGAAAACCGAATATGGAATGGACACGACCTACTCCTTGCTCAATCAACTGGACTCACCAGACCCTGTTCATCGCACAAGTATCTATCCGACTAGTAAGCATCTTAAAAGCTAAGTCTTGATATCTCTGTGTAAGTGCATCAAGTGTGTGTAAAGCGGCCTAAAACCAGCAGGGAAAATCAGCTCAGACCCATTCTGAGGATACATTTCCAACACAAAGAAGAAACAAGCAGGGCAAAACAGAGAGAAATTCTTCCAAAATGCGTTCAGGGACTGGCATGCAACCAGGATTGACCACATCTACAGCCCCAGCGGCAGAAGACATAAGGCTGGACACTCTTGGGGCTGAGACGATTGGTGAGGTTGGGAAAGCAAATGCAGACCCTTGAAAGGAATCCTGCGTGCTCCCCATTCCATGGCTCCCAACTCTCCAGGTTCAACGCAATCTTCCGACAGCGAAAGCACTCATTGGAAACCCAGCAGATGCTACACCGTGGGATCGGGAAAGCTTTCTGAAACTCACCTCAGTTTTCCTCTCCTGGTGCTCGTGTTCTCCATTCAGGCCCCCTTACTAACAATCTCCCCACTTGGAGACTCGGCGCCTTTCCATGCCTCTTTCGTACCGTCTGCAATTTGTCCGCAGGATGAACTGCAAGAGGGGGAACCAATGAGAGACTCGCTGGAGGTGTTTGGTCGGGCACATGTCACTCTCATTTCCCATCACGAAGAAGAATTCACCAGCGGTTCAGCCTGCCACCGCGGATCGACAATAGGGCGTGAAGCCATCCAGCCGTGTTGCGTCCCACTCACAAAAAAGCGACTTGGGAAATGGAGCTCAGGGGCCCTGCACTTCCCAAACCTGCAGAGTTCTAAACGATAACTATCGCCCCAAAATATATTGAGCGCAGGCTACGAAGAGGCGCTGAACGCAAGGCAGAACTGCAGGAAACGGATGTCAACGGGTACATCGGAATGGCCCCGATAGCACATGAAAAGCGCCAGAACGTGGACAATGATGCGGTTGGCCAAAAAGGGCGTATGCGTTTTTTCCTGAATATATTCAGGAAAAAACGCATACGCCCTTTTTGGCCAACCAAGCAACCTGGGAGAGCAAATCAGCACTACAAAGAAATCTCTCGCCCCCCCCCCGGGGCAAAAGGGCCAGGCGAAAAAAGTCTAAAAACCAGAAAGGCAGGACAGCCCACGGAGTCAAGGGAGCCTTGTTAAGCTGATGGGCGGGATGTCAATGGCCAACAGCCAATCTTCACAAGTGTATCCTCTTTCCCAAACCATGTAAAACACAGAACCACAGAGCATAGGGCACTTCCACACATGGGCGTTGACCTTGGGAAAATGAAAAAATCAACCAGACACAGGGACCCCAAAGTTGAGGGCTGCTGTCTTGACAAGAACCTCCACTCCGGTACACGTTTCATATCCCAGGAAAGAGCCAAGTGGACAAAGACGAGTGGACAAGTGGACAAAGACAAGTGGACAAGTGGACAAGTGGTGCTACGTAGGTCCAATGGAGTGTCACTCAGCCATGAAATCCACGTCATGAGGCTGGTAGCAGCATCCTGAGTGGATTTAGGTACGATCATCCTCAGTGAAATAAGTCCCACAAAAAAAGAAACTTATGATATCACTTATCGAGGGAATGTAAAAATCGCTCCCCATGAACGGAATCCCCAAACAGAACAGAGTCACGCTTTTAGAAAACACACTTATGCCTGCTTCAGGGGAAAGGTGAGGTGCGGTGACGCATAAAACTCGAGTTTGAAATGAGCACAGATACCCTTCCGAAAACCGAATATGGAATGGACACGACCTACTCCTTGCTCAATCAACTGGACTCACCAGACCCTGTTCATCGCACAAGTATCTATCCGACTAGTAAGCATCTTAAAAGCTAAGTCTTGATATCTCTGTGTAAGTGCATCAAGTGTGTGTAAAGCGGCCTAAAACCAGCAGGGAAAATCAGCTCAGACCCATTCTGAGGATACATTTCCAACACAAAGAAGAAACAAGCAGGGCAAAACAGAGAGAAATTCTTCCAAAATGCGTTCAGGGACTGGCATGCAACCAGGATTGACCACATCTACAGCCCCAGCGGCAGAAGACATAAGGCTGGACACTCTTGGGGCTGAGACGATTGGTGAGGTTGGGAAAGCAAATGCAGACCCTTGAAAGGAATCCTGCGTGCTCCCCATTCCATGGCTCCCAACTCTCCAGGTTCAACGCAATCTTCCGACAGCGAAAGCACTCATTGGAAACCCAGCGGATGCTACACCGTGGGATCGGGAAAGCTTTCTGAAACTCACCTCAGTTTTCCTCTCCTGGTGCTCGTGTTCTCCATTCAGGCCCCCTTAACTAACAATCTCCCCACTTGGAGACTCGGCGCCTTTCCATGCCTCTTTCGTACCGTCTGCAATTTGTCCGCAGGATGAACTGCAAGAGGGGGAACCAATGAGAGACTCGCTGGAGGTGTTTGGTCGGGCACATGTCACTCTCATTTCCCATCACGAAGAAGAATTCACCAGCGGTTCAGCCTGCCACCGCGGATCGACAATAGGGCGTGAAGCCATCCAGCCGTGTTGCGTCCCACTCACAAAAAAGCGACTTGGGAAATGGAGCTCAGGGGCACTGCACTTCCCAAACCTGCAGAGTTCTAAACGATAACTATCGCCCCAAAATATATTGAGGTCAGGCTACGAAGAGGCGCTGAACGCAAGGCAGAACTGCAGGAAACGGATGTCAACGGGTACATCGGAATGGCCCCGATAGCACATGAAAAGCGCCAGAACGTGGACAATGATGCGGTTGGCCAAAAAGGGCGTATGCGTTTTTTCCTGAATATATTCAGGAAAAAACGCATACGCCCTTTTTGGCCAACCAAGCAACCTGGGAGAGCAAATCAGAACTACAAAGAAATCTCTCGCCCCCCCCCCCCGGGGCAAAAGGGCCAGGCGAAAAAAGTCTAAAAACCAGAAAGGCAGGACAGCCCACGGAGTCAAGGGAGCCTTGTTAAGCTGATGGGCGGGATGTCAATGGCCAACAGCCAATTTTCACAAGTGTATCCTCTTTCCCAAACCATGTAAAACACAGAACCACAGAGCATAGGGCACTTCCACACATGGGCGTTGACCTTGGGAAAATGAAAAAATCAACCAGACACAGGGACCCCAAAGTTGAGGGCTGCTGTCTTGACAAGAACCTCCACTCCGGTACACGTTTCATATCCCAGGAAAGAGCCAAGTGGACAAAGACGAGTGGACAAGTGGACAAAGACAAGTGGACAAGTGGACAAGTGGTGCTACGTAGGTCCAATGGAGTGTCACTCAGCCATGAAATCCACGTCATGAGGCTGGTAGCAGCATCCTGAGTGGATTTAGGTACGATCATCCTCAGTGAAATAAGTCCCACAAAAAAAGAAACTTATGATATCACTTATCGAGGGAATGTAAAAATCGCTCCCCATGAACGGAATCCCCAAACAGAACAGAGTCACGCTTTTAGAAAACACACTTATGCCTGCTTCAGGGGAAAGGTGAGGTGCGGTGACGCATAAAACTCGAGTTTGAAATGAGCACAGATACCCTTCCGAAAACCGAATATGGAATGGACACGACCTACTCCTTGCTCAATCAACTGGACTCACCAGACCCTGTTCATCGCACAAGTATCTATCCGACTAGTAAGCATCTTAAAAGCTAAGTCTTGATATCTCTGTGTAAGTGCATCAAGTGTGTGTAAAGCGGCCTAAAACCAGCAGGGAAAATCAGCTCAGACCCATTCTGAGGATACATTTCCAACACAAAGAAGAAACAAGCAGGGCAAAACAGAGAGAAATTCTTCCAAAATGCGTTCAGGGACTGGCATGCAACCAGGATTGACCACATCTACAGCCCCAGCGGCAGAAGACATAAGGCTGGACACTCTTGGGGCTGAGACGATTGGTGAGGTTGGGAAAGCAAATGCAGACCCTTGAAAGGAATCCTGCGTGCTCCCCATTCCATGGCTCCCAACTCTCCAGGTTCAACGCAATCTTCCGACAGCGAAAGCACTCATTGGAAACCCAGCGGATGCTACACCGTGGGATCGGGAAAGCTTTCTGAAACTCACCTCAGTTTTCCTCTCCTGGTGCTCGTGTTCTCCATTCAGGCCCCCTTACTAACAATCTCCCCACTTGGAGACTCGGCGCCTTTCCATGCCTCTTTCGTACCGTCTGCAATTTGTCCGCAGGATGAACTGCAAGAGGGGGAACCAATGAGAGACTCGCTGGAGGTGTTTGGTCGGGCACATGTCACTCTCATTTCCCATCACGAAGAAGAATTCACCAGCGGTTCAGCCTGCAACCGCGGATCGACAATAGGGCGTGAAGCCATCCAGCCGTGTTGCGTCCCACTCACAAAAAAGCGACTTGGGAAATGGAGCTCAGGGGCCCTGCACTTCCCAAACCTGCAGAGTTCTAAACGATAACTATCGCCCCAAAATATATTGAGCGCAGGCTACGAAGAGGCGCTGAACGCAAGGCAGAACTGCAGGAAACGGATGTCAACGGGTACATCGGAATGGCCCCGATAGCACATGAAAAGCGCCAGAACGTGGACAATGATGCGGTTGGCCAAAAAGGGCGTATGCGTTTTTTCCTGAATATATTCAGGAAAAAACGCATACGCCCTTTTTGGCCAACCAAGCAACCTGGGAGAGCAAATCAGCACTACAAAGAAATCTCTCGCCCCCCCCCCCCGGGGCAAAAGGGCCAGGCGAAAAAAGTCTAAAAACCAGAAAGGCAGGACAGCCCACGGAGTCAAGGGAGCCTTGTTAAGCTGATGGGCGGGATGTCAATGGCCAACAGCCAATCTTCACAAGTGTATCCTCTTTCCCAAACCATGTAAAACACAGAACCACAGAGCATAGGGCACTTCCACACATGGGCGTTGACCTTGGGAAAATGAAAAAATCAACCAGACACAGGGACCCCAAAGTTGAGGGCTGCTGTCTTGACAAGAACCTCCACTCCGGTACACGTTTCATATCCCAGGAAAGAGCCAAGTGGACAAAGACGAGTGGACAAGTGGACAAAGACAAGTGGACAAGTGGACAAGTGGTGCTACGTAGGTCCAATGGAGTGTCACTCAGCCATGAAATCCACGTCATGAGGCTGGTAGCAGCATCCTGAGTGGATTTAGGTACGATCATCCTCAGTGAAATAAGTCCCACAAAAAAAGAAACTTATGATATCACTTATCGAGGGAATGTAAAAATCGCTCCCCATGAACGGAATCCCCAAACAGAACAGAGTCACGCTTTTAGAAAACACACTTATGCCTGCTTCAGGGGAAAGGTGAGGTGCGGTGACGCATAAAACTCGAGTTTGAAATGAGCACAGATACCCTTCCGAAAACCGAATATGGAATGGACACGACCTACTCCTTGCTCAATCAACTGGACTCACCAGACCCTGTTCATCGCACAAGTATCTATCCGACTAGTAAGCATCTTAAAAGCTAAGTCTTGATATCTCTGTGTAAGTTCATCAAGTGTGTGTAAAGCGGCCTAAAACCAGCAGGGAAAATCAGCTCAGACCCATTCTGAGGATACATTTCCAACACAAAGAAGAAACAAGCAGGGCAAAACAGAGAGAAATTCTTCCAAAATGCGTTCAGGGACTGGCATGCAACCAGGATTGACCACATCTACAGCCCCAGCGGCAGAAGACATAAGGCTGGACACTCTTGGGGCTGAGACGATTGGTGAGGTTGGGAAAGCAAATGCAGACCCTTGAAAGGAATCCTGCGTGCTCCCCATTCCATGGCTCCCAACTCTCCAGGTTCAACGCAATCTTCCGACAGCGAAAGCACTCATTGGAAACCCAGCGGATGCTACACCGTGGGATCGGGAAAGCTTTCTGAAACTCACCTCAGTTTTCCTCTCCTGGTGCTCGTGTTCTCCATTCAGGCCCCCTTACTAACAATCTCCCCACTTGGAGACTCGGCGCCTTTCCATGCCTCTTTCGTACCGTCTGCAATTTGTCCGCAGGATGAACTGCAAGAGGGGGAACCAATGAGAGACTCGCTGGAGGTGTTTGGTCGGGCACATGTCACTCTCATTTCCCATCACGAAGAAGAATTCACCAGCGGTTCAGCCTGCAACCGCGGATCGACAATAGGGCGTGAAGCCATCCAGCCGTGTTGCGTCCCACTCACAAAAAAGCGACTTGGGAAATGGAGCTCAGGGGCCCTGCACTTCCCAAACCTGCAGAGTTCTAAACGATAACTATCGCCCCAAAATATATTGAGGTCAGGCTACGAAGAGGCGCTGAACGCAAGGCAGAACTGCAGGAAACGGATGTCAACGGGTACATCGGAATGGCCCCGATAGCACATGAAAAGCGCCAGAACGTGGACAATGATGCGGTTGGCCAAAAAGGGCGTATGCGTTTTTTCCTGAATATATTCAGGAAAAAACGCATACGCCCTTTTTGGCCAACCAAGCAACCTGGGAGAGCAAATCAGCACTACAAAGAAATCTCTCGCCCACCCCCCCCCCCGGGGCAAAAGGGCCAGGCGAAAAAAGTCTAAAAACCAGAAAGGCAGGACAGCCCACGGAGTCAAGGGAGCCTTGTTAAGCTGATGGGCGGGATGTCAATGGCCAACAGCCAATCTTCACAAGTGTATCCTCTTTCCCAAACCATGTAAAACACAGAACCACAGAGCATAGGGCACTTCCACACATGGGCGTTGACCTTGGGAAAATGAAAAAATCAACCAGACACAGGGACCCCAAAGTTGAGGGCTGCTGTCTTGACAAGAACCTCCACTCCGGTACACGTTTCATATCCCAGGAAAGAGCCAAGTGGACAAAGACGAGTGGACAAGTGGACAAAGACAAGTGGACAAGTGGACAAGTGGTGCTACGTAGGTCCAATGGAGTGTCACTCAGCCATGAAATCCACGTCATGAGGCTGGTAGCAGCATCCTGAGTGGATTTAGGTACGATCATCCTCAGTGAAATAAGTCCCACAAAAAAAGAAACTTAGGATATCACTTATCGAGGGAATGTAAAAATCGCTCCCCATGAACGGAATCCCCAAACAGAACAGAGTCACGCTTTTAGAAAACACACTTATGCCTGCTTCAGGGGAAAGGTGAGGTGCGGTGACGCATAAAACTCGAGTTTGAAATGAGCACAGATACCCTTCCGAAAACCGAATATGGAATGGACACGACCTACTCCTTGCTCAATCAACTGGACTCACCAGACCCTGTTCATCGCACAAGTATCTATCCGACTAGTAAGCATCTTAAAAGCTAAGTCTTGATATCTCTGTGTAAGTGCATCAAGTGTGTGTAAAGCGGCCTAAAACCAGCAGGGAAAATCAGCTCAGACCCATTCTGAGGATACATTTCCAACACAAAGAAGAAACAAGCAGGGCAAAACAGAGAGAAATTCTTCCAAAATGCGTTCAGGGACTGGCATGCAACCAGGATTGACCACATCTACAGCCCCAGCGGCAGAAGACATAAGGCTGGACACTCTTGGGGCTGAGACGATTGGTGAGGTTGGGAAAGCAAATGCAGACCCTTGAAAGGAATCCTGCGTGCTCCCCATTCCATGGGTCCCAACTCTCCAGGTTCAACGCAATCTTCCGACAGCGAAAGCACTCATTGGAAACCCAGCGGATGCTACACCGTGGGATCGGGAAAGCTTTCTGAAACTCACCTCAGTTTTCCTCTCCTGGTGCTCGTGTTCTCCATTCAGGCCCCCTTACTAACAATCTCCCCACTTGGAGACTCGGCGCCTTTCCATGCCTCTTTCGTACCGTCTGCAATTTGTCCGCAGGATGAACTGCAAGAGGGGGAACCAATGAGAGACTCGCTGGAGGTGTTTGGTCGGGCACATGTCACTCTCATTTCCCATCACGAAGAAGAATTCACCAGCGGTTCAGCCTGCCACCGCGGATCGACAATAGGGCGTGAAGCCATCCAGCCGTGTTGCGTCCCACTCACAAAAAAGCGACTTGGGAAATGGAGCTCAGGGGCCCTGCACTTCCCAAACCTGCAGAGTTCTAAACGATAACTATCGCCCCAAAATATATTGAGCGCAGGCTACGAAGAGGCGCTGAACGCAAGGCAGAACTGCAGGAAACGGATGTCAACGGGTACATCGGAATGGCCCCGATAGCACATGAAAAGCGCCAGAACGTGGACAATGATGCGGTTGGCCAAAAAGGGCGTATGCGTTTTTTCCTGAATATATTCAGGAAAAAACGCATACGCCCTTTTTGGCCAACCAAGCAACCTGGGAGAGCAAATCAGCACTACAAAGAAATCTCTCGCCCCCCCCCCGGGGCAAAAGGGCCAGGCGAAAAAAGTCTAAAAACCAGAAAGGCAGGACAGCCCACGGAGTCAAGGGAGCCTTGTTAAGCTGATGGGCGGGATGTCAATGGCCAACAGCCAATCTTCACAAGTGTATCCTCTTTCCCAAACCATGTAAAACACAGAACCACAGAGCATAGGGCACTTCCACACATGGGCGTTGACCTTGGGAAAATGAAAAAATCAACCAGACACAGGGACCCCAAAGTTGAGGGCTGCTGTCTTGACAAGAACCTCCACTCCGGTACACGTTTCATATCCCAGGAAAGAGCCAAGTGGACAAAGACGAGTGGACAAGTGGACAAAGACAAGTGGACAAGTGGACAAGTGGTGCTACGTAGGTCCAATGGAGTGTCACTCAGCCATGAAATCCACGTCATGAGGCTGGTAGCAGCATCCTGAGTGGATTTAGGTACGATCATCCTCAGTGAAATAAGTCCCACAAAAAAAGAAACTTATGATATCACTTATCGAGGGAATGTAAAAATCGCTCCCCATGAACGGAATCCCCAAACAGAACAGAGTCACGCTTTTAGAAAACACACTTATGCCTGCTTCAGGGGAAAGGTGAGGTGCGGTGACGCATAAAACTCGAGTTTGAAATGAGCACAGATACCCTTCCGAAAACCGAATATGGAATGGACACGACCTACTCCTTGCTCAATCAACTGGACTCACCAGACCCTGTTCATCGCACAAGTATCTATCCGACTAGTAAGCATCTTAAAAGCTAAGTCTTGATATCTCTGTGTAAGTGCATCAAGTGTGTGTAAAGCGGCCTAAAACCAGCAGGGAAAATCAGCTCAGACCCATTCTGAGGATACATTTCCAACACAAAGAAGAAACAAGCAGGGCAAAACAGAGAGAAATTCTTCCAAAATGCGTTCAGGGACTGGCATGCAACCAGGATTGACCACATCTACAGCCCCAGCGGCAGAAGACATAAGGCTGGACACTCTTGGGGCTGAGACGATTGGTGAGGTTGGGAAAGCAAATGCAGACCCTTGAAAGGAATCCTGCGTGCTCCCCATTCCATGGCTCCCAACTCTCCAGGTTCAACGCAATCTTCCGACAGCGAAAGCACTCATTGGAAACCCAGCGGATGCTACACCGTGGGATCGGGAAAGCTTTCTGAAACTCACCTCAGTTTTCCTCTCCTGGTGCTCGTGTTCTCCATTCAGGCCCCCTTAACTAACAATCTCCCCACTTGGAGACTCGGCGCCTTTCCATGCCTCTTTCGTACCGTCTGCAATTTGTCCGCAGGATGAACTGCAAGAGGGGGAACCAATGAGAGACTCGCTGGAGGTGTTTGGTCGGGCACATGTCACTCTCATTTCCCATCACGAAGAAGAATTCACCAGCGGTTCAGCCTGCCACCGCGGATCGACAATAGGGCGTGAAGCCATCCAGCCGTGTTGCGTCCCACTCACAAAAAAGCGACTTGGGAAATGGAGCTCAGGGGCACTGCACTTCCCAAACCTGCAGAGTTCTAAACGATAACTATCGCCCCAAAATATATTGAGGTCAGGCTACGAAGAGGCGCTGAACGCAAGGCAGAACTGCAGGAAACGGATGTCAACGGGTACATCGGAATGGCCCCGATAGCACATGAAAAGCGCCAGAACGTGGACAATGATGCGGTTGGCCAAAAAGGGCGTATGCGTTTTTTCCTGAATATATTCAGGAAAAAACGCATACGCCCTTTTTGGCCAACCAAGCAACCTGGGAGAGCAAATCAGAACTACAAAGAAATCTCTCGCCCCCCCCCCCCGGGGCAAAAGGGCCAGGCGAAAAAAGTCTAAAAACCAGAAAGGCAGGACAGCCCACGGAGTCAAGGGAGCCTTGTTAAGCTGATGGGCGGGATGTCAATGGCCAACAGCCAATTTTCACAAGTGTATCCTCTTTCCCAAACCATGTAAAACACAGAACCACAGAGCATAGGGCACTTCCACACATGGGCGTTGACCTTGGGAAAATGAAAAAATCAACCAGACACAGGGACCCCAAAGTTGAGGGCTGCTGTCTTGACAAGAACCTCCACTCCGGTACACGTTTCATATCCCAGGAAAGAGCCAAGTGGACAAAGACGAGTGGACAAGTGGACAAAGACAAGTGGACAAGTGGACAAGTGGTGCTACGTAGGTCCAATGGAGTGTCACTCAGCCATGAAATCCACGTCATGAGGCTGGTAGCAGCATCCTGAGTGGATTTAGGTACGATCATCCTCAGTGAAATAAGTCCCACAAAAAAAGAAACTTATGATATCACTTATCGAGGGAATGTAAAAATCGCTCCCCATGAACGGAATCCCCAAACAGAACAGAGTCACGCTTTTAGAAAACACACTTATGCCTGCTTCAGGGGAAAGGTGAGGTGCGGTGACGCATAAAACTCGAGTTTGAAATGAGCACAGATACCCTTCCGAAAACCGAATATGGAATGGACACGACCTACTCCTTGCTCAATCAACTGGACTCACCAGACCCTGTTCATCGCACAAGTATCTATCCGACTAGTAAGCATCTTAAAAGCTAAGTCTTGATATCTCTGTGTAAGTGCATCAAGTGTGTGTAAAGCGGCCTAAAACCAGCAGGGAAAATCAGCTCAGACCCATTCTGAGGATACATTTCCAACACAAAGAAGAAACAAGCAGGGCAAAACAGAGAGAAATTCTTCCAAAATGCGTTCAGGGACTGGCATGCAACCAGGATTGACCACATCTACAGCCCCAGCGGCAGAAGACATAAGGCTGGACACTCTTGGGGCTGAGACGATTGGTGAGGTTGGGAAAGCAAATGCAGACCCTTGAAAGGAATCCTGCGTGCTCCCCATTCCATGGCTCCCAACTCTCCAGGTTCAACGCAATCTTCCGACAGCGAAAGCACTCATTGGAAACCCAGCGGATGCTACACCGTGGGATCGGGAAAGCTTTCTGAAACTCACCTCAGTTTTCCTCTCCTGGTGCTCGTGTTCTCCATTCAGGCCCCCTTACTAACAATCTCCCCACTTGGAGACTCGGCGCCTTTCCATGCCTCTTTCGTACCGTCTGCAATTTGTCCGCAGGATGAACTGCAAGAGGGGGAACCAATGAGAGACTCGCTGGAGGTGTTTGGTCGGGCACATGTCACTCTCATTTCCCATCACGAAGAAGAATTCACCAGCGGTTCAGCCTGCAACCGCGGATCGACAATAGGGCGTGAAGCCATCCAGCCGTGTTGCGTCCCACTCACAAAAAAGCGACTTGGGAAATGGAGCTCAGGGGCCCTGCACTTCCCAAACCTGCAGAGTTCTAAACGATAACTATCGCCCCAAAATATATTGAGCGCAGGCTACGAAGAGGCGCTGAACGCAAGGCAGAACTGCAGGAAACGGATGTCAACGGGTACATCGGAATGGCCCCGATAGCACATGAAAAGCGCCAGAACGTGGACAATGATGCGGTTGGCCAAAAAGGGCGTATGCGTTTTTTCCTGAATATATTCAGGAAAAAACGCATACGCCCTTTTTGGCCAACCAAGCAACCTGGGAGAGCAAATCAGCACTACAAAGAAATCTCTCGCCCCCCCCCCCCGGGGCAAAAGGGCCAGGCGAAAAAAGTCTAAAAACCAGAAAGGCAGGACAGCCCACGGAGTCAAGGGAGCCTTGTTAAGCTGATGGGCGGGATGTCAATGGCCAACAGCCAATCTTCACAAGTGTATCCTCTTTCCCAAACCATGTAAAACACAGAACCACAGAGCATAGGGCACTTCCACACATGGGCGTTGACCTTGGGAAAATGAAAAAATCAACCAGACACAGGGACCCCAAAGTTGAGGGCTGCTGTCTTGACAAGAACCTCCACTCCGGTACACGTTTCATATCCCAGGAAAGAGCCAAGTGGACAAAGACGAGTGGACAAGTGGACAAAGACAAGTGGACAAGTGGACAAGTGGTGCTACGTAGGTCCAATGGAGTGTCACTCAGCCATGAAATCCACGTCATGAGGCTGGTAGCAGCATCCTGAGTGGATTTAGGTACGATCATCCTCAGTGAAATAAGTCCCACAAAAAAAGAAACTTATGATATCACTTATCGAGGGAATGTAAAAATCGCTCCCCATGAACGGAATCCCCAAACAGAACAGAGTCACGCTTTTAGAAAACACACTTATGCCTGCTTCAGGGGAAAGGTGAGGTGCGGTGACGCATAAAACTCGAGTTTGAAATGAGCACAGATACCCTTCCGAAAACCGAATATGGAATGGACACGACCTACTCCTTGCTCAATCAACTGGACTCACCAGACCCTGTTCATCGCACAAGTATCTATCCGACTAGTAAGCATCTTAAAAGCTAAGTCTTGATATCTCTGTGTAAGTTCATCAAGTGTGTGTAAAGCGGCCTAAAACCAGCAGGGAAAATCAGCTCAGACCCATTCTGAGGATACATTTCCAACACAAAGAAGAAACAAGCAGGGCAAAACAGAGAGAAATTCTTCCAAAATGCGTTCAGGGACTGGCATGCAACCAGGATTGACCACATCTACAGCCCCAGCGGCAGAAGACATAAGGCTGGACACTCTTGGGGCTGAGACGATTGGTGAGGTTGGGAAAGCAAATGCAGACCCTTGAAAGGAATCCTGCGTGCTCCCCATTCCATGGCTCCCAACTCTCCAGGTTCAACGCAATCTTCCGACAGCGAAAGCACTCATTGGAAACCCAGCGGATGCTACACCGTGGGATCGGGAAAGCTTTCTGAAACTCACCTCAGTTTTCCTCTCCTGGTGCTCGTGTTCTCCATTCAGGCCCCCTTACTAACAATCTCCCCACTTGGAGACTCGGCGCCTTTCCATGCCTCTTTCGTACCGTCTGCAATTTGTCCGCAGGATGAACTGCAAGAGGGGGAACCAATGAGAGACTCGCTGGAGGTGTTTGGTCGGGCACATGTCACTCTCATTTCCCATCACGAAGAAGAATTCACCAGCGGTTCAGCCTGCAACCGCGGATCGACAATAGGGCGTGAAGCCATCCAGCCGTGTTGCGTCCCACTCACAAAAAAGCGACTTGGGAAATGGAGCTCAGGGGCCCTGCACTTCCCAAACCTGCAGAGTTCTAAACGATAACTATCGCCCCAAAATATATTGAGGTCAGGCTACGAAGAGGCGCTGAACGCAAGGCAGAACTGCAGGAAACGGATGTCAACGGGTACATCGGAATGGCCCCGATAGCACATGAAAAGCGCCAGAACGTGGACAATGATGCGGTTGGCCAAAAAGGGCGTATGCGTTTTTTCCTGAATATATTCAGGAAAAAACGCATACGCCCTTTTTGGCCAACCAAGCAACCTGGGAGAGCAAATCAGCACTACAAAGAAATCTCTCGCCCACCCCCCCCCCCGGGGCAAAAGGGCCAGGCGAAAAAAGTCTAAAAACCAGAAAGGCAGGACAGCCCACGGAGTCAAGGGAGCCTTGTTAAGCTGATGGGCGGGATGTCAATGGCCAACAGCCAATCTTCACAAGTGTATCCTCTTTCCCAAACCATGTAAAACACAGAACCACAGAGCATAGGGCACTTCCACACATGGGCGTTGACCTTGGGAAAATGAAAAAATCAACCAGACACAGGGACCCCAAAGTTGAGGGCTGCTGTCTTGACAAGAACCTCCACTCCGGTACACGTTTCATATCCCAGGAAAGAGCCAAGTGGACAAAGACGAGTGGACAAGTGGACAAAGACAAGTGGACAAGTGGACAAGTGGTGCTACGTAGGTCCAATGGAGTGTCACTCAGCCATGAAATCCACGTCATGAGGCTGGTAGCAGCATCCTGAGTGGATTTAGGTACGATCATCCTCAGTGAAATAAGTCCCACAAAAAAAGAAACTTAGGATATCACTTATCGAGGGAATGTAAAAATCGCTCCCCATGAACGGAATCCCCAAACAGAACAGAGTCACGCTTTTAGAAAACACACTTATGCCTGCTTCAGGGGAAAGGTGAGGTGCGGTGACGCATAAAACTCGAGTTTGAAATGAGCACAGATACCCTTCCGAAAACCGAATATGGAATGGACACGACCTACTCCTTGCTCAATCAACTGGACTCACCAGACCCTGTTCATCGCACAAGTATCTATCCGACTAGTAAGCATCTTAAAAGCTAAGTCTTGATATCTCTGTGTAAGTGCATCAAGTGTGTGTAAAGCGGCCTAAAACCAGCAGGGAAAATCAGCTCAGACCCATTCTGAGGATACATTTCCAACACAAAGAAGAAACAAGCAGGGCAAAACAGAGAGAAATTCTTCCAAAATGCGTTCAGGGACTGGCATGCAACCAGGATTGACCACATCTACAGCCCCAGCGGCAGAAGACATAAGGCTGGACACTCTTGGGGCTGAGACGATTGGTGAGGTTGGGAAAGCAAATGCAGACCCTTGAAAGGAATCCTGCGTGCTCCCCATTCCATGGGTCCCAACTCTCCAGGTTCAACGCAATCTTCCGACAGCGAAAGCACTCATTGGAAACCCAGCGGATGCTACACCGTGGGATCGGGAAAGCTTTCTGAAACTCACCTCAGTTTTCCTCTCCTGGTGCTCGTGTTCTCCATTCAGGCCCCCTTACTAACAATCTCCCCACTTGGAGACTCGGCGCCTTTCCATGCCTCTTTCGTACCGTCTGCAATTTGTCCGCAGGATGAACTGCAAGAGGGGGAACCAATGAGAGACTCGCTGGAGGTGTTTGGTCGGGCACATGTCACTCTCATTTCCCATCACGAAGAAGAATTCACCAGCGGTTCAGCCTGCAACCGCGGATCGACAATAGGGCGTGAAGCCATCCAGCCGTGTTGCGTCCCACTCACAAAAAAGCGACTTGGGAAATGGAGCTCAGGGGCCCTGCACTTCCCAAACCTGCAGAGTTCTAAACGATAACTATCGCCCCAAAATATATTGAGGTCAGGCTACGAAGAGGCGCTGAACGCAAGGCAGAACTGCAGGAAACGGATGTCAACGGGTACATCGGAATGGCCCCGATAGCACATGAAAAGCGCCAGAACGTGGACAATGATGCGGTTGGCCAAAAAGGGCGTATGCGTTTTTTCCTGAATATATTCAGGAAAAAACGCATACGCCCTTTTTGGCCAACCAAGCAACCTGGGAGAGCAAATCAGCACTACAAAGAAATCTCTCGCCCACCCCCCCCCCGGGGCAAAAGGGCCAGGCGAAAAAAGTCTAAAAACCAGAAAGGCAGGACAGCCCACGGAGTCAAGGGAGCCTTGTTAAGCTGATGGGCGGGATGTCAATGGCCAACAGCCAATCTTCACAAGTGTATCCTCTTTCCCAAACCATGTAAAACACAGAACCACAGAGCATAGGGCACTTCCACACATGGGCGTTGACCTTGGGAAAATGAAAAAATCAACCAGACACAGGGACCCCAAAGTTGAGGGCTGCTGTCTTGACAAGAACCTCCACTCCGGTACACGTTTCATATCCCAGGAAAGAGCCAAGTGGACAAAGACGAGTGGACAAGTGGACAAAGACAAGTGGACAAGTGGACAAGTGGTGCTACGTAGGTCCAATGGAGTGTCACTCAGCCATGAAATCCACGTCATGAGGCTGGTAGCAGCATCCTGAGTGGATTTAGGTACGATCATCCTCAGTGAAATAAGTCCCACAAAAAAAGAAACTTAGGATATCACTTATCGAGGGAATGTAAAAATCGCTCCCCATGAACGGAATCCCCAAACAGAACAGAGTCACGCTTTTAGAAAACACACTTATGCCTGCTTCAGGGGAAAGGTGAGGTGCGGTGACGCATAAAACTCGAGTTTGAAATGAGCACAGATACCCTTCCGAAAACCGAATATGGAATGGACACGACCTACTCCTTGCTCAATCAACTGGACTCACCAGACCCTGTTCATCGCACAAGTATCTATCCGACTAGTAAGCATCTTAAAAGCTAAGTCTTGATATCTCTGTGTAAGTGCATCAAGTGTGTGTAAAGCGGCCTAAAACCAGCAGGGAAAATCAGCTCAGACCCATTCTGAGGATACATTTCCAACACAAAGAAGAAACAAGCAGGGCAAAACAGAGAGAAATTCTTCCAAAATGCGTTCAGGGACTGGCATGCAACCAGGATTGACCACATCTACAGCCCCAGCGGCAGAAGACAGAAGGCTGGACACTCTTGGGGCTGAGACGATTGGTGAGGTTGGGAAAGCAAATGCAGACCCTTGAAAGGAATCCTGCGTGCTCCCCATTCCATGGCTCCCAACTCTCCAGGTTCAACGCAATCTTCCGACAGCGAAAGCACTCATTGGAAACCCAGCGGATGCTACACCGTGGGATCGGGAAAGCTTTCTGAAACTCACCTCAGTTTTCCTCTCCTGGTGCTCGTGTTCTCCATTCAGGCCCCCTTACTAACAATCTCCCCACTTGGAGACTCGGCGCCTTTCCATGCCTCTTTCGTACCGTCTGCAATTTGTCCGCAGGATGAACTGCAAGAGGGGGAACCAATGAGAGACTCGCTGGAGGTGTTTGGTCGGGCACATGTCACTCTCATTTCCCATCACGAAGAAGAATTCACCAGCGGTTCAGCCTGCAACCGCGGATCGACAATAGGGCGTGAAGCCATCCAGCCGTGTTGCGTCCCACTCACAAAAAAGCGACTTGGGAAATGGAGCTCAGGGGCCCTGCACTTCCCAAACCTGCAGAGTTCTAAACGATAACTATCGCCCCAAAATATATTGAGGTCAGGCTACGAAGAGGCGCTGAACGCAAGGCAGAACTGCAGGAAACGGATGTCAACGGGTACATCGGAATGGCCCCGATAGCACATGAAAAGCGCCAGAACGTGGACAATGATGCGGTTGGCCAAAAAGGGCGTATGCGTTTTTTCCTGAATATATTCAGGAAAAAACGCATACGCCCTTTTTGGCCAACCAAGCAACCTGGGAGAGCAAATCAGCACTACAAAGAAATCTCTCGCCCCCCCCCCCCCGGGGCAAAAGGGCCAGGTGAAAAAAGTCTAAAAACCAGAAAGGCAGGACAGCCCACGGAGTCAAGGGAGCCTTGTTAAGCTGATGGGTGGGATGTCAATGGCCAACAGCCAATCTTCACAAGTGTATCCTCTTTCCCAAACCATGTAAAACACAGAACCACAGAGCATAGGGCACTTCCACACATGGGCGTTGACCTTGGGAAAATGAAAAAATCAACCAGACACAGGGACCCCAAAGTTGAGGGCTGCTGTCTTGACAAGAACCTCCACTCCGGTACACGTTTCATATCCCAGGAAAGAGCCAAGTGGACAAAGACGAGTGGACAAGTGGACAAAGACAAGTGGACAAGTGGTGCTACGTAGGTCCAATGGAGTGTCACTCAGCCATGAAATCCACGTCATGAGGCTGGTAGCAGCATCCTGAGTGGATTTAGGTACGATCATCCTCAGTGAAATAAGTCCCACAAAAAAAGAAACTTATGATATCACTTATCGAGGGAATGTAAAAATCGCTCCCCATGAACGGAATCCCCAAACAGAACAGAGTCACGCTTTTAGAAAACACACTTATGCCTGCTTCAGGGGAAAGGTGAGGTGCGGTGACGCATAAAACTCGAGTTTGAAATGAGCACAGATACCCTTCCGAAAACCGAATATGGAATGGACACGACCTACTCCTTGCTCAATCAACTGGACTCACCAGACCCTGTTCATCGCACAAGTATCTATCCGACTAGTAAGCATCTTAAAAGCTAAGTCTTGATATCTCTGTGTAAGTGCATCAAGTGTGTGTAAAGCGGCCTAAAACCAGCAGGGAAAATCAGCTCAGACCCATTCTGAGGATACATTTCCAACACAAAGAAGAAACAAGCAGGGCAAAACAGAGAGAAATTCTTCCAAAATGCGTTCAGGGACTGGCATGCAACCAGGATTGACCACATCTACAGCCCCAGCGGCAGAAGACATAAGGCTGGACACTCTTGGGGCTGAGACGATTGGTGAGGTTGGGAAAGCAAATGCAGACCCTTGAAAGGAATCCTGCGTGCTCCCCATTCCATGGCTCCCAACTCTCCAGGTTCAACGCAATCTTCCGACAGCGAAAGCACTCATTGGAAACCCAGCGGATGCTACACCGTGGGATCGGGAAAGCTTTCTGAAACTCACCTCAGTTTTCCTCTCCTGGTGCTCGTGTTCTCCATTCAGGCCCCCTTACTAACAATCTCCCCACTTGGAGACTCGGCGCCTTTCCATGCCTCTTTCGTACCGTCTGCAATTTGTCCGCAGGATGAACTGCAAGAGGGGGAACCAATGAGAGACTCGCTGGAGGTGTTTGGTCGGGCACATGTCACTCTCATTTCCCATCACGAAGAAGAATTCACCAGCGGTTCAGCCTGCAACCGCGGATCGACAATAGGGCGTGAAGCCATCCAGCCGTGTTGCGTCCCACTCACAAAAAAGCGACTTGGGAAATGGAGCTCAGGGGCCCTGCACTTCCCAAACCTGCAGAGTTCTAAACGATAACTATCGCCCCAAAATATATTGAGGTCAGGCTACGAAGAGGCGCTGAACGCAAGGCAGAACTGCAGGAAACGGATGTCAACGGGTACATCGGAATGGCCCCGATAGCACATGAAAAGCGCCAGAACGTGGACAATGATGCGGTTGGCCAAAAAGGGCGTATGCGTTTTTTCCTGAATATATTCAGGAAAAAACGCATACGCCCTTTTTGGCCAACCAAGCAACCTGGGAGAGCAAATCAGCACTACAAAGAAATCTCTCGCCCCCCCCCCCCGGGGCAAAAGGGCCAGGCGAAAAATGTCTAAAAACCAGAAAGGCAGGACAGCCCACGGAGTCAAGGGAGCCTTGTTAAGCTGATGGGCGGGATGTCAATGGCCAACAGCCAATCTTCACAAGTGTATCCTCTTTCCCAAACCATGTAAAACACAGAACCACAGAGCATAGGGCACTTCCACACATGGGCGTTGACCTTGGGAAAATGAAAAAATCAACCAGACACAGGGACCCCAAAGTTGAGGGCTGCTCTCTTGACAAGAACCTCCACTCCGGTACACGTTTCATATCCCAGGAAAGAGCCAAGTGGACAAAGACGAGTGGACAAGTGGACAAAGACAAGTGGACAAGTGGACAAGTGGTGCTACGTAGGTCCAATGGAGTGTCACTCAGCCATGAAATCCACGTCATGAGGCTGGTAGCAGCATCCTGAGTGGATTTAGGTACGATCATCCTCAGTGAAATAAGTCCCACAAAAAAAGAAACTTAGGATATCACTTATCGAGGGAATGTAAAAATCGCTCCCCATGAACGGAATCCCCAAACAGAACAGAGTCACGCTTTTAGAAAACACACTTATGCCTGCTTCAGGGGAAAGGTGAGGTGCGGTGACGCATAAAACTCGAGTTTGAAATGAGCACAGATACCCTTCCGAAAACCGAATATGGAATGGACACGACCTACTCCTTGCTCAATCAACTGGACTCACCAGACCCTGTTCATCGCACAAGTATCTATCCGACTAGTAAGCATCTTAAAAGCTAAGTCTTGATATCTCTGTGTAAGTGCATCAAGTGTGTGTAAAGCGGCCTAAAACCAGCAGGGAAAATCAGCTCAGACCCATTCTGAGGATACATTTCCAACACAAAGAAGAAACAAGCAGGGCAAAACAGAGAGAAATTCTTCCAAAATGCGTTCAGGGACTGGCATGCAACCAGGATTGACCACATCTACAGCCCCAGCGGCAGAAGACAGAAGGCTGGACACTCTTGGGGCTGAGACGATTGGTGAGGTTGGGAAAGCAAATGCAGACCCTTGAAAGGAATCCTGCGTGCTCCCCATTCCATGGGTCCCAACTCTCCAGGTTCAACGCAATCTTCCGACAGCGAAAGCACTCATTGGAAACCCAGCGGATGCTACACCGTGGGATCGGGAAAGCTTTCTGAAACTCACCTCAGTTTTCCTCTCCTGGTGCTCGTGTTCTCCATTCAGGCCCCCTTACTAACAATCTCCCCACTTGGAGACTCGGCGCCTTTCCATGCCTCTTTCGTACCGTCTGCAATTTGTCCGCAGGATGAACTGCAAGAGGGGGAACCAATGAGAGACTCGCTGGAGGTGTTTGGTCGGGCACATGTCACTCTCATTTCCCATCACGAAGAAGAATTCACCAGCGGTTCAGCCTGCAACCGCGGATCGACAATAGGGCGTGAAGCCATCCAGCCGTGTTGCGTCCCACTCACAAAAAAGCGACTTGGGAAATGGAGCTCAGGGGCCCTGCACTTCCCAAACCTGCAGAGTTCTAAACGATAACTATCGCCCCAAAATATATTGAGGTCAGGCTACGAAGAGGCGCTGAACGCAAGGCAGAACTGCAGGAAACGGATGTCAACGGGTACATCGGAATGGCCCCGATAGCACATGAAAAGCGCCAGAACGTGGACAATGATGCGGTTGGCCAAAAAGGGCGTATGCGTTTTTTCCTGAATATATTCAGGAAAAAACGCATACGCCCTTTTTGGCCAACCAAGCAACCTGGGAGAGCAAATCAGCACTACAAAGAAATCTCTCGCCCCCCCCCCCCGGGGCAAAAGGGCCAGGCGAAAAATGTCTAAAAACCAGAAAGGCAGGACAGCCCACGGAGTCAAGGGAGCCTTGTTAAGCTGATGGGCGGGATGTCAATGGCCAACAGCCAATCTTCACAAGTGTATCCTCTTTCCCAAACCATGTAAAACACAGAACCACAGAGCATAGGGCACTTCCACACATGGGCGTTGACCTTGGGAAAATGAAAAAATCAACCAGACACAGGGACCCCAAAGTTGAGGGCTGCTGTCTTGACAAGAACCTCCACTCCGGTACACGTTTCATATCCCAGGAAAGAGCCAAGTGGACAAAGACGAGTGGACAAGTGGACAAAGACAAGTGGACAAGTGGACAAGTGGTGCTACGTAGGTCCAATGGAGTGTCACTCAGCCATGAAATCCACGTCATGAGGCTGGTAGCAGCATCCTGAGTGGATTTAGGTACGATCATCCTCAGTGAAATAAGTCCCACAAAAAAAGAAACTTAGGATATCACTTATCGAGGGAATGTAAAAATCGCTCCCCATGAACGGAATCCCCAAACAGAACAGAGTCACGCTTTTAGAAAACACACTTATGCCTGCTTCAGGGGAAAGGTGAGGTGCGGTGACGCATAAAACTCGAGTTTGAAATGAGCACAGATACCCTTCCGAAAACCGAATATGGAATGGACACGACCTACTCCTTGCTCAATCAACTGGACTCACCAGACCCTGTTCATCGCACAAGTATCTATCCGACTAGTAAGCATCTTAAAAGCTAAGTCTTGATATCTCTGTGTAAGTGCATCAAGTGTGTGTAAAGCGGCCTAAAACCAGCAGGGAAAATCAGCTCAGACCCATTCTGAGGATACATTTCCAACACAAAGAAGAAACAAGCAGGGCAAAACAGAGAGAAATTCTTCCAAAATGCGTTCAGGGACTGGCATGCAACCAGGATTGACCACATCTACAGCCCCAGCGGCAGAAGACAGAAGGCTGGACACTCTTGGGGCTGAGACGATTGGTGAGGTTGGGAAAGCAAATGCAGACCCTTGAAAGGAATCCTGCGTGCTCCCCATTCCATGGGTCCCAACTCTCCAGGTTCAACGCAATCTTCCGACAGCGAAAGCACTCATTGGAAACCCAGCGGATGCTACACCGTGGGATCGGGAAAGCTTTCTGAAACTCACCTCAGTTTTCCTCTCCTGGTGCTCGTGTTCTCCATTCAGGCCCCCTTACTAACAATCTCCCCACTTGGAGACTCGGCGCCTTTCCATGCCTCTTTCGTACCGTCTGCAATTTGTCCGCAGGATGAACTGCAAGAGGGGGAACCAATGAGAGACTCGCTGGAGGTGTTTGGTCGGGCACATGTCACTCTCATTTCCCATCACGAAGAAGAATTCACCAGCGGTTCAGCCTGCCACCGCGGATCGACAATAGGGCGTGAAGCCATCCAGCCGTGTTGCGTCCCACTCACAAAAAAGCGACTTGGGAAATGGAGCTCAGGGGCCCTGCACTTCCCAAACCTGCAGAGTTCTAAACGATAACTATCGCCCCAAAATATATTGAGGTCAGGCTACGAAGAGGCGCTGAACGCAAGGCAGAACTGCAGGAAACGGATGTCAACGGGTACATCGGAATGGCCCCGATAGCACATGAAAAGCGCCAGAACGTGGACAATGATGCGGTTGGCCAAAAAGGGCGTATGCGTTTTTTCCTGAATATATTCAGGAAAAAACGCATACGCCCTTTTTGGCCAACCAAGCAACCTGGGAGAGCAAATCAGCACTACAAAGAAATCTCTCGCCCCCCCCCCCCGGGGCAAAAGGGCCAGGCGAAAAAAGTCTAAAAACCAGAAAGGCAGGACAGCCCACGGAGTCAAGGGAGCCTTGTTAAGCTGATGGGCGGGATGTCAATGGCCAACAGCCAATCTTCACAAGTGTATCCTCTTTCCCAAACCATGTAAAACACAGAACCACAGAGCATAGGGCACTTCCACACATGGGCGTTGACCTTGGGAAAATGAAAAAATCAACCAGACACAGGGACCCCAAAGTTGAGGGCTGCTGTCTTGACAAGAACCTCCACTCCGGTACACGTTTCATATCCCAGGAAAGAGCCAAGTGGACAAAGACGAGTGGACAAGTGGACAAAGACAAGTGGACAAGTGGACAAGTGGTGCTACGTAGGTCCAATGGAGTGTCACTCAGCCATGAAATCCACGTCATGAGGCTGGTAGCAGCATCCTGAGTGGATTTAGGTACGATCATCCTCAGTGAAATAAGTCCCACAAAAAAAGAAACTTAGGATATCACTTATCGAGGGAATGTAAAAATCGCTCCCCATGAACGGAATCCCCAAACAGAACAGAGTCACGCTTTTAGAAAACACACTTATGCCTGCTTCAGGGGAAAGGTGAGGTGCGGTGACGCATAAAACTCGAGTTTGAAATGAGCACAGATACCCTTCCGAAAACCGAATATGGAATGGACACGACCTACTCCTTGCTCAATCAACTGGACTCACCAGACCCTGTTCATCGCACAAGTATCTATCCGACTAGTAAGCATCTTAAAAGCTAAGTCTTGATATCTCTGTGTAAGTGCATCAAGGGTGTGTAAAGCGGCCTAAAACCAGCAGGGAAAATCAGCTCAGACCCATTCTGAGGATACATTTCCAACACAAAGAAGAAACAAGCAGGGCAAAACAGAGAGAAATTCTTCCAAAATGCGTTCAGGGACTGGCATGCAACCAGGATTGACCACATCTACAGCCCCAGCGGCAGAAGACAGAAGGCTGGACACTCTTGGGGCTGAGACGATTGGTGAGGTTGGGAAAGCAAATGCAGACCCTTGAAAGGAATCCTGCGTGCTCCCCATTCCATGGCTCCCAACTCTCCAGGTTCAACGCAATCTTCCGACGGCGAAAGCACTCATTGGAAACCCAGCGGATGCTACACCGTGGGATCGGGAAAGCTTTCTGAAACTCACCTCAGTTTTCCTCTCCTGGTGCTCGTGTTCTCCATTCAGGCCCCCTTACTAACAATCTCCCCACTTGGAGACTCGGCGCCTTTCCATGCCTCTTTCGTACCGTCTGCAATTTGTCCGCAGGATGAACTGCAAGAGGGGGAACCAATGAGAGACTAACTGGAGGTGTTTGGTCGGGCACATGTCACTCTCATTTCCCATCACGAAGAAGAATTCACCAGCGGTTCAGCCTGCAACCGCGGATCGACAATAGGGCGTGAAGCCATCCAGCCGTGTTGCGTCCCACTCACAAAAAAGCGACTTGGGAAATGGAGCTCAGGGGCCCTGCACTTCCCAAACCTGCAGAGTTCTAAACGATAACTATCGCCCCAAAATATATTGAGGTCAGGCTACGAAGAGGCGCTGAACGCAAGGCAGAACTGCAGGAAACGGATGTCAACGGGTACATCGGAATGGCCCCGATAGCACATGAAAAGCGCCAGAACGTGGACAATGATGCGGTTGGCCAAAAAGGGCGTATGCGTTTTTTCCTGAATATATTCAGGAAAAAACGCATACGCCCTTTTTGGCCAACCAAGCAACCTGGGAGAGCAAATCAGCACTACAAAGAAATCTCTCGCCCCCCCCCCCCCGGGGGCAAAAGGGCCAGGCGAAAAAAGTCTAAAAACCAGAAAGGCAGGACAGCCCACGGAGTCAAGGGAGCCTTGTTAAGCTGATGGGCGGGATGTCAATGGCCAACAGCCAATCTTCACAAGTGTATCCTCTTTCCCAAACGATGGAAAACACAGAACCACAGAGCATAGGGCACTTCCACACATGGGCGTTGACCTTGGGAAAATGAAAAAAATCAACCAGACACAGGGACCCCAAAGTTGAGGGCTGCTGTCTTGACAAGAACCTCCACTCCGGTACACGTTTCATATCCCAGGAAAGAGCCAAGTGGACAAAGACGAGTGGACAAGTGGACAAAGACAAGTGGACAAGTGGACAAGTGGTGCTACGTAGGTCCATGGAGTGTCACTCAGCCATGAAATCCACGTCATGAGGCTGGTAGCAGCATCCTGAGTGGATTTAGGTACGATCATCCTCAGTGAAATAAGTCCCACAAAAAAAGAAACTTAGGATATCACTTATCGAGGGAATGTAAAAATCGCTCCCCATGAACGGAATCCCCAAACAGAACAGAGTCACGCTTTTAGAAAACACACTTATGCCTGCTTCAGGGGAAAGGTGAGGTGCGGTGACGCATAAAACTCGAGTTTGAAATGAGCACAGATACCCTTCCGAAAACCGAATATGGAATGGACACGACCTACTCCTTGCTCAATCAACTGGACTCACCAGACCCTGTTCATCGCACAAGTATCTATCCGACTAGTAAGCATCTTAAAAGCTAAGTCTTGATATCTCTGTGTAAGTGCATCAAGTGTGTGTAAAGCGGCCTAAAACCAGCAGGGAAAATCAGCTCAGACCCATTCTGAGGATACATTTCCAACACAAAGAAGAAACAAGCAGGGCAAAACAGAGAGAAATTCTTCCAAAATGCGTTCAGGGACTGGCATGCAACCAGGATTGACCACATCTACAGCCCCAGCGGCAGAAGACATAAGGCTGGACACTCTTGGGGCTGAGACGATTGGTGAGGTTGGGAAAGCAAATGCAGACCCTTGAAAGGAATCCTGCGTGCTCCCCATTCCATGGGTCCCAACTCTCCAGGTTCAACGCAATCTTCCGACAGCGAAAGCACTCATTGGAAACCCAGCGGATGCTACACCGTGGGATCGGGAAAGCTTTCTGAAACTCACCTCAGTTTTCCTCTCCTGGTGCTCGTGTTCTCCATTCAGGCCCCCTTACTAACAATCTCCCCACTTGGAGACTCGGCGCCTTTCCATGCCTCTTTCGTACCGTCTGCAATTTGTCCGCAGGATGAACTGCAAGAGGGGGAACCAATGAGAGACTCGCTGGAGGTGTTTGGTCGGGCACATGTCACTCTCATTTCCCATCACGAAGAAGAATTCACCAGCGGTTCAGCCTGCAACCGCGGATCGACAATAGGGCGTGAAGCCATCCAGCCGTGTTGCGTCCCACTCACAAAAAAGCGACTTGGGAAATGGAGCTCAGGGGCCCTGCACTTCCCAAACCTGCAGAGTTCTAAACGATAACTATCGCCCCAAAATATATTGAGGTCAGGCTACGAAGAGGCGCTGAACGCAAGGCAGAACTGCAGGAAACGGATGTCAACGGGTACATCGGAATGGCCCCGATAGCACATGAAAAGCGCCAGAACGTGGACAATGATGCGGTTGGCCAAAAAGGGCGTATGCGTTTTTTCCTGAATATATTCAGGAAAAAACGCATACGCCCTTTTTGGCCAACCAAGCAACCTGGGAGAGCAAATCAGCACTACAAAGAAATCTCTCGCCCCCCCCCCCCCGGGGCAAAAGGGCCAGGCGAAAAAAGTCTAAAAACCAGAAAGGCAGGACAGCCCACGGAGTCAAGGGAGCCTTGTTAAGCTGATGGGCGGGATGTCAATGGCCAACAGCCAATCTTCACAAGTGTATCCTCTTTCCCAAACCATGTAAAACACAGAACCACAGAGCATAGGGCACTTCCACACATGGGCGTTGACCTTGGGAAAATGAAAAAATCAACCAGACACAGGGACCCCAAAGTTGAGGGCTGCTGTCTTGACAAGAACCTCCACTCCGGTACACGTTTCATATCCCAGGAAAGAGCCAAGTGGACAAAGACGAGTGGACAAGTGGACAAAGACAAGTGGACAAGTGGACAAGTGGTGCTACGTAGGTCCAATGGAGTGTCACTCAGCCATGAAATCCACGTCATGAGGCTGGTAGCAGCATCCTGAGTGGATTTAGGTACGATCATCCTCAGTGAAATAAGTCCCACAAAAAAAGAAACTTAGGATATCACTTATCGAGGGAATGTAAAAATCGCTCCCCATGAACGGAATCCCCAAACAGAACAGAGTCACGCTTTTAGAAAACACACTTATGCCTGCTTCAGGGGAAAGGTGAGGTGCGGTGACGCATAAAACTCGAGTTTGAAATGAGCACAGATACCCTTCCGAAAACCGAATATGGAATGGACACGACCTACTCCTTGCTCAATCAACTGGACTCACCAGACCCTGTTCATCGCACAAGTATCTATCCGACTAGTAAGCATCTTAAAAGCTAAGTCTTGATATCTCTGTGTAAGTGCATCAAGTGTGTGTAAAGCGGCCTAAAACCAGCAGGGAAAATCAGCTCAGACCCATTCTGAGGATACATTTCCAACACAAAGAAGAAACAAGCAGGGCAAAACAGAGAGAAATTCTTCCAAAATGCGTTCAGGGACTGGCATGCAACCAGGATTGACCACATCTACAGCCCCAGCGGCAGAAGACATAAGGCTGGACACTCTTGGGGCTGAGACGATTGGTGAGGTTGGGAAAGCAAATGCAGACCCTTGAAAGGAATCCTGCGTGCTCCCCATTCCATGGGTCCCAACTCTCAAGGTTCAACGCAATCTTCCGACAGCGAAAGCACTCATTGGAAACCCAGCGGATGCTACACCGTGGGATCGGGAAAGCTTTCTGAAACTCACCTCAGTTTTCCTCTCCTGGTGCTCGTGTTCTCCATTCAGGCCCCCTTACTAACAATCTCCCCACTTGGAGACTCGGCGCCTTTCCATGCCTCTTTCGTACCGTCTGCAATTTGTCCGCAGGATGAACTGCAAGAGGGGGAACCAATGAGAGACTCGCTGGAGGTGTTTGGTCGGGCACATGTCACTCTCATTTCCCATCACGAAGAAGAATTCACCAGCGGTTCAGCCTGCAACCGCGGATCGACAATAGGGCGTGAAGCCATCCAGCCGTGTTGCGTCCCACTCACAAAAAAGCGACTTGGGAAATGGAGCTCAGGGGCCCTGCACTTCCCAAACCTGCAGAGTTCTAAACGATAACTATCGCCCCAAAATATATTGAGGTCAGGCTACGAAGAGGCGCTGAACGCAAGGCAGAACTGCAGGAAACGGATGTCAACGGGTACATCGGAATGGCCCCGATAGCACATGAAAAGCGCCAGAACGTGGACAATGATGCGGTTGGCCAAAAAGGGCGTATGCGTTTTTTCCTGAATATATTCAGGAAAAAACGCATACGCCCTTTTTGGCCAACCAAGCAACCTGGGAGAGCAAATCAGCACTACAAAGAAATCTCTCGCCCCCCCCCCCGGGGGCAAAAGGGCCAGGCGAAAAAAGTCTAAAAACCAGAAAGGCAGGACAGCCCACGGAGTCAAGGGAGCCTTGTTAAGCTGATGGGCGGGATGTCAATGGCCAACAGCCAATCTTCACAAGTGTATCCTCTTTCCCAAACGATGGAAAACACAGAACCACAGAGCATAGGGCACTTCCACACATGGGCGTTGACCTTGGGAAAATGAAAAAATCAACCAGACACAGGGACCCCAAAGTTGAGGGCTGCTGTCTTGACAAGAACCTCCACTCCGGTACACGTTTCATATCCCAGGAAAGAGCCAAGTGGACAAAGACGAGTGGACAAGTGGACAAAGACAAGTGGACAAGTGGACAAGTGGTGCTACGTAGGTCCAATGGAGTGTCACTCAGCCATGAAATCCACGTCATGAGGCTGGTAGCAGCATCCTGAGTGGATTTAGGTACGATCATCCTCAGTGAAATAAGTCCCACAAAAAAAGAAACTTAGGATATCACTTATCGAGGGAATGTAAAAATCGCTCCCCATGAACGGAATCCCCAAACAGAACAGAGTCACGCTTTTAGAAAACACACTTATGCCTGCTTCAGGGGAAAGGTGAGGTGCGGTGACGCATAAAACTCGAGTTTGAAATGAGCACAGATACCCTTCCGAAAACCGAATATGGAATGGACACGACCTACTCCTTGCTCAATCAACTGGACTCACCAGACCCTGTTCATCGCACAAGTATCTATCCGACTAGTAAGCATCTTAAAAGCTAAGTCTTGATATCTCTGTGTAAGTGCATCAAGTGTGTGTAAAGCGGCCTAAAACCAGCAGGGAAAATCAGCTCAGACCCATTCTGAGGATACATTTCCAACACAAAGAAGAAACAAGCAGGGCAAAACAGAGAGAAATTCTTCCAAAATGCGTTCAGGGACTGGCATGCAACCAGGACTGACCACATCTACAGCCCCAGCGGCAGAAGACATAAGGCTGGACACTCTTGGGGCTGAGACGATTGGTGAGGTTGGGAAAGCAAATGCAGACCCTTGAAAGGAATCCTGCGTGCTCCCCATTCCATGGGTCCCAACTCTCCAGGTTCAACGCAATCTTCCGACAGCGAAAGCACTCATTGGAAACCCAGCGGATGCTACACCGTGGGATCGGGAAAGCTTTCTGAAACTCACCTCAGTTTTCCTCTCCTGGTGCTCGTGTTCTCCATTCAGGCCCCCTTACTAACAATCTCCCCACTTGGAGACTCGGCGCCTTTCCATGCCTCTTTCGTACCGTCTGCAATTTGTCCGCAGGATGAACTGCAAGAGGGGGAACCAATGAGAGACTCGCTGGAGGTGTTTGGTCGGGCACATGTCACTCTCATTTCCCATCACGAAGAAGAATTCACCAGCGGTTCAGCCTGCAACCGCGGATCGACAATAGGGCGTGAAGCCATCCAGCCGTGTTGCGTCCCACTCACAAAAAAGCGACTTGGGAAATGGAGCTCAGGGGCCCTGCACTTCCCAAACCTGCAGAGTTCTAAACGATAACTATCGCCCCAAAATATATTGAGGTCAGGCTACGAAGAGGCGCTGAACGCAAGGCAGAACTGCAGGAAACGGATGTCAACGGGTACATCGGAATGGCCCCGATAGCACATGAAAAGCGCCAGAACGTGGACAATGATGCGGTTGGCCAAAAAGGGCGTATGCGTTTTTTCCTGAATATATTCAGGAAAAAACGCATACGCCCTTTTTGGCCAACCAAGCAACCTGGGAGAGCAAATCAGCACTACAAAGAAATCTCTCGCCCCCCCCCCCCCCGGGGCAAAAGGGCCAGGCGAAAAAAGTCTAAAAACCAGAAAGGCAGGACAGCCCACGGAGTCAAGGGAGCCTTGTTAAGCTGATGGGCGGGATGTCAATGGCCAACAGCCAATCTTCACAAGTGTATCCTCTTTCCCAAACCATGTAAAACACAGAACCACAGAGCATAGGGCACTTCCACACATGGGCGTTGACCTTGGGAAAATGAAAAAATCAACCAGACACAGGGACCCCAAAGTTGAGGGCTGCTGTCTTGACAAGAACCTCCACTCCGGTACACGTTTCATATCCCAGGAAAGAGCCAAGTGGACAAAGACGAGTGGACAAGTGGACAAAGACAAGTGGACAAGTGGACAAGTGGTGCTACGTAGGTCCAATGGAGTGTCACTCAGCCATGAAATCCACGTCATGAGGCTGGTAGCAGCATCCTGAGTGGATTTAGGTACGATCATCCTCAGTGAAATAAGTCCCACAAAAAAAGAAACTTAGGATATCACTTATCGAGGGAATGTAAAAATCGCTCCCCATGAACGGAATCCCCAAACAGAACAGAGTCACGCTTTTAGAAAACACACTTATGCCTGCTTCAGGGGAAAGGTGAGGTGCGGTGACGCATAAAACTCGAGTTTGAAATGAGCACAGATACCCTTCCGAAAACCGAATATGGAATGGACACGACCTACTCCTTGCTCAATCAACTGGACTCACCAGACCCTGTTCATCGCACAAGTATCTATCCGACTAGTAAGCATCTTAAAAGCTAAGTCTTGATATCTCTGTGTAAGTGCATCAAGTGTGTGTAAAGCGGCCTAAAACCAGCAGGGAAAATCAGCTCAGACCCATTCTGAGGATACATTTCCAACACAAAGAAGAAACAAGCAGGGCAAAACAGAGAGAAATTCTTCCAAAATGCGTTCAGGGACTGGCATGCAACCAGGATTGACCACATCTACAGCCCCAGCGGCAGAAGACATAAGGCTGGACACTCTTGGGGCTGAGACGATTGGTGAGGTTGGGAAAGCAAATGCAGACCCTTGAAAGGAATCCTGCGTGCTCCCCATTCCATGGGTCCCAACTCTCCAGGTTCAACGCAATCTTCCGACAGCGAAAGCACTCATTGGAAACCCAGCGGATGCTACACCGTGGGATCGGGAAAGCTTTCTGAAACTCACCTCAGTTTTCCTCTCCTGGTGCTCGTGTTCTCCATTCAGGCCCCCTTACTAACAATCTCCCCACTTGGAGACTCGGCGCCTTTCCATGCCTCTTTCGTACCGTCTGCAATTTGTCCGCAGGATGAACTGCAAGAGGGGGAACCAATGAGAGACTCGCTGGAGGTGTTTGGTCGGGCACATGTCACTCTCATTTCCCATCACGAAGAAGAATTCACCAGCGGTTCAGCCTGCAACCGCGGATCGACAATAGGGCGTGAAGCCATCCAGCCGTGTTGCGTCCCACTCACAAAAAAGCGACTTGGGAAATGGAGCTCAGGGGCCCTGCACTTCCCAAACCTGCAGAGTTCTAAACGATAACTATCGCCCCAAAATATATTGAGGTCAGGCTACGAAGAGGCGCTGAACGCAAGGCAGAACTGCAGGAAACGGATGTCAACGGGTACATCGGAATGGCCCCGATAGCACATGAAAAGCGCCAGAACGTGGACAATGATGCGGTTGGCCAAAAAGGGCGTATGCGTTTTTTCCTGAATATATTCAGGAAAAAACGCATACGCCCTTTTTGGCCAACCAAGCAACCTGGGAGAGCAAATCAGCACTACAAAGAAATCTCTCGCCCCCCCCCCCCCCGGGGCAAAAGGGCCAGGCGAAAAAAGTCTAAAAACCAGAAAGGCAGGACAGCCCACGGAGTCAAGGGAGCCTTGTTAAGCTGATGGGCGGGATGTCAATGGCCAACAGCCAATCTTCACAAGTGTATCCTCTTTCCCAAACCATGTAAAACACAGAACCACAGAGCATAGGGCACTTCCACACATGGGCGTTGACCTTGGGAAAATGAAAAAATCAACCAGACACAGGGACCCCAAAGTTGAGGGCTGCTGTCTTGACAAGAACCTCCACTCCGGTACACGTTTCATATCCCAGGAAAGAGCCAAGTGGACAAAGACGAGTGGACAAGTGGACAAAGACAAGTGGACAAGTGGACAAGTGGTGCTACGTAGGTCCAATGGAGTGTCACTCAGCCATGAAATCCACGTCATGAGGCTGGTAGCAGCATCCTGAGTGGATTTAGGTACGATCATCCTCAGTGAAATAAGTCCCACAAAAAAAGAAACTTAGGATATCACTTATCGAGGGAATGTAAAAATCGCTCCCCATGAACGGAATCCCCAAACAGAACAGAGTCACGCTTTTAGAAAACACACTTATGCCTGCTTCAGGGGAAAGGTGAGGTGCGGTGACGCATAAAACTCGAGTTTGAAATGAGCACAGATACCCTTCCGAAAACCGAATATGGAATGGACACGACCTACTCCTTGCTCAATCAACTGGACTCACCAGACCCTGTTCATCGCACAAGTATCTATCCGACTAGTAAGCATCTTAAAAGCTAAGTCTTGATATCTCTGTGTAAGTGCATCAAGTGTGTGTAAAGCGGCCTAAAACCAGCAGGGAAAATCAGCTCAGACCCATTCTGAGGATACATTTCCAACACAAAGAAGAAACAAGCAGGGCAAAACAGAGAGAAATTCTTCCAAAATGCGTTCAGGGACTGGCATGCAACCAGGATTGACCACATCTACAGCCCCAGCGGCAGAAGACAGAAGGCTGGACACTCTTGGGGCTGAGACGATTGGTGAGGTTGGGAAAGCAAATGCAGACCCTTGAAAGGAATCCTGCGTGCTCCCCATTCCATGGCTCCCAACTCTCCAGGTTCAACGCAATCTTCCGACAGCGAAAGCACTCATTGGAAACCCAGCGGATGCTACACCGTGGGATCGGGAAAGCTTTCTGAAACTCACCTCAGTTTTCCTCTCCTGGTGCTCGTGTTCTCCATTCAGGCCCCCTTACTAACAATCTCCCCACTTGGAGACTCGGCGCCTTTCCATGCCTCTTTCGTACCGTCTGCAATTTGTCCGCAGGATGAACTGCAAGAGGGGGAACCAATGAGAGACTCGCTGGAGGTGTTTGGTCGGGCACATGTCACTCTCATTTCCCATCACGAAGAAGAATTCACCAGCGGTTCAGCCTGCCACCGCGGATCGACAATAGGGCGTGAAGCCATCCAGCCGTGTTGCGTCCCACTCACAAAAAAGCGACTTGGGAAATGGAGCTCAGGGACCCTGCACTTCCCAAACCTGCAGAGTTCTAAACGATAACTATCGCCCCAAAATATATTGAGGTCAGGCTACGAAGAGGCGCTGAACGCAAGGCAGAACTGCAGGAAACGGATGTCAACGGGTACATCGGAATGGCCCCGATAGCACATGAAAAGCGCCAGAACGTGGACAATGATGCGGTTGGCCAAAAAGGGCGTATGCGTTTTTTCCTGAATATATTCAGGAAAAAACGCATACGCCCTTTTTGGCCAACCAAGCAACCTGGGAGAGCAAATCAGCACTACAAAGAAATCTCTCGCCCCCCCCCCGGGGCAAAAGGGCCAGGCGAAAAAAGTCTAAAAACCAGAAAGGCAGGACAGCCCACGGAGTCAAGGGAGCCTTGTTAAGCTGATGGGCGGGATGTCAATGGCCAACAGCCAATCTTCACAAGTGTATCCTCTTTCCCAAACCATGTAAAACACAGAACCACAGAGCATAGGGCACTTCCACACATGGGCGTTGACCTTGGGAAAATGAAAAAATCAACCAGACACAGGGACCCCAAAGTTGAGGGCTGCTGTCTTGACAAGAACCTCCACTCCGGTACACGTTTCATATCCCAGGAAAGAGCCAAGTGGACAAAGACGAGTGGACAAGTGGACAAAGACAAGTGGACAAGTGGACAAGTGGTGCTACGTAGGTCCAATGGAGTGTCACTCAGCCATGAAATCCACGTCATGAGGCTGGTAGCAGCATCCTGAGTGGATTTAGGTACGATCATCCTCAGTGAAATAAGTCCCACAAAAAAAGAAACTTAGGATATCACTTATCGAGGGAATGTAAAAATCGCTCCCCATGAACGGAATCCCCAAACAGAACAGAGTCACGCTTTTAGAAAACACACTTATGCCTGCTTCAGGGGAAAGGTGAGGTGCGGTGACGCATAAAACTCGAGTTTGAAATGAGCACAGATACCCTTCCGAAAACCGAATATGGAATGGACACGACCTACTCCTTGCTCAATCAACTGGACTCACCAGACCCTGTTCATCGCACAAGTATCTATCCGACTAGTAAGCATCTTAAAAGCTAAGTCTTGATATCTCTGTGTAAGTGCATCAAGGGTGTGTAAAGTGGCCTAAAACCAGCAGGGAAAATCAGCTCAGACCCATTCTGAGGATACATTTCCAACACAAAGAAGAAACAAGCAGGGCAAAACAGAGAGAAATTCTTCCAAAATGCGTTCAGGGACTGGCATGCAACCAGGATTGACCACATCTACAGCCCCAGCGGCAGAAGACATAAGGCTGGACACTCTTGGGGCTGAGACGATTGGTGAGGTTGGGAAAGCAAATGCAGACCCTTGAAAGGAATCCTGCGTGCTCCCCATTCCATGGCTCCCAACTCTCCAGGTTCAACGCAATCTTCCGACAGCGAAAGCACTCATTGGAAACCCAGCGGATGCTACACCGTGGGATCGGGAAAGCTTTCTGAAACTCACCTCAGTTTTCCTCTCCTGGTGCTCGTGTTCTCCATTCAGGCCCCCTTACTAACAATCTCCCCACTTGGAGACTCGGCGCCTTTCCATGCCTCTTTCGTACCGTCTGCAATTTGTCCGCAGGATGAACTGCAAGAGGGGGAACCAATGAGAGACTCGCTGGAGGTGTTTGGTCGGGCACATGTCACTCTCATTTCCCATCACGAAGAAGAATTCACCAGCGGTTCAGCCTGCCACCGCGGATCGACAATAGGGCGTGAAGCCATCCAGCCGTGTTGCGTCCCACTCACAAAAAAGCGACTTGGGAAATGGAGCTCAGGGGCCCTGCACTTCCCAAACCTGCAGAGTTCTAAACGATAACTATCGCCCCAAAATATATTGAGGTCAGGCTACGAAGAGGCGCTGAACGCAAGGCAGAACTGCAGGAAACGGATGTCAACGGGTACATCGGAATGGCCCCGATAGCACATGAAAAGCGCCAGAACGTGGACAATGATGCGGTTGGCCAAAAAGGGCGTATGCGTTTTTTCCTGAATATATTCAGGAAAAAACGCATACGCCCTTTTTGGCCAACCAAGCAACCTGGGAGAGCAAATCAGCACTACAAAGAAATCTCTCGCCCCCCCCCCCCCGGGGCAAAAGGGCCAGGCGAAAAAAGTCTAAAAACCAGAAAGGCAGGACAGCCCACGGAGTCAAGGGAGCCTTGTTAAGCTGATGGGCGGGATGTCAATGGCCAACAGCCAATCTTCACAAGTGTATCCTCTTTCCCAAACCATGTAAAACACAGAACCACAGAGCATAGGGCACTTCCACACATGGGCGTTGACCTTGGGAAAATGAAAAAATCAACCAGACACAGGGACCCCAAAGTTGAGGGCTGCTGTCTTGACAAGAACCTCCACTCCGGTACACGTTTCATATCCCAGGAAAGAGCCAAGTGGACAAAGACGAGTGGACAAGTGGACAAAGACAAGTGGACAAGTGGACAAGTGGTGCTACGTAGGTCCAATGGAGTGTCACTCAGCCATGAAATCCACGTCATGAGGCTGGTAGCAGCATCCTGAGTGGATTTAGGTACGATCATCCTCAGTGAAATAAGTCCCACAAAAAAAGAAACTTATGATATCACTTATCGAGGGAATGTAAAAATCGCTCCCCATGAACGGAATCCCCAAACAGAACAGAGTCACGCTTTTAGAAAACACACTTATGCCTGCTTCAGGGGAAAGGTGAGGTGCGGTGACGCATAAAACTCGAGTTTGAAATGAGCACAGATACCCTTCCGAAAACCGAATATGGAATGGACACGACCTACTCCTTGCTCAATCAACTGGACTCACCAGACCCTGTTCATCGCACAAGTATCTATCCGACTAGTAAGCATCTTAAAAGCTAAGTCTTGATATCTCTGTGTAAGTGCATCAAGTGTGTGTAAAGCGGCCTAAAACCAGCAGGGAAAATCAGCTCAGACCCATTCTGAGGATACATTTCCAACACAAAGAAGAAACAAGCAGGGCAAAACAGAGAGAAATTCTTCCAAAATGCGTTCAGGGACTGGCATGCAACCAGGATTGACCACATCTACAGCCCCAGCGGCAGAAGACAGAAGGCTGGACACTCTTGGGGCTGAGACGATTGGTGAGGTTGGGAAAGCAAATGCAGACCCTTGAAAGGAATCCTGCGTGCTCCCCATTCCATGGGTCCCAACTCTCCAGGTTCAACGCAATCTTCCGACAGCGAAAGCACTCATTGGAAACCCAGCGGATGCTACACCGTGGGATCGGGAAAGCTTTCTGAAACTCACCTCAGTTTTCCTCTCCTGGTGCTCGTGTTCTCCATTCAGGCCCCCTTACTAACAATCTCCCCACTTGGAGACTCGGCGCCTTTCCATGCCTCTTTCGTACCGTCTGCAATTTGTCCGCAGGATGAACTGCAAGAGGGGGAACCAATGAGAGACTCGCTGGAGGTGTTTGGTCGGGCACATGTCACTCTCATTTCCCATCACGAAGAAGAATTCACCAGCGGTTCAGCCTGCCACCGCGGATCGACAATAGGGCGTGAAGCCATCCAGCCGTGTTGCGTCCCAATCACAAAAAAGCGACTTGGGAAATGGAGCTCAGGGGCCCTGCACTTCCCAAACCTGCAGAGTTCTAAACGATAACTATCGCCCCAAAATATATTGAGGTCAGGCTACGAAGAGGCGCTGAACGCAAGGCAGAACTGCAGGAAACGGATGTCAACGGGTACATCGGAATGGCCCCGATAGCACATGAAAAGCGCCAGAACGTGGACAATGATGCGGTTGGCCAAAAAGGGCGTATGCGTTTTTTCCTGAATATATTCAGGAAAAAACGCATACGCCCTTTTTGGCCAACCAAGCAACCTGGGAGAGCAAATCAGCACTACAAAGAAATCTCTCGCACCCCCCCCCGGGGCAAAAGGGCCAGGCGAAAAAAGTCTAAAAACCAGAAAGGCAGGACAGCCCACGGAGTCAAGGGAGCCTTGTTAAGCTGATGGGCGGGATGTCAATGGCCAACAGCCAATCTTCACAAGTGTATCCTCTTTCCCAAACCATGTAAAACACAGAACCACAGAGCATAGGGCACTTCCACACATGGGCGTTGACCTTGGGAAAATGAAAAAATCAACCAGACACAGGGACCCCAAAGTTGAGGGCTGCTGTCTTGACAAGAACCTCCACTCCGGTACACGTTTCATATCCCAGGAAAGAGCCAAGTGGACAAAGACGAGTGGACAAGTGGACAAAGACAAGTGGACAAGTGGACAAGTGGTGCTACGTAGGTCCAATGGAGTGTCACTCAGCCATGAAATCCACGTCATGAGGCTGGTAGCAGCATCCTGAGTGGATTTAGGTACGATCATCCTCAGTGAAATAAGTCCCACAAAAAAAGAAACTTAGGATATCACTTATCGAGGGAATGTAAAAATCGCTCCCCATGAACGGAATCCCCAAACAGAACAGAGTCACGCTTTTAGAAAACACACTTATGCCTGCTTCAGGGGAAAGGTGAGGTGCGGTGACGCATAAAACTCGAGTTTGAAATGAGCACAGATACCCTTCCGAAAACCGAATATGGAATGGACACGACCTACTCCTTGCTCAATCAACTGGACTCACCAGACCCTGTTCATCGCACAAGTATCTATCCGACTAGTAAGCATCTTAAAAGCTAAGTCTTGATATCTCTGTGTAAGTGCATCAAGTGTGTGTAAAGCGGCCTAAAACCAGCAGGGAAAATCAGCTCAGACCCATTCTGAGGATACATTTCCAACACAAAGAAGAAACAAGCAGGGCAAAACAGAGAGAAATTCTTCCAAAATGCGTTCAGGGACTGGCATGCAACCAGGATTGACCACATCTACAGCCCCAGCGGCAGAAGACATAAGGCTGGACACTCTTGGGGCTGAGACGATTGGTGAGGTTGGGAAAGCAAATGCAGACCCTTGAAAGGAATCCTGCGTGCTCCCCATTCCATGGCTCCCAACTCTCCAGGTTCAACGCAATCTTCCGACAGCGAAAGCACTCATTGGAAACCCAGCGGATGCTACACCGTGGGATCGGGAAAGCTTTCTGAAACTCACCTCAGTTTTCCTCTCCTGGTGCTCGTGTTCTCCATTCAGGCCCCCTTACTAACAATCTCCCCACTTGGAGACTCGGCGCCTTTCCATGCCTCTTTCGTACCGTCTGCAATTTGTCCGCAGGATGAACTGCAAGAGGGGGAACCAATGAGAGACTCGCTGGAGGTGTTTGGTCGGGCACATGTCACTCTCATTTCCCATCACGAAGAAGAATTCACCAGCGGTTCAGCCTGCAACCGCGGATCGACAATAGGGCGTGAAGCCATCCAGCCGTGTTGCGTCCCACTCACAAAAAAGCGACTTGGGAAATGGAGCTCAGGGGCCCTGCACTTCCCAAACCTGCAGAGTTCTAAACGATAACTATCGCCCCAAAATATATTGAGGTCAGGCTACGAAGAGGCGCTGAACGCAAGGCAGAACTGCAGGAAACGGATGTCAACGGGTACATCGGAATGGCCCCGATAGCACATGAAAAGCGCCAGAACGTGGACAATGATGCGGTTGGCCAAAAAGGGCGTATGCGTTTTTTCCTGAATATATTCAGGAAAAAACGCATACGCCCTTTTTGGCCAACCAAGCAACCTGGGAGAGCAAATCAGCACTACAAAGAAATCTCTCGCCCCCCCCCACCCCCGGGGCAAAAGGGCCAGGCGAAAAAAGTCTAAAAACCAGAAAGGCAGGACAGCCCACGGAGTCAAGGGAGCCTTGTTAAGCTGATGGGCGGGATGTCAATGGCCAACAGCCAATCTTCACAAGTGTATCCTCTTTCCCAAACCATGTAAAACACAGAACCACAGAGCATAGGGCACTTCCACACATGGGCGTTGACCTTGGGAAAATGAAAAAATCAACCAGACACAGGGACCCCAAAGTTGAGGGCTGCTGTCTTGACAAGAACCTCCACTCCGGTACACGTTTCATATCCCAGGAAAGAGCCAAGTGGACAAAGACGAGTGGACAAGTGGACAAAGACAAGTGGACAAGTGGACAAGTGGTGCTACGTAGGTCCAATGGAGTGTCACTCAGCCATGAAATCCACGTCATGAGGCTGGTAGCAGCATCCTGAGTGGATTTAGGTACGATCATCCTCAGTGAAATAAGTCCCACAAAAAAAGAAACTTATGATATCACTTATCGAGGGAATGTAAAAATCGCTCCCCATGAACGGAATCCCCAAACAGAACAGAGTCACGCTTTTAGAAAACACACTTATGCCTGCTTCAGGGGAAAGGTGAGGTGCGGTGACACATAAAACTCGAGTTTGAAATGAGCACAGATACCCTTCCGAAAACCGAATATGGAATGGACACGACCTACTCCTTGCTCAATCAACTGGACTCACCAGACCCTGTTCATCGCACAAGTATCTATCCGACTAGTAAGCATCTTAAAAGCTAAGTCTTGATATCTCTGTGTAAGTGCATCAAGTGTGTGTAAAGCGGCCTAAAACCAGCAGGGAAAATCAGCTCAGACCCATTCTGAGGATACATTTCCAACACAAAGAAGAAACAAGCAGGGCAAAACAGAGAGAAATTCTTCCAAAATGCGTTCAGGGACTGTCATGCAACCAGGATTGACCACATCTACAGCCCCAGCGGCAGAAGACATAAGGCTGGACACTCTTGGGGCTGAGACGATTGGTGAGGTTGGGAAAGCAAATGCAGACCCTTGAAAGGAATCCTGCGTGCTCCCCATTCCATGGCTCCCAACTCTCCAGGTTCAACGCAATCTTCCGACAGCGAAAGCACTCATTGGAAACCCAGCGGATGCTACACCGTGGGATCGGGAAAGCTTTCTGAAACTCACCTCAGTTTTCCTCTCCTGGTGCTCGTGTTCTCCATTCAGGCCCCCTTACTAACAATCTCCCCACTTGGAGACTCGGCGCCTTTCCATGCCTCTTTCGTACCGTCTGCAATTTGTCCGCAGGATGAACTGCAAGAGGGGGAACCAATGAGAGACTCGCTGGAGGTGTTTGGTCGGGCACATGTCACTCTCATTTCCCATCACGAAGAAGAATTCACCAGCGGTTCAGCCTGCAACCGCGGATCGACAATAGGGCGTGAAGCCATCCAGCCGTGTTGCGTCCCACTCACAAAAAAGCGACTTGGGAAATGGAGCTCAGGGGCCCTGCACTTCCCAAACCTGCAGAGTTCTAAACGATAACTATCGCCCCAAAATATATTGAGGTCAGGCTACGAAGAGGCGCTGAACGCAAGGCAGAACTGCAGGAAACGGATGTCAACGGGTACATCGGAATGGCCCCGATAGCACATGAAAAGCGCCAGAACGTGGACAATGATGCGGTTGGCCAAAAAGGGCGTATGCGTTTTTTCCTGAATATATTCAGGAAAAAACGCATACGCCCTTTTTGGCCAACCAAGCAACCTGGGAGAGCAAATCAGCACTACAAAGAAATCTCTCGCCCCCCCCCCCCCCCGGGGCAAAAGGGCCAGGCGAAAAAAGTCTAAAAACCAGAAAGGCAGGACAGCCCACGGAGTCAAGGGAGCCTTGTTAAGCTGATGGGCGGGATGTCAATGGCCAACAGCCAATCTTCACAAGTGTATCCTCTTTCCCAAACCATGTAAAACACAGAACCACAGAGCATAGGGCACTTCCACACATGGGCGTTGACCTTGGGAAAATGAAAAAATCAACCAGACACAGGGACCCCAAAGTTGAGGGCTGCTGTCTTGACAAGAACCTCCACTCCGGTACACGTTTCATATCCCAGGAAAGAGCCAAGTGGACAAAGACGAGTGGACAAGTGGACAAAGACAAGTGGACAAGTGGACAAGTGGTGCTACGTAGGTCCAATGGAGTGTCACTCAGCCATGAAATCCACGTCATGAGGCTGGTAGCAGCATCCTGAGTGGATTTAGGTACGATCATCCTCAGTGAAATAAGTCCCACAAAAAAAGAAACTTATGATATCACTTATCGAGGGAATGTAAAAATCGCTCCCCATGAACGGAATCCCCAAACAGAACAGAGTCACGCTTTTAGAAAACACACTTATGCCTGCTTCAGGGGAAAGGTGAGGTGCGGTGACGCATAAAACTCGAGTTTGAAATGAGCACAGATACCCTTCCGAAAACCGAATATGGAATGGACACGACCTACTCCTTGCTCAATCAACTGGACTCACCAGACCCTGTTCATCGCACAAGTATCTATCCGACTAGTAAGCATCTTAAAAGCTAAGTCTTGATATCTCTGTGTAAGTGCATCAAGTGTGTGTAAAGCGGCCTAAAACCAGCAGGGAAAATCAGCTCAGACCCATTCTGAGGATACATTTCCAACACAAAGAAGAAACAAGCAGGGCAAAACAGAGAGAAATTCTTCCAAAATGCGTTCAGGGACTGGCATGCAACCAGGATTGACCACATCTACAGCCCCAGCGGCAGAAGACATAAGGCTGGACACTCTTGGGGCTGAGACGATTGGTGAGGTTGGGAAAGCAAATGCAGACCCTTGAAAGGAATCCTGCGTGCTCCCCATTCCATGGCTCCCAACTCTCCAGGTTCAACGCAATCTTCCGACAGCGAAAGCACTCATTGGAAACCCAGCGGATGCTACACCGTGGGATCGGGAAAGCTTTCTGAAACTCACCTCAGTTTTCCTCTCCTGGTGCTCGTGTTCTCCATTCAGGCCCCCTTACTAACAATCTCCCCACTTGGAGACTCGGCGCCTTTCCATGCCTCTTTCGTACCGTCTGCAATTTGTCCGCAGGATGAACTGCAAGAGGGGGAACCAATGAGAGACTCGCTGGAGGTGTTTGGTCGGGCACATGTCACTCTCATTTCCCATCACGAAGAAGAATTCACCAGCGGTTCAGCCTGCCACCGCGGATCGACAATAGGGCGTGAAGCCATCCAGCCGTGTTGCGTCCCACTCACAAAAAAGCGACTTGGGAAATGGAGCTCAGGGGCCCTGCACTTCCCAAACCTGCAGAGTTCTAAACGATAACTATCGCCCCAAAATATATTGAGGTCAGGCTACGAAGAGGCGCTGAACGCAAGGCAGAACTGCAGGAAACGGATGTCAACGGGTACATCGGAATGGCCCCGATAGCACATGAAAAGCGCCAGAACGTGGACAATGATGCGGTTGGCCAAAAAGGGCGTATGCGTTTTTTCCTGAATATATTCAGGAAAAAACGCATACGCCCTTTTTGGCCAACCAAGCAACCTGGGAGAGCAAATCAGCACTACAAAGAAATCTCTCGCCCCCCCCCCTCCCGGGGCAAAAGGGCCAGGCGAAAAAAGTCTAAAAACCAGAAAGGCAGGACAGCCCACGGAGTCAAGGGAGCCTTGTTAAGCTGATGGGCGGGATGTCAATGGCCAACAGCCAATCTTCACAAGTGTATCCTCTTTCCCAAACCATGTAAAACACAGAACCACAGAGCATAGGGCACTTCCACACATGGGCGTTGACCTTGGGAAAATGAAAAAATCAACCAGACACAGGGACCCCAAAGTTGAGGGCTGCTGTCTTGACAAGAACCTCCACTCCGGTACACGTTTCATATCCCAGGAAAGAGCCAAGTGGACAAAGACGAGTGGACAAGTGGACAAAGACAAGTGGACAAGTGGACAAGTGGTGCTACGTAGGTCCAATGGAGTGTCACTCAGCCATGAAATCCACGTCATGAGGCTGGTAGCAGCATCCTGAGTGGATTTAGGTACGATCATCCTCAGTGAAATAAGTCCCACAAAAAAAGAAACTTAGGATATCACTTATCGAGGGAATGTAAAAATCGCTCCCCATGAACGGAATCCCCAAACAGAACAGAGTCACGCTTTTAGAAAACACACTTATGCCTGCTTCAGGGGAAAGGTGAGGTGCGGTGACGCATAAAACTCGAGTTTGAAATGAGCACAGATACCCTTCCGAAAACCGAATATGGAATGGACACGACCTACTCCTTGCTCAATCAACTGGACTCACCAGACCCTGTTCATCGCACAAGTATCTATCCGACTAGTAAGCATCTTAAAAGCTAAGTCTTGATATCTCTGTGTAAGTGCATCAAGGGTGTGTAAAGCGGCCTAAAACCAGCAGGGAAAATCAGCTCAGACCCATTCTGAGGATACATTTCCAACACAAAGAAGAAACAAGCAGGGCAAAACAGAGAGAAATTCTTCCAAAATGCGTTCAGGGACTGGCATGCAACCAGGACTGACCACATCTACAGCCCCAGCGGCAGAAGACAGAAGGCTGGACACTCTTGGGGCTGAGACGATTGGTGAGGTTGGGAAAGCAAATGCAGACCCTTGAAAGGAATCCTGCGTGCTCCCCATTCCATGGCTCCCAACTCTCCAGGTTCAACGCAATCTTCCGACGGCGAAAGCACTCATTGGAAACCCAGCGGATGCTACACCGTGGGATCGGGAAAGCTTTCTGAAAGTCACCTCAGTTTTCCTCTCCTGGTGCTCGTGTTCTCCATTCAGGCCCCCTTACTAACAATCTCCCCACTTGGAGACTCGGCGCCTTTCCATGCCTCTTTCGTACCGTCTGCAATTTGTCCGCAGGATGAACTGCAAGAGGGGGAACCAATGAGAGACTCGCTGGAGGTGTTTGGTCGGGCACATGTCACTCTCATTTCCCATCACGAAGAAGAATTCACCAGCGGTTCAGCCTGCCACCGCGGATCGACAATAGGGCGTGAAGCCATCCAGCCGTGTTGCGTCCCACTCACAAAAAAGCGACTTGGGAAATGGAGCTCAGGGGCCCTGCACTTCCCAAACCTGCAGAGTTCTAAACGATAACTATCGCCCCAAAATATATTGAGGTCAGGCTACGAAGAGGCGCTGAACGCAAGGCAGAACTGCAGGAAACGGATGTCAACGGGTACATCGGAATGGCCCCGATAGCACATGAAAAGCGCCAGAACGTGGACAATGATGCGGTTGGCCAAAAAGGGCGTATGCGTTTTTTCCTGAATATATTCAGGAAAAAACGCATACGCCCTTTTTGGCCAACCAAGCAACCTGGGAGAGCAAATCAGCACTACAAAGAAATCTCTCGCCCCCCCCCCCCCCGGGGGCAAAAGGGCCAGGCGAAAAAAGTCTAAAAACCAGAAAGGCAGGACAGCCCACGGAGTCAAGGGAGCCTTGTTAAGCTGATGGGCGGGATGTCAATGGCCAACAGCCAATCTTCACAAGTGTATCCTCTTTCCCAAACCATGGAAAACACAGAACCACAGAGCATAGGGCACTTCCACACATGGGCGTTGACCTTGGGAAAATGAAAAAATCAACCAGACACAGGGACCCCAAAGTTGAGGGCTGCTGTCTTGACAAGAACCTCCACTCCGGTACACGTTTCATATCCCAGGAAAGAGCCAAGTGGACAAAGACGAGTGGACAAGTGGACAAAGACAAGTGGACAAGTGGACAAGTGGTGCTACGTAGGTCCAATGGAGTGTCACTCAGCCATGAAATCCACGTCATGAGGCTGGTAGCAGCATCCTGAGTGGATTTAGGTACGATCATCCTCAGTGAAATAAGTCCCACAAAAAAAGAAACTTAGGATATCACTTATCGAGGGAATGTAAAAATCGCTCCCCATGAACGGAATCCCCAAACAGAACAGAGTCACGCTTTTAGAAAACACACTTATGCCTGCTTCAGGGGAAAGGTGAGGTGCGGTGACGCATAAAACTCGAGTTTGAAATGAGCACAGATACCCTTCCGAAAACCGAATATGGAATGGACACGACCTACTCCTTGCTCAATCAACTGGACTCACCAGACCCTGTTCATCGCACAAGTATCTATCCGACTAGTAAGCATCTTAAAAGCTAAGTCTTGATATCTCTGTGTAAGTGCATCAAGGGTGTGTAAAGCGGCCTAAAACCAGCAGGGAAAATCAGCTCAGACCCATTCTGAGGATACATTTCCAACACAAAGAAGAAACAAGCAGGGCAAAACAGAGAGAAATTCTTCCAAAATGCGTTCAGGGACTGGCATGCAACCAGGATTGACCACATCTACAGCCCCAGCGGCAGAAGACAGAAGGCTGGACACTCTTGGGGCTGAGACGATTGGTGAGGTTGGGAAAGCAAATGCAGACCCTTGAAAGGAATCCTGCGTGCTCCCCATTCCATGGCTCCCAACTCTCCAGGTTCAACGCAATCTTCCGACGGCGAAAGCACTCATTGGAAACCCAGCGGATGCTACACCGTGGGATCGGGAAAGCTTTCTGAAAGTCACCTCAGTTTTCCTCTCCTGGTGCTCGTGTTCTCCATTCAGGCCCCCTTACTAACAATCTCCCCACTTGGAGACTCGGCGCCTTTCCATGCCTCTTTCGTACCGTCTGCAATTTGTCCGCAGGATGAACTGCAAGAGGGGGAACCAATGAGAGACTCGCTGGAGGTGTTTGGTCGGGCACATGTCACTCTCATTTCCCATCACGAAGAAGAATTCACCAGCGGTTCAGCCTGCCACCGCGGATCGACAATAGGGCGTGAAGCCATCCAGCCGTGTTGCGTCCCACTCACAAAAAAGCGACTTGGGAAATGGAGCTCAGGGGCCCTGCACTTCCCAAACCTGCAGAGTTCTAAACGATAACTATCGCCCCAAAATATATTGAGGTCAGGCTACGAAGAGGCGCTGAACGCAAGGCAGAACTGCAGGAAACGGATGTCAACGGGTACATCGGAATGGCCCCGATAGCACATGAAAAGCGCCAGAACGTGGACAATGATGCGGTTGGCCAAAAAGGGCGTATGCGTTTTTTCCTGAATATATTCAGGAAAAAACGCATACGCCCTTTTTGGCCAACCAAGCAACCTGGGAGAGCAAATCAGCACTACAAAGAAATCTCTCGCCCCCCCCCCCCGGGGGCAAAAGGGCCAGGCGAAAAAAGTCTAAAAACCAGAAAGGCAGGACAGCCCACGGAGTCAAGGGAGCCTTGTTAAGCTGATGGGCGGGATGTCAATGGCCAACAGCCAATCTTCACAAGTGTATCCTCTTTCCCAAACCATGGAAAACACAGAACCACAGAGCATAGGGCACTTCCACACATGGGCGTTGACCTTGGGAAAATGAAAAAATCAACCAGACACAGGGACCCCAAAGTTGAGGGCTGCTGTCTTGACAAGAACCTCCACTCCGGTACACGTTTCATATCCCAGGAAAGAGCCAAGTGGACAAAGACGAGTGGACAAGTGGACAAAGACAAGTGGACAAGTGGACAAGTGGTGCTACGTAGGTCCAATGGAGTGTCACTCAGCCATGAAATCCACGTCATGAGGCTGGTAGCAGCATCCTGAGTGGATTTAGGTACGATCATCCTCAGTGAAATAAGTCCCACAAAAAAAGAAACTTAGGATATCACTTATCGAGGGAATGTAAAAATCGCTCCCCATGAACGGAATCCCCAAACAGAACAGAGTCACGCTTTTAGAAAACACACTTATGCCTGCTTCAGGGGAAAGGTGAGGTGCGGTGACGCATAAAACTCGAGTTTGAAATGAGCACAGATACCCTTCCGAAAACCGAATATGGAATGGACACGACCTACTCCTTGCTCAATCAACTGGACTCACCAGACCCTGTTCATCGCACAAGTATCTATCCGACTAGTAAGCATCTTAAAAGCTAAGTCTTGATATCTCTGTGTAAGTGCATCAAGGGTGTGTAAAGCGGCCTAAAACCAGCAGGGAAAATCAGCTCAGACCCATTCTGAGGATACATTTCCAACACAAAGAAGAAACAAGCAGGGCAAAACAGAGAGAAATTCTTCCAAAATGCGTTCAGGGACTGGCATGCAACCAGGATTGACCACATCTACAGCCCCAGCGGCAGAAGACAGAAGGCTGGACACTCTTGGGGCTGAGACGATTGGTGAGGTTGGGAAAGCAAATGCAGACCCTTGAAAGGAATCCTGCGTGCTCCCCATTCCATGGCTCCCAACTCTCCAGGTTCAACGCAATCTTCCGACGGCGAAAGCACTCATTGGAAACCCAGCGGATGCTACACCGTGGGATCGGGAAAGCTTTCTGAAAGTCACCTCAGTTTTCCTCTCCTGGTGCTCGTGTTCTCCATTCAGGCCCCCTTACTAACAATCTCCCCACTTGGAGACTCGGCGCCTTTCCATGCCTCTTTCGTACCGTCTGCAATTTGTCCGCAGGATGAACTGCAAGAGGGGGAACCAATGAGAGACTCGCTGGAGGTGTTTGGTCGGGCACATGTCACTCTCATTTCCCATCACGAAGAAGAATTCACCAGCGGTTCAGCCTGCCACCGCGGATCGACAATAGGGCGTGAAGCCATCCAGCCGTGTTGCGTCCCACTCACAAAAAAGCGACTTGGGAAATGGAGCTCAGGGGCCCTGCACTTCCCAAACCTGCAGAGTTCTAAACGATAACTATCGCCCCAAAATATATTGAGGTCAGGCTACGAAGAGGCGCTGAACGCAAGGCAGAACTGCAGGAAACGGATGTCAACGGGTACATCGGAATGGCCCCGATAGCACATGAAAAGCGCCAGAACGTGGACAATGATGCGGTTGGCCAAAAAGGGCGTATGCGTTTTTTCCTGAATATATTCAGGAAAAAACGCATACGCCCTTTTTGGCCAACCAAGCAACCTGGGAGAGCAAATCAGCACTACAAAGAAATCTCTCGCCCCCCCCCCCCCGGGGGCAAAAGGGCCAGGCGAAAAAAGTCTAAAAACCAGAAAGGCAGGACAGCCCACGGAGTCAAGGGAGCCTTGTTAAGCTGATGGGCGGGATGTCAATGGCCAACAGCCAATCTTCACAAGTGTATCCTCTTTCCCAAACCATGGAAAACACAGAACCACAGAGCATAGGGCACTTCCACACATGGGCGTTGACCTTGGGAAAATGAAAAAATCAACCAGACACAGGGACCCCAAAGTTGAGGGCTGCTGTCTTGACAAGAACCTCCACTCCGGTACACGTTTCATATCCCAGGAAAGAGCCAAGTGGACAAAGACGAGTGGACAAGTGGACAAAGACAAGTGGACAAGTGGACAAGTGGTGCTACGTAGGTCCAATGGAGTGTCACTCAGCCATGAAATCCACGTCATGAGGCTGGTAGCAGCATCCTGAGTGGATTTAGGTACGATCATCCTCAGTGAAATAAGTCCCACAAAAAAAGAAACTTAGGATATCACTTATCGAGGGAATGTAAAAATCGCTCCCCATGAACGGAATCCCCAAACAGAACAGAGTCACGCTTTTAGAAAACACACTTATGCCTGCTTCAGGGGAAAGGTGAGGTGCGGTGACGCATAAAACTCGAGTTTGAAATGAGCACAGATACCCTTCCGAAAACCGAATATGGAATGGACACGACCTACTCCTTGCTCAATCAACTGGACTCACCAGACCCTGTTCATCGCACAAGTATCTATCCGACTAGTAAGCATCTTAAAAGCTAAGTCTTGATATCTCTGTGTAAGTGCATCAAGGGTGTGTAAAGCGGCCTAAAACCAGCAGGGAAAATCAGCTCAGACCCATTCTGAGGATACATTTCCAACACAAAGAAGAAACAAGCAGGGCAAAACAGAGAGAAATTCTTCCAAAATGCGTTCAGGGACTGGCATGCAACCAGGATTGACCACATCTACAGCCCCAGCGGCAGAAGACAGAAGGCTGGACACTCTTGGGGCTGAGACGATTGGTGAGGTTGGGAAAGCAAATGCAGACCCTTGAAAGGAATCCTGCGTGCTCCCCATTCCATGGCTCCCAACTCTCCAGGTTCAACGCAATCTTCCGACGGCGAAAGCACTCATTGGAAACCCAGCGGATGCTACACCGTGGGATCGGGAAAGCTTTCTGAAAGTCACCTCAGTTTTCCTCTCCTGGTGCTCGTGTTCTCCATTCAGGCCCCCTTACTAACAATCTCCCCACTTGGAGACTCGGCGCCTTTCCATGCCTCTTTCGTACCGTCTGCAATTTGTCCGCAGGATGAACTGCAAGAGGGGGAACCAATGAGAGACTCGCTGGAGGTGTTTGGTCGGGCACATGTCACTCTCATTTCCCATCACGAAGAAGAATTCACCAGCGGTTCAGCCTGCCACCGCGGATCGACAATAGGGCGTGAAGCCATCCAGCCGTGTTGCGTCCCACTCACAAAAAAGCGACTTGGGAAATGGAGCTCAGGGGCCCTGCACTTCCCAAACCTGCAGAGTTCTAAACGATAACTATCGCCCCAAAATATATTGAGGTCAGGCTACGAAGAGGCGCTGAACGCAAGGCAGAACTGCAGGAAACGGATGTCAACGGGTACATCGGAATGGCCCCGATAGCACATGAAAAGCGCCAGAACGTGGACAATGATGCGGTTGGCCAAAAAGGGCGTATGCGTTTTTTCCTGAATATATTCAGGAAAAAACGCATACGCCCTTTTTGGCCAACCAAGCAACCTGGGAGAGCAAATCAGCACTACAAAGAAATCTCTCGCCCCCCCCCCCCGGGGGGCAAAAGGGCCAGGCGAAAAAAGTCTAAAAACCAGAAAGGCAGGACAGCCCACGGAGTCAAGGGAGCCTTGTTAAGCTGATGGGCGGGATGTCAATGGCCAACAGCCAATCTTCACAAGTGTATCCTCTTTCCCAAACCATGGAAAACACAGAACCACAGAGCATAGGGCACTTCCACACATGGGCGTTGACCTTGGGAAAATGAAAAAATCAACCAGACACAGGGACCCCAAAGTTGAGGGCTGCTGTCTTGACAAGAACCTCCACTCCGGTACACGTTTCATATCCCAGGAAAGAGCCAAGTGGACAAAGACGAGTGGACAAGTGGACAAAGACAAGTGGACAAGTGGACAAGTGGTGCTACGTAGGTCCAATGGAGTGTCACTCAGCCATGAAATCCACGTCATGAGGCTGGTAGCAGCATCCTGAGTGGATTTAGGTACGATCATCCTCAGTGAAATAAGTCCCACAAAAAAAGAAACTTAGGATATCACTTATCGAGGGAATGTAAAAATCGCTCCCCATGAACGGAATCCCCAAACAGAACAGAGTCACGCTTTTAGAAAACACACTTATGCCTGCTTCAGGGGAAAGGTGAGGTGCGGTGACGCATAAAACTCGAGTTTGAAATGAGCACAGATACCCTTCCGAAAACCGAATATGGAATGGACACGACCTACTCCTTGCTCAATCAACTGGACTCACCAGACCCTGTTCATCGCACAAGTATCTATCCGACTAGTAAGCATCTTAAAAGCTAAGTCTTGATATCTCTGTGTAAGTGCATCAAGGGTGTGTAAAGCGGCCTAAAACCAGCAGGGAAAATCAGCTCAGACCCATTCTGAGGATACATTTCCAACACAAAGAAGAAACAAGCAGGGCAAAACAGAGAGAAATTCTTCCAAAATGCGTTCAGGGACTGGCATGCAACCAGGATTGACCACATCTACAGCCCCAGCGGCAGAAGACAGAAGGCTGGACACTCTTGGGGCTGAGACGATTGGTGAGGTTGGGAAAGCAAATGCAGACCCTTGAAAGGAATCCTGCGTGCTCCCCATTCCATGGCTCCCAACTCTCCAGGTTCAACGCAATCTTCCGACGGCGAAAGCACTCATTGGAAACCCAGCGGATGCTACACCGTGGGATCGGGAAAGCTTTCTGAAAGTCACCTCAGTTTTCCTCTCCTGGTGCTCGTGTTCTCCATTCAGGCCCCCTTACTAACAATCTCCCCACTTGGAGACTCGGCGCCTTTCCATGCCTCTTTCGTACCGTCTGCAATTTGTCCGCAGGATGAACTGCAAGAGGGGGAACCAATGAGAGACTCGCTGGAGGTGTTTGGTCGGGCACATGTCACTCTCATTTCCCATCACGAAGAAGAATTCACCAGCGGTTCAGCCTGCCACCGCGGATCGACAATAGGGCGTGAAGCCATCCAGCCGTGTTGCGTCCCACTCACAAAAAAGCGACTTGGGAAATGGAGCTCAGGGGCCCTGCACTTCCCAAACCTGCAGAGTTCTAAACGATAACTATCGCCCCAAAATATATTGAGGTCAGGCTACGAAGAGGCGCTGAACGCAAGGCAGAACTGCAGGAAACGGATGTCAACGGGTACATCGGAATGGCCCCGATAGCACATGAAAAGCGCCAGAACGTGGACAATGATGCGGTTGGCCAAAAAGGGCGTATGCGTTTTTTCCTGAATATATTCAGGAAAAAACGCATACGCCCTTTTTGGCCAACCAAGCAACCTGGGAGAGCAAATCAGCACTACAAAGAAATCTCTCGCCCCCCCCCCCCGGGGGCAAAAGGGCCAGGCGAAAAAAGTCTAAAAACCAGAAAGGCAGGACAGCCCACGGAGTCAAGGGAGCCTTGTTAAGCTGATGGGCGGGATGTCAATGGCCAACAGCCAATCTTCACAAGTGTATCCTCTTTCCCAAACCATGGAAAACACAGAACCACAGAGCATAGGGCACTTCCACACATGGGCGTTGACCTTGGGAAAATGAAAAAATCAACCAGACACAGGGACCCCAAAGTTGAGGGCTGCTGTCTTGACAAGAACCTCCACTCCGGTACACGTTTCATATCCCAGGAAAGAGCCAAGTGGACAAAGACGAGTGGACAAGTGGACAAAGACAAGTGGACAAGTGGACAAGTGGTGCTACGTAGGTCCAATGGAGTGTCACTCAGCCATGAAATCCACGTCATGAGGCTGGTAGCAGCATCCTGAGTGGATTTAGGTACGATCATCCTCAGTGAAATAAGTCCCACAAAAAAAGAAACTTAGGATATCACTTATCGAGGGAATGTAAAAATCGCTCCCCATGAACGGAATCCCCAAACAGAACAGAGTCACGCTTTTAGAAAACACACTTATGCCTGCTTCAGGGGAAAGGTGAGGTGCGGTGACGCATAAAACTCGAGTTTGAAATGAGCACAGATACCCTTCCGAAAACCGAATATGGAATGGACACGACCTACTCCTTGCTCAATCAACTGGACTCACCAGACCCTGTTCATCGCACAAGTATCTATCCGACTAGTAAGCATCTTAAAAGCTAAGTCTTGATATCTCTGTGTAAGTGCATCAAGGGTGTGTAAAGCGGCCTAAAACCAGCAGGGAAAATCAGCTCAGACCCATTCTGAGGATACATTTCCAACACAAAGAAGAAACAAGCAGGGCAAAACAGAGAGAAATTCTTCCAAAATGCGTTCAGGGACTGGCATGCAACCAGGATTGACCACATCTACAGCCCCAGCGGCAGAAGACAGAAGGCTGGACACTCTTGGGGCTGAGACGATTGGTGAGGTTGGGAAAGCAAATGCAGACCCTTGAAAGGAATCCTGCGTGCTCCCCATTCCATGGCTCCCAACTCTCCAGGTTCAACGCAATCTTCCGACGGCGAAAGCACTCATTGGAAACCCAGCGGATGCTACACCGTGGGATCGGGAAAGCTTTCTGAAACTCACCTCAGTTTTCCTCTCCTGGTGCTCGTGTTCTCCATTCAGGCCCCCTTACTAACAATCTCCCCACTTGGAGACTCGGCGCCTTTCCATGCCTCTTTCGTACCGTCTGCAATTTGTCCGCAGGATGAACTGCAAGAGGGGGAACCAATGAGAGACTCGCTGGAGGTGTTTGGTCGGGCACATGTCACTCTCATTTCCCATCACGAAGAAGAATTCACCAGCGGTTCAGCCTGCCACCGCGGATCGACAATAGGGCGTGAAGCCATCCAGCCGTGTTGCGTCCCACTCACAAAAAAGCGACTTGGGAAATGGAGCTCAGGGGCCCTGCACTTCCCAAACCTGCAGAGTTCTAAACGATAACTATCGCCCCAAAATATATTGAGGTCAGGCTACGAAGAGGCGCTGAACGCAAGGCAGAACTGCAGGAAACGGATGTCAACGGGTACATCGGAATGGCCCCGATAGCACATGAAAAGCGCCAGAACGTGGACAATGATGCGGTTGGCCAAAAAGGGCGTATGCGTTTTTTCCTGAATATATTCAGGAAAAAACGCATACGCCCTTTTTGGCCAACCAAGCAACCTGGGAGAGCAAATCAGCACTACAAAGAAATCTCTCGCCCCCCCCCCCCGGGGCAAAAGGGCCAGGCGAAAAAAGTCTAAAAACCAGAAAGGCAGGACAGCCCACGGAGTCAAGGGAGCCTTGTTAAGCTGATGGGCGGGATGTCAATGGCCAACAGCCAATCTTCACAAGTGTATCCTCTTTCCCAAACCATGTAAAACACAGAACCACAGAGCATAGGGCACTTCCACACATGGGCGTTGACCTTGGGAAAATGAAAAAATCAACCAGACACAGGGACCCCAAAGTTGAGGGCTGCTGTCTTGACAAGAACCTCCACTCCGGTACACGTTTCATATCCCAGGAAAGAGCCAAGTGGACAAAGACGAGTGGACAAGTGGACAAAGACAAGTGGACAAGTGGACAAGTGGTGCTACGTAGGTCCAATGGAGTGTCACTCAGCCATGAAATCCACGTCATGAGGCTGGTAGCAGCATCCTGAGTGGATTTAGGTACGATCATCCTCAGTGAAATAAGTCCCACAAAAAAAGAAACTTAGGATATCACTTATCGAGGGAATGTAAAAATCGCTCCCCATGAACGGAATCCCCAAACAGAACAGAGTCACGCTTTTAGAAAACACACTTATGCCTGCTTCAGGGGAAAGGTGAGGTGCGGTGACGCATAAAACTCGAGTTTGAAATGAGCACAGATACCCTTCCGAAAACCGAATATGGAATGGACACGACCTACTCCTTGCTCAATCAACTGGACTCACCAGACCCTGTTCATCGCACAAGTATCTATCCGACTAGTAAGCATCTTAAAAGCTAAGTCTTGATATCTCTGTGTAAGTGCATCAAGTGTGTGTAAAGCGGCCTAAAACCAGCAGGGAAAATCAGCTCAGACCCATTCTGAGGATACATTTCCAACACAAAGAAGAAACAAGCAGGGCAAAACAGAGAGAAATTCTTCCAAAATGCGTTCAGGGACTGGCATGCAACCAGGATTGACCACATCTACAGCCCCAGCGGCAGAAGACATAAGGCTGGACACTCTTGGGGCTGAGACGATTGGTGAGGTTGGGAAAGCAAATGCAGACCCTTGAAAGGAATCCTGCGTGCTCCCCATTCCATGGCTCCCAACTCTCCAGGTTCAACGCAATCTTCCGACAGCGAAAGCACTCATTGGAAACCCAGCGGATGCTACACCGTGGGATCGGGAAAGCTTTCTGAAACTCACCTCAGTTTTCCTCTCCTGGTGCTCGTGTTCTCCATTCAGGCCCCCTTACTAACAATCTCCCCACTTGGAGACTCGGCGCCTTTCCATGCCTCTTTCGTACCGTCTGCAATTTGTCCGCAGGATGAACTGCAAGAGGGGGAACCAATGAGAGACTCGCTGGAGGTGTTTGGTCGGGCACATGTCACTCTCATTTCCCATCACGAAGAAGAATTCACCAGCGGTTCAGCCTGCCACCGCGGATCGACAATAGGGCGTGAAGCCATCCAGCCGTGTTGCGTCCCACTCACAAAAAAGCGACTTGGGAAATGGAGCTCAGGGGCCCTGCACTTCCCAAACCTGCAGAGTTCTAAACGATAACTATCGCCCCAAAATATATTGAGGTCAGGCTACGAAGAGGCGCTGAACGCAAGGCAGAACTGCAGGAAACGGATGTCAACGGGTACATCGGAATGGCCCCGATAGCACATGAAAAGCGCCAGAACGTGGACAATGATGCGGTTGGCCAAAAAGGGCGTATGCGTTTTTTCCTGAATATATTCAGGAAAAAACGCATACGCCCTTTTTGGCCAACCAAGCAACCTGGGAGAGCAAATCAGCACTACAAAGAAATCTCTCGCCCCCCCCCCCGGGGCAAAAGGGCCAGGCGAAAAAAGTCTAAAAACCAGAAAGGCAGGACAGCCCACGGAGTCAAGGGAGCCTTGTTAAGCTGATGGGCGGGATGTCAATGGCCAACAGCCAATCTTCACAAGTGTATCCTCTTTCCCAAACCATGTAAAACACAGAACCACAGAGCATAGGGCACTTCCACACATGGGCGTTGACCTTGGGAAAATGAAAAAATCAACCAGACACAGGGACCCCAAAGTTGAGGGCTGCTGTCTTGACAAGAACCTCCACTCCGGTACACGTTTCATATCCCAGGAAAGAGCCAAGTGGACAAAGACGAGTGGACAAGTGGACAAAGACAAGTGGACAAGTGGACAAGTGGTGCTACGTAGGTCCAATGGAGTGTCACTCAGCCATGAAATCCACGTCATGAGGCTGGTAGCAGCATCCTGAGTGGATTTAGGTACGATCATCCTCAGTGAAATAAGTCCCACAAAAAAAGAAACTTAGGATATCACTTATCGAGGGAATGTAAAAATCGCTCCCCATGAACGGAATCCCCAAACAGAACAGAGTCACGCTTTTAGAAAACACACTTATGCCTGCTTCAGGGGAAAGGTGAGGTGCGGTGACGCATAAAACTCGAGTTTGAAATGAGCACAGATACCCTTCCGAAAACCGAATATGGAATGGACACGACCTACTCCTTGCTCAATCAACTGGACTCACCAGACCCTGTTCATCGCACAAGTATCTATCCGACTAGTAAGCATCTTAAAAGCTAAGTCTTGATATCTCTGTGTAAGTGCATCAAGGGTGTGTAAAGCGGCCTAAAACCAGCAGGGAAAATCAGCTCAGACCCATTCTGAGGATACATTTCCAACACAAAGAAGAAACAAGCAGGGCAAAACAGAGAGAAATTCTTCCAAAATGCGTTCAGGGACTGGCATGCAACCAGGATTGACCACATCTACAGCCCCAGCGGCAGAAGACAGAAGGCTGGACACTCTTGGGGCTGAGACGATTGGTGAGGTTGGGAAAGCAAATGCAGACCCTTGAAAGGAATCCTGCGTGCTCCCCATTCCATGGCTCCCAACTCTCCAGGTTCAACGCAATCTTCCGACGGCGAAAGCACTCATTGGAAACCCAGCGGATGCTACACCGTGGGAACGGGAAAGCTTTCTGAAAGTCACCTCAGTTTTCCTCTCCTGGTGCTCGTGTTCTCCATTCAGGCCCCCTTACTAACAATCTCCCCACTTGGAGACTCGGCGCCTTTCCATGCCTCTTTCGTACCGTCTGCAATTTGTCCGCAGGATGAACTGCAAGAGGGGGAACCAATGAGAGACTCGCTGGAGGTGTTTGGTCGGGCACATGTCACTCTCATTTCCCATCACGAAGAAGAATTCACCAGCGGTTCAGCCTGCCACCGCGGATCGACAATAGGGCGTGAAGCCATCCAGCCGTGTTGCGTCCCACTCACAAAAAAGCGACTTGGGAAATGGAGCTCAGGGGCCCTGCACTTCCCAAACCTGCAGAGTTCTAAACGATAACTATCGCCCCAAAATATATTGAGGTCAGGCTACGAAGAGGCGCTGAACGCAAGGCAGAACTGCAGGAAACGGATGTCAACGGGTACATCGGAATGGCCCCGATAGCACATGAAAAGCGCCAGAACGTGGACAATGATGCGGTTGGCCAAAAAGGGCGTATGCGTTTTTTCCTGAATATATTCAGGAAAAAACGCATACGCCCTTTTTGGCCAACCAAGCAACCTGGGAGAGCAAATCAGCACTACAAAGAAATCTCTCGCCCCCCCCCCCCCCGGGGGCAAAAGGGCCAGGCGAAAAAAGTCTAAAAACCAGAAAGGCAGGACAGCCCACGGAGTCAAGGGAGCCTTGTTAAGCTGATGGGCGGGATGTCAATGGCCAACAGCTAATCTTCACAAGTGTATCCTCTTTCCCAAACCATGGAAAACACAGAACCACAGAGCATAGGGCACTTCCACACATGGGCGTTGACCTTGGGAAAATGAAAAAATCAACCAGACACAGGGACCCCAAAGTTGAGGGCTGCTGTCTTGACAAGAACCTCCACTCCGGTACACGTTTCATATCCCAGGAAAGAGCCAAGTGGACAAAGACGAGTGGACAAGTGGACAAAGACAAGTGGACAAGTGGACAAGTGGTGCTACGTAGGTCCAATGGAGTGTCACTCAGCCATGAAATCCACGTCATGAGGCTGGTAGCAGCATCCTGAGTGGATTTAGGTACGATCATCCTCAGTGAAATAAGTCCCACAAAAAAAGAAACTTAGGATATCACTTATCGAGGGAATGTAAAAATCGCTCCCCATGAACGGAATCCCCAAACAGAACAGAGTCACGCTTTTAGAAAACACACTTATGCCTGCTTCAGGGGAAAGGTGAGGTGCGGTGACGCATAAAACTCGAGTTTGAAATGAGCACAGATACCCTTCCGAAAACCGAATATGGAATGGACACGACCTACTCCTTGCTCAATCAACTGGACTCACCAGACCCTGTTCATCGCACAAGTATCTATCCGACTAGTAAGCATCTTAAAAGCTAAGTCTTGATATCTCTGTGTAAGTGCATCAAGTGTGTGTAAAGCGGCCTAAAACCAGCAGGGAAAATCAGCTCAGACCCATTCTGAGGATACATTTCCAACACAAAGAAGAAACAAGCAGGGCAAAACAGAGAGAAATTCTTCCAAAATGCGTTCAGGGACTGGCATGCAACCAGGATTGACCACATCTACAGCCCCAGCGGCAGAAGACAGAAGGCTGGACACTCTTGGGGCTGAGACGATTGGTGAGGTTGGGAAAGCAAATGCAGACCCTTGAAAGGAATCCTGCGTGCTCCCCATTCCATGGGTCCCAACTCTCCAGGTTCAACGCAATCTTCCGACAGCGAAAGCACTCATTGGAAACCCAGCGGATGCTACACCGTGGGATCGGGAAAGCTTTCTGAAACTCACCTCAGTTTTCCTCTCCTGGTGCTCGTGTTCTCCATTCAGGCCCCCTTACTAACAATCTCCCCACTTGGAGACTCGGCGCCTTTCCATGCCTCTTTCGTACCGTCTGCAATTTGTCCGCAGGATGAACTGCAAGAGGGGGAACCAATGAGAGACTCGCTGGAGGTGTTTGGTCGGGCACATGTCACTCTCATTTCCCATCACGAAGAAGAATTCACCAGCGGTTCAGCCTGCAACCGCGGATCGACAATAGGGCGTGAAGCCATCCAGCCGTGTTGCGTCCCACTCACAAAAAAGCGACTTGGGAAATGGAGCTCAGGGGCCCTGCACTTCCCAAACCTGCAGAGTTCTAAACGATAACTATCGCCCCAAAATATATTGAGGTCAGGCTACGAAGAGGCGCTGAACGCAAGGCAGAACTGCAGGAAACGGATGTCAACGGGTACATCGGAATGGCCCCGATAGCACATGAAAAGCGCCAGAACGTGGACAATGATGCGGTTGGCCAAAAAGGGCGTATGCGTTTTTTCCTGAATATATTCAGGAAAAAACGCATACGCCCTTTTTGGCCAACCAAGCAACCTGGGAGAGCAAATCAGCACTACAAAGAAATCTCTCGCCCCCCCCCCCGGGGCAAAAGGGCCAGGCGAAAAAAGTCTAAAAACCAGAAAGGCAGGACAGCCCACGGAGTCAAGGGAGCCTTGTTAAGCTGATGGGCGGGATGTCAATGGCCAACAGCCAATCTTCACAAGTGTATCCTCTTTCCCAAACCATGTAAAACACAGAACCACAGAGCATAGGGCACTTCCACACATGGGCGTTGACCTTGGGAAAATGAAAAAATCAACCAGACACAGGGACCCCAAAGTTGAGGGCTGCTGTCTTGACAAGAACCTCCACTCCGGTACACGTTTCATATCCCAGGAAAGAGCCAAGTGGACAAAGACGAGTGGACAAGTGGACAAAGACAAGTGGACAAGTGGACAAGTGGTGCTACGTAGGTCCAATGGAGTGTCACTCAGCCATGAAATCCACGTCATGAGGCTGGTAGCAGCATCCTGAGTGGATTTAGGTACGATCATCCTCAGTGAAATAAGTCCCACAAAAAAAGAAACTTATGATATCACTTATCGAGGGAATGTAAAAATCGCTCCCCATGAACGGAATCCCCAAACAGAACAGAGTCACGCTTTTAGAAAACACACTTATGCCTGCTTCAGGGGAAAGGTGAGGTGCGGTGACGCATAAAACTCGAGTTTGAAATGAGCACAGATACCCTTCCGAAAACCGAATATGGAATGGACACGACCTACTCCTTGCTCAATCAACTGGACTCACCAGACCCTGTTCATCGCACAAGTATCTATCCGACTAGTAAGCATCTTAAAAGCTAAGTCTTGATATCTCTGTGTAAGTGCATCAAGTGTGTGTAAAGCGGCCTAAAACCAGCAGGGAAAATCAGCTCAGACCCATTCTGAGGATACATTTCCAACACAAAGAAGAAACAAGCAGGGCAAAACAGAGAGAAATTCTTCCAAAATGCGTTCAGGGACTGGCATGCAACCAGGATTGACCACATCTACAGCCCCAGCGGCAGAAGACATAAGGCTGGACACTCTTGGGGCTGAGACGATTGGTGAGGTTGGGAAAGCAAATGCAGACCCTTGAAAGGAATCCTGCGTGCTCCCCATTCCATGGCTCCCAACTCTCCAGGTTCAACGCAATCTTCCGACAGCGAAAGCACTCATTGGAAACCCAGCGGATGCTACACCGTGGGATCGGGAAAGCTTTCTGAAACTCACCTCAGTTTTCCTCTCCTGGTGCTCGTGTTCTCCATTCAGGCCCCCTTACTAACAATCTCCCCACTTGGAGTCTCGGCGCCTTTCCATGCCTCTTTCGTACCGTCTGCAATTTGTCCGCAGGATGAACTGCAAGAGGGGGAACCAATGAGAGACTCGCTGGAGGTGTTTGGTCGGGCACATGTCACTCTCATTTCCCATCACGAAGAAGAATTCACCAGGGGTTCAGCCTGCAACCGCGGATCGACAATAGGGCGTGAAGCCATCCAGCCGTGTTGCGTCCCACTCACAAAAAAGCGACTTGGGAAATGGAGCTGAGGGGCACTGCACTTCCCAAACCTGCAGAGTTCTAAACGATAAGTATCGCCCCAAAATATATTGAGGGCAGGCTACGAAGAGGCGCTGAACGCAAGGCAGAACTGCAGGAAACGGATGTCAACGGGTACATCGGAATGGCCCCGATAGCACATGAAAAGCGCCAGAACGTGGACAATGATGCGGTTGGCCAAAAAGGGCGTATGCGTTTTTTCCTGAATATATTCAGGAAAAAACGCATACGCCCTTTTTGGCCAACCAAGCAACCTGGGAGAGCAAATCAGCACTACAAAGAAATCTCTCGCCCCCCCCCCCGGGGGCAAAAGGGCCAGGCGAAAAAAGTCTAAAAACCAGAAAGGCAGGACAGCCCACGGAGTCAAGGGAGCCTTGTTAAGCTGATGGGCGGGATGTCAATGGCCAACAGCCAATCTTCACAAGTGTATCCTCTTTCCCAAACCATGTAAAACACAGAACCACAGAGCATAGGGCACTTCCACACATGGGCGTTGACCTTGGGAAAATGAAAAAATCAACCAGACACAGGGACCCCAAAGTTGAGGGCTGCTGTCTTGACAAGAACCTCCACTCCGGTACACGTTTCATATCCCAGGAAAGAGCCAAGTGGACAAAGACGAGTGGACAAGTGGACAAAGACAAGTGGACAAGTGGACAAGTGGTGCTACGTAGGTCCAATGGAGTGTCACTCAGCCATGAAATCCACGTCATGAGGCTGGTAGCAGCATCCTGAGTGGATTTAGGTACGATCATCCTCAGTGAAATAAGTCCCACAAAAAAAGAAACTTAGGATATCACTTATCGAGGGAATGTAAAAATCGCTCCCCATGAACGGAATCCCCAAACAGAACAGAGTCACGCTTTTAGAAAACACACTTATGCCTGCTTCAGGGGAAAGGTGAGGTGCGGTGACGCATAAAACTCGAGTTTGAAATGAGCACAGATACCCTTCCGAAAACCGAATATGGAATGGACACGACCTACTCCTTGCTCAATCAACTGGACTCACCAGACCCTGTTCATCGCACAAGTATCTATCCGACTAGTAAGCATCTTAAAAGCTAAGTCTTGATATCTCTGTGTAAGTGCATCAAGTGTGTGTAAAGCGGCCTAAAACCAGCAGGGAAAATCAGCTCAGACCCATTCTGAGGATACATTTCCAACACAAAGAAGAAACAAGCAGGGCAAAACAGAGAGAAATTCTTCCAAAATGCGTTCAGGGACTGGCATGCAACCAGGATTGACCACATCTACAGCCCCAGCGGCAGAAGACATAAGGCTGGACACTCTTGGGGCTGAGACGATTGGTGAGGTTGGGAAAGCAAATGCAGACCCTTGAAAGGAATCCTGCGTGCTCCCCATTCCATGGCTCCCAACTCTCCAGGTTCAACGCAATCTTCCGACAGCGAAAGCACTCATTGGAAACCCAGCGGATGCTACACCGTGGGATCGGGAAAGCTTTCTGAAACTCACCTCAGTTTTCCTCTCCTGGTGCTCGTGTTCTCCATTCAGGCCCCCTTACTAACAATCTCCCCACTTGGAGACTCGGCGCCTTTCCATGCCTCTTTCGTACCGTCTGCAATTTGTCCGCAGGATGAACTGCAAGAGGGGGAACCAATGAGAGACTCGCTGGAGGTGTTTGGTCGGGCACATGTCACTCTCATTTCCCATCACGAAGAAGAATTCACCAGCGGTTCAGCCTGCAACCGCGGATCGACAATAGGGCGTGAAGCCATCCAGCCGTGTTGCGTCCCACTCACAAAAAAGCGACTTGGGAAATGGAGCTCAGGGGCCCTGCACTTCCCAAACCTGCAGAGTTCTAAACGATAACTATCGCCCCAAAATATATTGAGGTCAGGCTACGAAGAGGCGCTGAACGCAAGGCAGAACTGCAGGAAACGGATGTCAACGGGTACATCGGAATGGCCCCGATAGCACATGAAAAGCGCCAGAACGTGGACAATGATGCGGTTGGCCAAAAAGGGCGTATGCGTTTTTTCCTGAATATATTCAGGAAAAAACGCATACGCCCTTTTTGGCCAACCAAGCAACCTGGGAGAGCAAATCAGCACTACAAAGAAATCTCTCGCCCCCCCCCCCGGGGCAAAAGGGCCAGGCGAAAAAAGTCTAAAAACCAGAAAGGCAGGACAGCCCACGGAGTCAAGGGAGCCTTGTTAAGCTGATGGGCGGGATGTCAATGGCCAACAGCCAATCTTCACAAGTGTATCCTCTTTCCCAAACCATGTAAAACACAGAACCACAGAGCATAGGGCACTTCCACACATGGGCGTTGACCTTGGGAAAATGAAAAAATCAACCAGACACAGGGACCCCAAAGTTGAGGGCTGCTGTCTTGACAAGAACCTCCACTCCGGTACACGTTTCATATCCCAGGAAAGAGCCAAGTGGACAAAGACGAGTGGACAAGTGGACAAAGACAAGTGGACAAGTGGACAAGTGGTGCTACGTAGGTCCAATGGAGTGTCACTCAGCCATGAAATCCACGTCATGAGGCTGGTAGCAGCATCCTGAGTGGATTTAGGTACGATCATCCTCAGTGAAATAAGTCCCACAAAAAAAGAAACTTATGATATCACTTATCGAGGGAATGTAAAAATCGCTCCCCATGAACGGAATCCCCAAACAGAACAGAGTCACGCTTTTAGAAAACACACTTATGCCTGCTTCAGGGGAAAGGTGAGGTGCGGTGACGCATAAAACTCGAGTTTGAAATGAGCACAGATACCCTTCCGAAAACCGAATATGGAATGGACACGACCTACTCCTTGCTCAATCAACTGGACTCACCAGACCCTGTTCATCGCACAAGTATCTATCCGACTAGTAAGCATCTTAAAAGCTAAGTCTTGATATCTCTGTGTAAGTGCATCAAGTGTGTGTAAAGCGGCCTAAAACCAGCAGGGAAAATCAGCTCAGACCCATTCTGAGGATACATTTCCAACACAAAGAAGAAACAAGCAGGGCAAAACAGAGAGAAATTCTTCCAAAATGCGTTCAGGGACTGGCATGCAACCAGGATTGACCACATCTACAGCCCCAGCGGCAGAAGACATAAGGCTGGACACTCTTGGGGCTGAGACGATTGGTGAGGTTGGGAAAGCAAATGCAGACCCTTGAAAGGAATCCTGCGTGCTCCCCATTCCATGGCTCCCAACTCTCCAGGTTCAACGCAATCTTCCGACAGCGAAAGCACTCATTGGAAACCCAGCGGATGCTACACCGTGGGATCGGGAAAGCTTTCTGAAACTCACCTCAGTTTTCCTCTCCTGGTGCTCGTGTTCTCCATTCAGGCCCCCTTACTAACAATCTCCCCACTTGGAGACTCGGCGCCTTTCCATGCCTCTTTCGTACCGTCTGCAATTTGTCCGCAGGATGAACTGCAAGAGGGGGAACCAATGAGAGACTCGCTGGAGGTGTTTGGTCGGGCACATGTCACTCTCATTTCCCATCACGAAGAAGAATTCACCAGCGGTTCAGCCTGCAACCGCGGATCGACAATAGGGCGTGAAGCCATCCAGCCGTGTTGCGTCCCACTCACAAAAAAGCGACTTGGGAAATGGAGCTCAGGGGCCCTGCACTTCCCAAACCTGCAGAGTTCTAAACGATAACTATCGCCCCAAAATATATTGAGGTCAGGCTACGAAGAGGCGCTGAACGCAAGGCAGAACTGCAGGAAACGGATGTCAACGGGTACATCGGAATGGCCCCGATAGCACATGAAAAGCGCCAGAACGTGGACAATGATGCGGTTGGCCAAAAAGGGCGTATGCGTTTTTTCCTGAATATATTCAGGAAAAAACGCATACGCCCTTTTTGGCCAACCAAGCAACCTGGGAGAGCAAATCAGCACTACAAAGAAATCTCTCGCCCCCCCCCCGGGGCAAAAGGGCCAGGCGAAAAAAGTCTAAAAACCAGAAAGGCAGGACAGCCCACGGAGTCAAGGGAGCCTTGTTAAGCTGATGGGCGGGATGTCAATGGCCAACAGCCAATCTTCACAAGTGTATCCTCTTTCCCAAACCATGTAAAACACAGAACCACAGAGCATAGGGCACTTCCACACATGGGCGTTGACCTTGGGAAAATGAAAAAATCAACCAGACACAGGGACCCCAAAGTTGAGGGCTGCTGTCTTGACAAGAACCTCCACTCCGGTACACGTTTCATATCCCAGGAAAGAGCCAAGTGGACAAAGACGAGTGGACAAGTGGACAAAGACAAGTGGACAAGTGGACAAGTGGTGCTACGTAGGTCCAATGGAGTGTCACTCAGCCATGAAATCCACGTCATGAGGCTGGTAGCAGCATCCTGAGTGGATTTAGGTACGATCATCCTCAGTGAAATAAGTCCCACAAAAAAAGAAACTTATGATATCACTTATCGAGGGAATGTAAAAATCGCTCCCCATGAACGGAATCCCCAAACAGAACAGAGTCACGCTTTTAGAAAACACACTTATGCCTGCTTCAGGGGAAAGGTGAGGTGCGGTGACACATAAAACTCGAGTTTGAAATGAGCACAGATACCCTTCCGAAAACCGAATATGGAATGGACACGACCTACTCCTTGCTCAATCAACTGGACTCACCAGACCCTGTTCATCGCACAAGTATCTATCCGACTAGTAAGCATCTTAAAAGCTAAGTCTTGATATCTCTGTGTAAGTGCATCAAGTGTGTGTAAAGCGGCCTAAAACCAGCAGGGAAAATCAGCTCAGACCCATTCTGAGGATACATTTCCAACACAAAGAAGAAACAAGCAGGGCAAAACAGAGAGAAATTCTTCCAAAATGCGTTCAGGGACTGGCATGCAACCAGGATTGACCACATCTACAGCCCCAGCGGCAGAAGACATAAGGCTGGACACTCTTGGGGCTGAGACGATTGGTGAGGTTGGGAAGGCAAATGCAGACCCTTGAAAGGAATCCTGCGTGCTCCCCATTCCATGGCTCCCAACTCTCCAGGTTCAACGCAATCTTCCGACAGCGAAAGCACTCATTGGAAACCCAGCGGATGCTACACCGTGGGATCGGGAAAGCTTTCTGAAACTCACCTCAGTTTTCCTCTCCTGGTGCTCGTGTTCTCCATTCAGGCCCCCTTACTAACAATCTCCCCACTTGGAGACTCGGCGCCTTTCCATGCCTCTTTCGTACCGTCTGCAATTTGTCCGCAGGATGAACTGCAAGAGGGGGAACCAATGAGAGACTCGCTGGAGGTGTTTGGTCGGGCACATGTCACTCTCATTTCCCATCACGAAGAAGAATTCACCAGCGGTTCAGCCTGCAACCGCGGATCGACAATAGGGCGTGAAGCCATCCAGCCGTGTTGCGTCCCACTCACAAAAAAGCGACTTGGGAAATGGAGCTCAGGGGCCCTGCACTTCCCAAACCTGCAGAGTTCTAAACGATAACTATCGCCCCAAAATATATTGAGGTCAGGCTACGAAGAGGCGCTGAACGCAAGGCAGAACTGCAGGAAACGGATGTCAACGGGTACATCGGAATGGCCCCGATAGCACATGAAAAGCGCCAGAACGTGGACAATGATGCGGTTGGCCAAAAAGGGCGTATGCGTTTTTTCCTGAATATATTCAGGAAAAAACGCATACGCCCTTTTTGGCCAACCAAGCAACCTGGGAGAGCAAATCAGCACTACAAAGAAATCTCTCGCACCCCCCCCCCCGGGGCAAAAGGGCCAGGCGAAAAAAGTCTAAAAACCAGAAAGGCAGGACAGCTCACGGAGTCAAGGGAGCCTTGTTAAGCTGATGGGCGGGATGTCAATGGCCAACAGCCAATCTTCACAAGTGTATCCTCTTTCCCAAACCATGTAAAACACAGAACCACAGAGCATAGGGCACTTCCACACATGGGCGTTGACCTTGGGAAAATGAAAAAATCAACCAGACACAGGGACCCCAAAGTTGAGGGCTGCTGTCTTGACAAGAACCTCCACTCCGGTACACGTTTCATATCCCAGGAAAGAGCCAAGTGGACAAAGACGAGTGGACAAGTGGACAAAGACAAGTGGACAAGTGGACAAGTGGTGCTACGTAGGTCCAATGGAGTGTCACTCAGCCATGAAATCCACGTCATGAGGCTGGTAGCAGCATCCTGAGTGGATTTAGGTACGATCATCCTCAGTGAAATAAGTCCCACAAAAAAAGAAACTTATGATATCACTTATCGAGGGAATGTAAAAATCGCTCCCCATGAACGGAATCCCCAAACAGAACAGAGTCACGCTTTTAGAAAACACACTTATGCCTGCTTCAGGGGAAAGGTGAGGTGCGGTGACGCATAAAACTCGAGTTTGAAATGAGCACAGATACCCTTCCGAAAACCGAATATGGAATGGACACGACCTACTCCTTGCTCAATCAACTGGACTCACCAGACCCTGTTCATCGCACAAGTATCTATCCGACTAGTAAGCATCTTAAAAGCTAAGTCTTGATATCTCTGTGTAAGTGCATCAAGTGTGTGTAAAGCGGCCTAAAACCAGCAGGGAAAATCAGCTCAGACCCATTCTGAGGATACATTTCCAACACAAAGAAGAAACAAGCAGGGCAAAACAGAGAGAAATTCTTCCAAAATGCGTTCAGGGACTGGCATGCAACCAGGATTGACCACATCTACAGCCCCAGCGGCAGAAGACATAAGGCTGGACACTCTTGGGGCTGAGACGATTGGTGAGGTTGGGAAAGCAAATGCAGACCCTTGAAAGGAATCCTGCGTGCTCCCCATTCCATGGCTCCCAACTCTCCAGGTTCAACGCAATCTTCCGACAGCGAAAGCACTCATTGGAAACCCAGCGGATGCTACACCGTGGGATCGGGAAAGCTTTCTGAAACTCACCTCAGTTTTCCTCTCCTGGTGCTCGTGTTCTCCATTCAGGCCCCCTTACTAACAATCTCCCCACTTGGAGACTCGGCGCCTTTCCATGCCTCTTTCGTACCGTCTGCAATTTGTCCGCAGGATGAACTGCAAGAGGGGGAACCAATGAGAGACTCGCTGGAGGTGTTTGGTCGGGCACATGTCACTCTCATTTCCCATCACGAAGAAGAATTCACCAGCGGTTCAGCCTGCAACCGCGGATCGACAATAGGGCGTGAAGCCATCCAGCCGTGTTGCGTCCCACTCACAAAAAAGCGACTTGGGAAATGGAGCTCAGGGGCCCTGCACTTCCCAAACCTGCAGAGTTCTAAACGATAACTATCGCCCCAAAATATATTGAGCGCAGGCTACGAAGAGGCGCTGAACGCAAGGCAGAACTGCAGGAAACGGATGTCAACGGGTACATCGGAATGGCCCCGATAGCACATGAAAAGCGCCAGAACGTGGACAATGATGCGGTTGGCCAAAAAGGGCGTATGCGTTTTTTCCTGAATATATTCAGGAAAAAACGCATACGCCCTTTTTGGCCAACCAAGCAACCTGGGAGAGCAAATCAGCACTACAAAGAAATCTCTCGCCCCCCCCCCGGGGCAAAAGGGCCAGGCGAAAAAAGTCTAAAAACCAGAAAGGCAGGACAGCCCACGGAGTCAAGGGAGCCTTGTTAAGCTGATGGGCGGGATGTCAATGGCCAACAGCCAATCTTCACAAGTGTATCCTCTTTCCCAAACCATGTAAAACACAGAACCACAGAGCATAGGGCACTTCCACACATGGGCGTTGACCTTGGGAAAATGAAAAAATCAACCAGACACAGGGACCCCAAAGTTGAGGGCTGCTGTCTTGACAAGAACCTCCACTCCGGTACACGTTTCATATCCCAGGAAAGAGCCAAGTGGACAAAGACGAGTGGACAAGTGGACAAAGACAAGTGGACAAGTGGACAAGTGGTGCTACGTAGGTCCGATGGAGTGTCACTCAGCCATGAAATCCACGTCATGAGGCTGGTAGCAGCATCCTGAGTGGATTTAGGTACGATCATCCTCAGTGAAATAAGTCCCACAAAAAAAGAAACTTATGATATCACTTATCGAGGGAATGTAAAAATCGCTCCCCATGAACGGAATCCCCAAACAGAACAGAGTCACGCTTTTAGAAAACACACTTATGCCTGCTTCAGGGGAAAGGTGAGGTGCGGTGACGCATAAAACTCGAGTTTGAAATGAGCACAGATACCCTTCCGAAAACCGAATATGGAATGGACACGACCTACTCCTTGCTCAATCAACTGGACTCACCAGACCCTGTTCATCGCACAAGTATCTATCCGACTAGTAAGCATCTTAAAAGCTAAGTCTTGATATCTCTGTGTAAGTGCATCAAGTGTGTGTAAAGCGGCCTAAAACCAGCAGGGAAAATCAGCTCAGACCCATTCTGAGGATACATTTCCAACACAAAGAAGAAACAAGCAGGGCAAAACAGAGAGAAATTCTTCCAAAATGCGTTCAGGGACTGGCATGCAACCAGGATTGACCACATCTACAGCCCCAGCGGCAGAAGACATAAGGCTGGACACTCTTGGGGCTGAGACGATTGGTGAGGTTGGGAAAGCAAATGCAGACCCTTGAAAGGAATCCTGCGTGCTCCCCATTCCATGGCTCCCAACTCTCCAGGTTCAACGCAATCTTCCGACAGCGAAAGCACTCATTGGAAACCCAGCGGATGCTACACCGTGGGATCGGGAAAGCTTTCTGAAACTCACCTCAGTTTTCCTCTCCTGGTGCTCGTGTTCTCCATTCAGGCCCCCTTACTAACAATCTCCCCACTTGGAGACTCGGCGCCTTTCCATGCCTCTTTCGTACCGTCTGCAATTTGTCCGCAGGATGAACTGCAAGAGGGGGAACCAATGAGAGACTCGCTGGAGGTGTTTGGTCGGGCACATGTCACTCTCATTTCCCATCACGAAGAAGAATTCACCAGCGGTTCAGCCTGCAACCGCGGATCGACAATAGGGCGTGAAGCCATCCAGCCGTGTTGCGTCCCACTCACAAAAAAGCGACTTGGGAAATGGAGCTCAGGGGCCCTGCACTTCCCAAACCTGCAGAGTTCTAAACGATAACTATCGCCCCAAAATATATTGAGGTCAGGCTACGAAGAGGCGCTGAACGCAAGGCAGAACTGCAGGAAACGGATGTCAACGGGTACATCGGAATGGCCCCGATAGCACATGAAAAGCGCCAGAACGTGGACAATGATGCGGTTGGCCAAAAAGGGCGTATGCGTTTTTTCCTGAATATATTCAGGAAAAAACGCATACGCCCTTTTTGGCCAACCAAGCAACCTGGGAGAGCAAATCAGCACTACAAAGAAATCTCTCGCCCCCCCCCCGGGGCAAAAGGGCCAGGCGAAAAAAGTCTAAAAACCAGAAAGGCAGGACAGCCCACGGAGTCAAGGGAGCCTTGTTAAGCTGATGGGCGGGATGTCAATGGCCAACAGCCAATCTTCACAAGTGTATCCTCTTTCCCAAACCATGTAAAACACAGAACCACAGAGCATAGGGCACTTCCACACATGGGCGTTGACCTTGGGAAAATGAAAAAATCAACCAGACACAGGGACCCCAAAGTTGAGGGCTGCTGTCTTGACAAGAACCTCCACTCCGGTACACGTTTCATATCCCAGGAAAGAGCCAAGTGGACAAAGACGAGTGGACAAGTGGACAAAGACAAGTGGACAAGTGGACAAGTGGTGCTACGTAGGTCCAATGGAGTGTCACTCAGCCATGAAATCCACGTCATGAGGCTGGTAGCAGCATCCTGAGTGGATTTAGGTACGATCATCCTCAGTGAAATAAGTCCCACAAAAAAAGAAACTTATGATATCACTTATCGAGGGAATGTAAAAATCGCTCCCCATGAACGGAATCCCCAAACAGAACAGAGTCACGCTTTTAGAAAACACACTTATGCCTGCTTCAGGGGAAAGGTGAGGTGCGGTGACACATAAAACTCGAGTTTGAAATGAGCACAGATACCCTTCCGAAAACCGAATATGGAATGGACACGACCTACTCCTTGCTCAATCAACTGGACTCACCAGACCCTGTTCATCGCACAAGTATCTATCCGACTAGTAAGCATCTTAAAAGCTAAGTCTTGATATCTCTGTGTAAGTGCATCAAGTGTGTGTAAAGCGGCCTAAAACCAGCAGGGAAAATCAGCTCAGACCCATTCTGAGGATACATTTCCAACACAAAGAAGAAACAAGCAGGGCAAAACAGAGAGAAATTCTTCCAAAATGCGTTCAGGGACTGGCATGCAACCAGGATTGACCACATCTACAGCCCCAGCGGCAGAAGACATAAGGCTGGACACTCTTGGGGCTGAGACGATTGGTGAGGTTGGGAAGGCAAATGCAGACCCTTGAAAGGAATCCTGCGTGCTCCCCATTCCATGGCTCCCAACTCTCCAGGTTCAACGCAATCTTCCGACAGCGAAAGCACTCATTGGAAACCCAGCGGATGCTACACCGTGGGATCGGGAAAGCTTTCTGAAACTCACCTCAGTTTTCCTCTCCTGGTGCTCGTGTTCTCCATTCAGGCCCCCTTACTAACAATCTCCCCACTTGGAGACTCGGCGCCTTTCCATGCCTCTTTCGTACCGTCTGCAATTTGTCCGCAGGATGAACTGCAAGAGGGGGAACCAATGAGAGACTCGCTGGAGGTGTTTGGTCGGGCACATGTCACTCTCATTTCCCATCACGAAGAAGAATTCACCAGCGGTTCAGCCTGCAACCGCGGATCGACAATAGGGCGTGAAGCCATCCAGCCGTGTTGCGTCCCACTCACAAAAAAGCGACTTGGGAAATGGAGCTCAGGGGCCCTGCACTTCCCAAACCTGCAGAGTTCTAAACGATAACTATCGCCCCAAAATATATTGAGGTCAGGCTACGAAGAGGCGCTGAACGCAAGGCAGAACTGCAGGAAACGGATGTCAACGGGTACATCGGAATGGCCCCGATAGCACATGAAAAGCGCCAGAACGTGGACAATGATGCGGTTGGCCAAAAAGGGCGTATGCGTTTTTTCCTGAATATATTCAGGAAAAAACGCATACGCCCTTTTTGGCCAACCAAGCAACCTGGGAGAGCAAATCAGCACTACAAAGAAATCTCTCGCACCCCCCCCCCCGGGGCAAAAGGGCCAGGCGAAAAAAGTCTAAAAACCAGAAAGGCAGGACAGCTCACGGAGTCAAGGGAGCCTTGTTAAGCTGATGGGCGGGATGTCAATGGCCAACAGCCAATCTTCACAAGTGTATCCTCTTTCCCAAACCATGTAAAACACAGAACCACAGAGCATAGGGCACTTCCACACATGGGCGTTGACCTTGGGAAAATGAAAAAATCAACCAGACACAGGGACCCCAAAGTTGAGGGCTGCTGTCTTGACAAGAACCTCCACTCCGGTACACGTTTCATATCCCAGGAAAGAGCCAAGTGGACAAAGACGAGTGGACAAGTGGACAAAGACAAGTGGACAAGTGGACAAGTGGTGCTACGTAGGTCCAATGGAGTGTCACTCAGCCATGAAATCCACGTCATGAGGCTGGTAGCAGCATCCTGAGTGGATTTAGGTACGATCATCCTCAGTGAAATAAGTCCCACAAAAAAAGAAACTTATGATATCACTTATCGAGGGAATGTAAAAATCGCTCCCCATGAACGGAATCCCCAAACAGAACAGAGTCACGCTTTTAGAAAACACACTTATGCCTGCTTCAGGGGAAAGGTGAGGTGCGGTGACGCATAAAACTCGAGTTTGAAATGAGCACAGATACCCTTCCGAAAACCGAATATGGAATGGACACGACCTACTCCTTGCTCAATCAACTGGACTCACCAGACCCTGTTCATCGCACAAGTATCTATCCGACTAGTAAGCATCTTAAAAGCTAAGTCTTGATATCTCTGTGTAAGTGCATCAAGTGTGTGTAAAGCGGCCTAAAACCAGCAGGGAAAATCAGCTCAGACCCATTCTGAGGATACATTTCCAACACAAAGAAGAAACAAGCAGGGCAAAACAGAGAGAAATTCTTCCAAAATGCGTTCAGGGACTGGCATGCAACCAGGATTGACCACATCTACAGCCCCAGCGGCAGAAGACATAAGGCTGGACACTCTTGGGGCTGAGACGATTGGTGAGGTTGGGAAAGCAAATGCAGACCCTTGAAAGGAATCCTGCGTGCTCCCCATTCCATGGCTCCCAACTCTCCAGGTTCAACGCAATCTTCCGACAGCGAAAGCACTCATTGGAAACCCAGCGGATGCTACACAGTGGGATCGGGAAAGCTTTCTGAAACTCACCTCAGTTTTCCTCTCCTGGTGCTCGTGTTCTCCATTCAGGCCCCCTTACTAACAATCTCCCCACTTGGAGACTCGGCGCCTTTCCATGCCTCTTTCGTACCGTCTGCAATTTGTCCGCAGGATGAACTGCAAGAGGGGGAACCAATGAGAGACTCGCTGGAGGTGTTTGGTCGGGCACATGTCACTCTCATTTCCCATCACGAAGAAGAATTCACCAGCGGTTCAGCCTGCAACCGCGGATCGACAATAGGGCGTGAAGCCATCCAGCCGTGTTGCGTCCCACTCACAAAAAAGCGACTTGGGAAATGGAGCTCAGGGGCCCTGCACTTCCCAAACCTGCAGAGTTCTAAACGATAACTATCGCCCCAAAATATATTGAGCGCAGGCTACGAAGAGGCGCTGAACGCAAGGCAGAACTGCAGGAAACGGATGTCAACGGGTACATCGGAATGGCCCCGATAGCACATGAAAAGCGCCAGAACGTGGACAATGATGCGGTTGGCCAAAAAGGGCGTATGCGTTTTTTCCTGAATATATTCAGGAAAAAACGCATACGCCCTTTTTGGCCAACCAAGCAACCTGGGAGAGCAAATCAGCACTACAAAGAAATCTCTCGCCCCCCCCCGGGGCAAAAGGGCCAGGCGAAAAAAGTCTAAAAACCAGAAAGGCAGGACAGCCCACGGAGTCAAGGGAGCCTTGTTAAGCTGATGGGCGGGATGTCAATGGCCAACAGCCAATCTTCACAAGTGTATCCTCTTTCCCAAACCATGTAAAACACAGAACCACAGAGCATAGGGCACTTCCACACATGGGCGTTGACCATGGGAAAATGAAAAAATCAACCAGACACAGGGACCCCAAAGTTGAGGGCTGCTGTCTTGACAAGAACCTCCACTCCGGTACACGTTTCATATCCCAGGAAAGAGCCAAGTGGACAAAGACGAGTGGACAAGTGGACAAAGACAAGTGGACAAGTGGACAAGTGGTGCTACGTAGGTCCAATGGAGTGTCACTCAGCCATGAAATCCACGTCATGAGGCTGGTAGCAGCATCCTGAGTGGATTTAGGTACGATCATCCTCAGTGAAATAAGTCCCACAAAAAAAGAAACTTATGATATCACTTATCGAGGGAATGTAAAAATCGCTCCCCATGAACGGAATCCCCAAACAGAACAGAGTCACGCTTTTAGAAAACACACTTATGCCTGCTTCAGGGGAAAGGTGGGGTGCGGTGACACATAAAACTCGAGTTTGAAATGAGCACAGATACCCTTCCGAAAACCGAATATGGAATGGACACGACCTACTCCTTGCTCAATCAACTGGACTCACCAGACCCTGTTCATCGCACAAGTATCTATCCGACTAGTAAGCATCTTAAAAGCTAAGTCTTGATATCTCTGTGTAAGTGCATCAAGTGTGTGTAAAGCGGCCTAAAACCAGCAGGGAAAATCAGCTCAGACCCATTCTGAGGATACATTTCCAACACAAAGAAGAAACAAGCAGGGCAAAACAGAGAGAAATTCTTCCAAAATGCGTTCAGGGACTGGCATGCAACCAGGATTGACCACATCTACAGCCCCAGCGGCAGAAGACATAAGGCTGGACACTCTTGGGGCTGAGACGATTGGTGAGGTTGGGAAAGCAAATGCAGACCCTTGAAAGGAATCCTGCGTGCTCCCCATTCCATGGCTCCCAACTCTCCAGGTTCAACGCAATCTTCCGACAGCGAAAGCACTCATTGGAAACCCAGCGGATGCTACACCGTGGGATCGGGAAAGCTTTCTGAAACTCACCTCAGTTTTCCTCTCCTGGTGCTCGTGTTCTCCATTCAGGCCCCCTTACTAACAATCTCCCCACTTGGAGACTCGGCGCCTTTCCATGCCTCTTTCGTACCGTCTGCAATTTGTCCGCAGGATGAACTGCAAGAGGGGGAACCAATGAGAGACTCGCTGGAGGTGTTTGGTCGGGCACATGTCACTCTCATTTCCCATCACGAAGAAGAATTCACCAGCGGTTCAGCCTGCAACCGCGGATCGACAATAGGGCGTGAAGCCATCCAGCCGTGTTGCGTCCCACTCACAAAAAAGCGACTTGGGAAATGGAGCTCAGGGGCCCTGCACTTCCCAAACCTGCAGAGTTCTAAACGATAACTATCGCCCCAAAATATATTGAGCGCAGGCTACGAAGAGGCGCTGAACGCAAGGCAGAACTGCAGGAAACGGATGTCAACGGGTACATCGGAATGGCCCCGATAGCACATGAAAAGCGCCAGAACGTGGACAATGATGCGGTTGGCCAAAAAGGGCGTATGCGTTTTTTCCTGAATATATTCAGGAAAAAACGCATACGCCCTTTTTGGCCAACCAAGCAACCTGGGAGAGCAAATCAGCACTACAAAGAAATCTCTCGCCCCCCCCCCCGGGGCAAAAGGGCCAGGCGAAAAAAGTCTAAAAACCAGAAAGGCAGGACAGCCCACGGAGTCAAGGGAGCCTTGTTAAGCTGATGGGCGGGATGTCAATGGCCAACAGCCAATCTTCACAAGTGTATCCTCTTTCCCAAACCATGTAAAACACAGAACCACAGAGCATAGGGCACTTCCACACATGGGCGTTGACCTTGGGAAAATGAAAAAATCAACCAGACACAGGGACCCCAAAGTTGAGGGCTGCTGTCTTGACAAGAACCTCCACTCCGGTACACGTTTCATATCCCAGGAAAGAGCCAAGTGGACAAAGACGAGTGGACAAGTGGACAAAGACAAGTGGACAAGTGGACAAGTGGTGCTACGTAGGTCCAATGGAGTGTCACTCAGCCATGAAATCCACGTCATGAGGCTGGTAGCAGCATCCTGAGTGGATTTAGGTACGATCATCCTCAGTGAAATAAGTCCCACAAAAAAAGAAACTTATGATATCACTTATCGAGGGAATGTAAAAATCGCTCCCCATGAACGGAATCCCCAAACAGAACAGAGTCACGCTTTTAGAAAACACACTTATGCCTGCTTCAGGGGAAAGGTGAGGTGCGGTGACGCATAAAACTCGAGTTTGAAATGAGCACAGATACCCTTCCGAAAACCGAATATGGAATGGACACGACCTACTCCTTGCTCAATCAACTGGACTCACCAGACCCTGTTCATCGCACAAGTATCTATCCGACTAGTAAGCATCTTAAAAGCTAAGTCTTGATATCTCTGTGTAAGTGCATCAAGTGTGTGTAAAGCGGCCTAAAACCAGCAGGGAAAATCAGCTCAGACCCATTCTGAGGATACATTTCCAACACAAAGAAGAAACAAGCAGGGCAAAACAGAGAGAAATTCTTCCAAAATGCGTTCAGGGACTGGCATGCAACCAGGATTGACCACATCTACAGCCCCAGCGGCAGAAGACATAAGGCTGGACACTCTTGGGGCTGAGACGATTGGTGAGGTTGGGAAAGCAAATGCAGACCCTTGAAAGGAATCCTGCGTGCTCCCCATTCCATGGCTCCCAACTCTCCAGGTTCAACGCAATCTTCCGACGGCGAAAGCACTCATTGGAAACCCAGCGGATGCTACACCGTGGGATCGGGAAAGCTTTCTGAAACTCACCTCAGTTTTCCTCTCCTGGTGCTCGTGTTCTCCATTCAGGCCCCCTTACTAACAATCTCCCCACTTGGAGACTCGGCGCCTTTCCATGCCTCTTTCGTACCGTCTGCAATTTGTCCGCAGGATGAACTGCAAGAGGGGGAACCAATGAGAGACTCGCTGGAGGTGTTTGGTCGGGCACATGTCACTCTCATTTCCCATCACGAAGAAGAATTCACCAGCGGTTCAGCCTGCAACCGCGGATCGACAATAGGGCGTGAAGCCATCCAGCCGTGTTGCGTCCCACTCACAAAAAAGCGACTTGGGAAATGGAGCTCAGGGGCCCTGCACTTCCCAAACCTGCAGAGTTCTAAACGATAACTATCGCCCCAAAATATATTGAGGTCAGGCTACGAAGAGGCGCTGAACGCAAGGCAGAACTGCAGGAAACGGATGTCAACGGGTACATCGGAATGGCCCCGATAGCACATGAAAAGCGCCAGAACGTGGACAATGATGCGGTTGGCCAAAAAGGGCGTATGCGTTTTTTCCTGAATATATTCAGGAAAAAACGCATACGCCCTTTTTGGCCAACCAAGCAACCTGGGAGAGCAAATCAGCACTACAAAGAAATCTCTCGCCCCCCCCCCCGGGGGCAAAAGGGCCAGGCGAAAAAAGTCTAAAAACCAGAAAGGCAGGACAGCCCACGGAGTCAAGGGAGCCTTGTTAAGCTGATGGGCGGGATGTCAATGGCCAACAGCCAATCTTCACAAGTGTATCCTCTTTCCCAAACCATGTAAAACACAGAACCACAGAGCATAGGGCACTTCCACACATGGGCGTTGACCTTGGGAAAATGAAAAAATCAACCAGACACAGGGACCCCAAAGTTGAGGGCTGCTGTCTTGACAAGAACCTCCACTCCGGTACACGTTTCATATCCCAGGAAAGAGCCAAGTGGACAAAGACGAGTGGACAAGTGGACAAAGACAAGTGGACAAGTGGACAAGTGGTGCTACGTAGGTCCAATGGAGTGTCACTCAGCCATGAAATCCACGTCATGAGGCTGGTAGCAGCATCCTGAGTGGATTTAGGTACGATCATCCTCAGTGAAATAAGTCCCACAAAAAAAGAAACTTATGATATCACTTATCGAGGGAATGTAAAAATCGCTCCCCATGAACGGAATCCCCAAACAGAACAGAGTCACGCTTTTAGAAAACACACTTATGCCTGCTTCAGGGGAAAGGTGAGGTGCGGTGACGCATAAAACTCGAGTTTGAAATGAGCACAGATACCCTTCCGAAAACCGAATATGGAATGGACACGACCTACTCCTTGCTCAATCAACTGGACTCACCAGACCCTGTTCATCGCACAAGTATCTATCCGACTAGTAAGCATCTTAAAAGCTAAGTCTTGATATCTCTGTGTAAGTGCATCAAGTGTGTGTAAAGCGGCCTAAAACCAGCAGGGAAAATCAGCTCAGACCCATTCTGAGGATACATTTCCAACACAAAGAAGAAACAAGCAGGGCAAAACAGAGAGAAATTCTTCCAAAATGCGTTCAGGGACTGGCATGCAACCAGGATTGACCACATCTACAGCCCCAGCGGCAGAAGACATAAGGCTGGACACTCTTGGGGCTGAGACGATTGGTGAGGTTGGGAAAGCAAATGCAGACCCTTGAAAGGAATCCTGCGTGCTCCCCATTCCATGGCTCCCAACTCTCCAGGTTCAACGCAATCTTCCGACAGCGAAAGCACTCATTGGAAACCCAGCGGATGCTACACCGTGGGATCGGGAAAGCTTTCTGAAACTCACCTCAGTTTTCCTCTCCTGGTGCTCGTGTTCTCCATTCAGGCCCCCTTACTAACAATCTCCCCACTTGGAGACTCGGCGCCTTTCCATGCCTCTTTCGTACCGTCTGCAATTTGTCCGCAGGATGAACTGCAAGAGGGGGAACCAATGAGAGACTCGCTGGAGGTGTTTGGTCGGGCACATGTCACTCTCATTTCCCATCACGAAGAAGAATTCACCAGCGGTTCAGCCTGCCACCGCGGATCGACAATAGGGCGTGAAGCCATCCAGCCGTGTTGCGTCCCACTCACAAAAAAGCGACTTGGGAAATGGAGCTCAGGGGCCCTGCACTTCCCAAACCTGCAGAGTTCTAAACGATAACTATCGCCCCAAAATATATTGAGGTCAGGCTACGAAGAGGCGCTGAACGCAAGGCAGAACTGCAGGAAACGGATGTCAACGGGTACATCGGAATGGCCCCGATAGCACATGAAAAGCGCCAGAACGTGGACAATGATGCGGTTGGCCAAAAAGGGCGTATGCGTTTTTTCCTGAATATATTCAGGAAAAAACGCATACGCCCTTTTTGGCCAACCAAGCAACCTGGGAGAGCAAATCAGCACTACAAAGAAATCTCTCGCCCCCCCCCCCCGAGGCAAAAGGGCCAGGCGAAAAAAAGTCTAAAAACCAGAAAGGCAGGACAGCCCACGGAGTCAAGGGAGCCTTGTTAAGCTGATGGGCGGGATGTCAATGGCCAACAGCCAATCTTCACAAGTGTATCCTCTTTCCCAAACCATGTAAAACACAGAACCACAGAGCATAGGGCACTTCCACACATGGGCGTTGACCTTGGGAAAATGAAAAAATCAACCAGACACAGGGACCCCAAAGTTGAGGGCTGCTGTCTTGACAAGAACCTCCACTCCGGTACACGTTTCATATCCCAGGAAAGAGCCAAGTGGACAAAGACGAGTGGACAAGTGGACAAAGACAAGTGGACAAGTGGACAAGTGGTGCTACGTAGGTCCAATGGAGTGTCACTCAGCCATGAAATCCACGTCATGAGGCTGGTAGCAGCATCCTGAGTGGATTTAGGTACGATCATCCTCAGTGAAATAAGTCCCACAAAAAAAGAAACTTATGATATCACTTATCGAGGGAATGTAAAAATCGCTCCCCATGAACGGAATCCCCAAACAGAACAGAGTCACGCTTTTAGAAAACACACTTATGCCTGCTTCAGGGGAAAGGTGAGGTGCGGTGACGCATAAAACTCGAGTTTGAAATGAGCACAGATACCCTTCCGAAAACCGAATATGGAATGGACACGACCTACTCCTTGCTCAATCAACTGGACTCACCAGACCCTGTTCATCGCACAAGTATCTATCCGACTAGTAAGCATCTTAAAAGCTAAGTCTTGATATCTCTGTGTAAGTGCATCAAGTGTGTGTAAAGCGGCCTAAAACCAGCAGGGAAAATCAGCTCAGACCCATTCTGAGGATACATTTCCAACACAAAGAAGAAACAAGCAGGGCAAAACAGAGAGAAATTCTTCCAAAATGCGTTCAGGGACTGGCATGCAACCAGGATTGACCACATCTACAGCCCCAGCGGCAGAAGACATAAGGCTGGACACTCTTGGGGCTGAGACGATTGGTGAGGTTGGGAAAGCAAATGCAGACCCTTGAAAGGAATCCTGCGTGCTCCCCATTCCATGGCTCCCAACTCTCCAGGTTCAACGCAATCTTCCGACAGCGAAAGCACTCATTGGAAACCCAGCGGATGCTACACCGTGGGATCGGGAAAGCTTTCTGAAACTCACCTCAGTTTTCCTCTCCTGGTGCTCGTGTTCTCCATTCAGGCCCCCTTACTAACAATCTCCCCACTTGGAGACTCGGCGCCTTTCCATGCCTCTTTCGTACCGTCTGCAATTTGTCCGCAGGATGAACTGCAAGAGGGGGAACCAATGAGAGACTCGCTGGAGGTGTTTGGTCGGGCACATGTCACTCTCATTTCCCATCACGAAGAAGAATTCACCAGCGGTTCAGCCTGCCACCGCGGATCGACAATAGGGCGTGAAGCCATCCAGCCGTGTTGCGTCCCACTCACAAAAAAGCGACTTGGGAAATGGAGCTCAGGGGCCCTGCACTTCCCAAACCTGCAGAGTTCTAAACGATAACTATCGCCCCAAAATATATTGAGGTCAGGCTACGAAGAGGCGCTGAACGCAAGGCAGAACTGCAGGAAACGGATGTCAACGGGTACATCGGAATGGCCCCGATAGCACATGAAAAGCGCCAGAACGTGGACAATGATGCGGTTGGCCAAAAAGGGCGTATGCGTTTTTTCCTGAATATATTCAGGAAAAAACGCATACGCCCTTTTTGGCCAACCAAGCAACCTGGGAGAGCAAATCAGCACTACAAAGAAATCTCTCGCCCCCCCCCCCCCGGGGCAAAAGGGCCAGGCGAAAAAAGTCTAAAAACCAGAAAGGCAGGACAGCCCACGGAGTCAAGGGAGCCTTGTTAAGCTGATGGGCGGGATATCAATGGCCAACAGCCAATCTTCACAAGTGTATCCTCTTTCCCAAACCATGTAAAACACAGAACCACAGAGCATAGGGCACTTCCACACATGGGCGTTGACCTTGGGAAAATGAAAAAATCAACCAGACACAGGGACCCCAAAGTTGAGGGCTGCTGTCTTGACAAGAACCTCCACTCCGGTACACGTTTCATATCCCAGGAAAGAGCCAAGTGGACAAAGACGAGTGGACAAGTGGACAAAGACAAGTGGACAAGTGGACAAGTGGTGCTACGTAGGTCCAATGGAGTGTCACTCAGCCATGAAATCCACGTCATGAGGCTGGTAGCAGCATCCTGAGTGGATTTAGGTACGATCATCCTCAGTGAAATAAGTCCCACAAAAAAAGAAACTTATGATATCACTTATCGAGGGAATGTAAAAATCGCTCCCCATGAACGGAATCCCCAAACAGAACAGAGTCACGCTTTTAGAAAACACACTTATGCCTGCTTCAGGGGAAAGGTGAGGTGCGGTGACGCATAAAACTCGAGTTTGAAATGAGCACAGATACCCTTCCGAAAACCGAATATGGAATGGAAACGACCTACTCCTTGCTCAATCAACTGGACTCACCAGACCCTGTTCATCGCACAAGTATCTATCCGACTAGTAAGCATCTTAAAAGCTAAGTCTTGATATCTCTGTGTAAGTGCATCAAGTGTGTGTAAAGCGGCCTAAAACCAGCAGGGAAAATCAGCTCAGACCCATTCTGAGGATACATTTCCAACACAAAGAAGAAACAAGCAGGGCAAAACAGAGAGAAATTCTTCCAAAATGCGTTCAGGGACTGGCATGCAACCAGGATTGACCACATCTACAGCCCCAGCGGCAGAAGACATAAGGCTGGACACTCTTGGGGCTGAGACGATTGGTGAGGTTGGGAAAGCAAATGCAGACCCTTGAAAGGAATCCTGCGTGCTCCCCATTCCATGGCTCCCAACTCTCCAGGTTCAACGCAATCTTCCGACAGCGAAAGCACTCATTGGAAACCCAGCGGATGCTACACCGTGGGATCGGGAAAGCTTTCTGAAACTCACCTCAGTTTTCCTCTCCTGGTGCTCGTGTTCTCCATTCAGGCCCCCTTACTAACAATCTCCCCACTTGGAGACTCGGCGCCTTTCCATGCCTCTTTCGTACCGTCTGCAATTTGTCCGCAGGATGAACTGCAAGAGGGGGAACCAATGAGAGACTCGCTGGAGGTGTTTGGTCGGGCACATGTCACTCTCATTTCCCATCACGAAGAAGAATTCACCAGCGGTTCAGCCTGCAACCGCGGATCGACAATAGGGCGTGAAGCCATCCAGCCGTGTTGCGTCCCACTCACAAAAAAGCGACTTGGGAAATGGAGCTCAGGGGCCCTGCACTTCCCAAACCTGCAGAGTTCTAAACGATAACTATCGCCCCAAAATATATTGAGGTCAGGCTACGAAGAGGCGCTGAACGCAAGGCAGAACTGCAGGAAACGGATGTCAACGGGTACATCGGAATGGCCCCGATAGCACATGAAAAGCGCCAGAACGTGGACAATGATGCGGTTGGCCAAAAAGGGCGTATGCGTTTTTTCCTGAATATATTCAGGAAAAAACGCATACGCCCTTTTTGGCCAACCAAGCAACCTGGGAGAGCAAATCAGCACTACAAAGAAATCTCTCGCCCCCCCCCCCGGGGCAAAAGGGCCAGGCGAAAAAAGTCTAAAAACCAGAAAGGCAGGACAGCCCACGGAGTCAAGGGAGCCTTGTTAAGCTGATGGGCGGGATGTCAATGGCCAACAGCCAATCTTCACAAGTGTATCCTCTTTCCCAAACCATGTAAAACACAGAACCACAGAGCATAGGGCACTTCCACACATGGGCGTTGACCTTGGGAAAATGAAAAAATCAACCAGACACAGGGACCCCAAAGTTGAGGGCTGCTGTCTTGACAAGAACCTCCACTCCGGTACACGTTTCATATCCCAGGAAAGAGCCAAGTGGACAAAGACGAGTGGACAAGTGGACAAAGACAAGTGGACAAGTGGACAAGTGGTGCTACGTAGGTCCAATGGAGTGTCACTCAGCCATGAAATCCACGTCATGAGGCTGGTAGCAGCATCCTGAGTGGATTTAGGTACGATCATCCTCAGTGAAATAAGTCCCACAAAAAAAGAAACTTATGATATCACTTATCGAGGGAATGTAAAAATCGCTCCCCATGAACGGAATCCCCAAACAGAACAGAGTCACGCTTTTAGAAAACACACTTATGCCTGCTTCAGGGGAAAGGTGAGGTGCGGTGACGCATAAAACTCGAGTTTGAAATGAGCACAGATACCCTTCCGAAAACCGAATATGGAATGGACACGACCTACTCCTTGCTCAATCAACTGGACTCACCAGACCCTGTTCATCGCACAAGTATCTATCCGACTAGTAAGCATCTTAAAAGCTAAGTCTTGATATCTCTGTGTAAGTGCATCAAGTGTGTGTAAAGCGGCCTAAAACCAGCAGGGAAAATCAGCTCAGACCCATTCTGAGGATACATTTCCAACACAAAGAAGAAACAAGCAGGGCAAAACAGAGAGAAATTCTTCCAAAATGCGTTCAGGGACTGGCATGCAACCAGGATTGACCACATCTACAGCCCCAGCGGCAGAAGACATAAGGCTGGACACTCTTGGGGCTGAGACGATTGGTGAGGTTGGGAAAGCAAATGCAGACCCTTGAAAGGAATCCTGCGTGCTCCCCATTCCATGGCTCCCAACTCTCCAGGTTCAACGCAATCTTCCGACAGCGAAAGCACTCATTGGAAACCCAGCGGATGCTACACCGTGGGATCGGGAAAGCTTTCTGAAACTCACCTCAGTTTTCCTCTCCTGGTGCTCGTGTTCTCCATTCAGGCCCCCTTACTAACAATCTCCCCACTTGGAGACTCGGCGCCTTTCCATGCCTCTTTCGTACCGTCTGCAATTTGTCCGCAGGATGAACGGCAAGAGGGGGAACCAATGAGAGACTCGCTGGAGGTGTTTGGTCGGGCACATGTCACTCTCATTTCCCATCACGAAGAAGAATTCACCAGCGGTTCAGCCTGCAACCGCGGATCGACAATAGGGCGTGAAGCCATCCAGCCGTGTTGCGTCCCACTCACAAAAAAGCGACTTGGGAAATGGAGCTCAGGGGCACTGCACTTCCCAAACCTGCAGAGTTCTAAACGATAACTATCGCCCCAAAATATATTGAGGTCAGGCTACGAAGAGGCGCTGAACGCAAGGCAGAACTGCAGGAAACGGATGTCAACGGGTACATCGGAATGGCCCCGATAGCACATGAAAATCGCCAGAACGTGGACAATGATGCGGTTGGCCAAAAAGGGCGTATGCGTTTTTTCCTGAATATATTCAGGAAAAAACGCATACGCCCTTTTTGGCCAACCAAGCAACCTGGGAGAGCAAATCAGCACTACAAAGAAATCTCTCGCCCCCCCCCCCCGGGGCAAAAGGGCCAGGCGAAAAAAGTCTAAAAACCAGAAAGGCAGGACAGCCCACGGAGTCAAGGGAGCCTTGTTAAGCTGATGGGCGGGATGTCAATGGCCAACAGCCAATCTTCACAAGTGTATCCTCTTTCCCAAACCATGTAAAACACAGAACCACAGAGCATAGGGCACTTCCACACATGGGCGTTGACCTTGGGAAAATGAAAAAATCAACCAGACACAGGGACCCCAAAGTTGAGGGCTGCTGTCTTGACAAGAACCTCCACTCCGGTACACGTTTCATATCCCAGGAAAGAGCCAAGTGGACAAAGACGAGTGGACAAGTGGACAAAGACAAGTGGACAAGTGGACAAGTGGTGCTACGTAGGTCCAATGGAGTGTCACTCAGCCATGAAATCCACGTCATGAGGCTGGTAGCAGCATCCTGAGTGGATTTAGGTACGATCATCCTCAGTGAAATAAGTCCCACAAAAAAAGAAACTTATGATATCACTTATCGAGGGAATGTAAAAATCGCTCCCCATGAACGGAATCCCCAAACAGAACAGAGTCACGCTTTTAGAAAACACACTTATGCCTGCTTCAGGGGAAAGGTGAGGTGCGGTGACGCATAAAACTCGAGTTTGAAATGAGCACAGATACCCTTCCGAAAACCGAATATGGAATGGAAACGACCTACTCCTTGCTCAATCAACTGGACTCACCAGACCCTGTTCATCGCACAAGTATCTATCCGACTAGTAAGCATCTTAAAAGCTAAGTCTTGATATCTCTGTGTAAGTGCATCAAGTGTGTGTAAAGCGGCCTAAAACCAGCAGGGAAAATCAGCTCAGACCCATTCTGAGGATACATTTCCAACACAAAGAAGAAACAAGCAGGGCAAAACAGAGAGAAATTCTTCCAAAATGCGTTCAGGGACTGGCATGCAACCAGGATTGACCACATCTACAGCCCCAGCGGCAGAAGACATAAGGCTGGACACTCTTGGGGCTGAGACGATTGGTGAGGTTGGGAAAGCAAATGCAGACCCTTGAAAGGAATCCTGCGTGCTCCCCATTCCATGGCTCCCAACTCTCCAGGTTCAACGCAATCTTCCGACAGCGAAAGCACTCATTGGAAACCCAGCGGATGCTACACCGTGGGATCGGGAAAGCTTTCTGAAACTCACCTCAGTTTTCCTCTCCTGGTGCTCGTGTTCTCCATTCAGGCCCCCTTACTAACAATCTCCCCACTTGGAGACTCGGCGCCTTTCCATGCCTCTTTCGTACTGTCTGCAATTTGTCCGCAGGATGAACTGCAAGAGGGGGAACCAATGAGAGACTCGCTGGAGGTGTTTGGTCGGGCACATGTCACTCTCATTTCCCATCACGAAGAAGAATTCACCAGCGGTTCAGCCTGCAACCGCGGATCGACAATAGGGCGTGAAGCCATCCAGCCGTGTTGCGTCCCACTCACAAAAAAGCGACTTGGGAAATGGAGCTCAGGGGCCCTGCACTTCCCAAACCTGCAGAGTTCTAAACGATAACTATCGCCCCAAAATATATTGAGGTCAGGCTACGAAGAGGCGCTGAACGCAAGGCAGAACTGCAGGAAACGGATGTCAACGGGTACATCGGAATGGCCCCGATAGCACATGAAAAGCGCCAGAACGTGGACAATGATGCGGTTGGCCAAAAAGGGCGTATGCGTTTTTTCCTGAATATATTCAGGAAAAAACGCATACGCCCTTTTTGGCCAACCAAGCAACCTGGGAGAGCAAATCAGCACTACAAAGAAATCTCTCGCCCCCCCCCCCGGGGCAAAAGGGCCAGGCGAAAAAAGTCTAAAAACCAGAAAGGCAGGACAGCCCACGGAGTCAAGGGAGCCTTGTTAAGCTGATGGGCGGGATGTCAATGGCCAACAGCCAATCTTCACAAGTGTATCCTCTTTCCCAAACCATGTAAAACACAGAACCACAGAGCATAGGGCACTTCCACACATGGGCGTTGACCTTGGGAAAATGAAAAAATCAACCAGACACAGGGACCCCAAAGTTGAGGGCTGCTGTCTTGACAAGAACCTCCACTCCGGTACACGTTTCATATCCCAGGAAAGAGCCAAGTGGACAAAGACGAGTGGACAAGTGGACAAAGACAAGTGGACAAGTGGACAAGTGGTGCTACGTAGGTCCAATGGAGTGTCACTCAGCCATGAAATCCACGTCATGAGGCTGGTAGCAGCATCCTGAGTGGATTTAGGTACGATCATCCTCAGTGAAATAAGTCCCACAAAAAAAGAAACTTATGATATCACTTATCGAGGGAATGTAAAAATCGCTCCCCATGAACGGAATCCCCAAACAGAACAGAGTCACGCTTTTAGAAAACACACTTATGCCTGCTTCAGGGGAAAGGTGAGGTGCGGTGACGCATAAAACTCGAGTTTGAAATGAGCACAGATACCCTTCCGAAAACCGAATATGGAATGGACACGACCTACTCCTTGCTCAATCAACTGGACTCACCAGACCCTGTTCATCGCACAAGTATCTATCCGACTAGTAAGCATCTTAAAAGCTAAGTCTTGATATCTCTGTGTAAGTGCATCAAGTGTGTGTAAAGCGGCCTAAAAGCAGCAGGGAAAATCAGCTCAGACCCATTCTGAGGATACATTTCCAACACAAAGAAGAAACAAGCAGGGCAAAACAGAGAGAAATTCTTCCAAAATGCGTTCAGGGACTGGCATGCAACCAGGATTGACCACATCTACAGCCCCAGCGGCAGAAGACATAAGGCTGGACACTCTTGGGGCTGAGACGATTGGTGAGGTTGGGAAAGCAAATGCAGACCCTTGAAAGGAATCCTGCGTGCTCCCCATTCCATGGCTCCCAACTCTCCAGGTTCAACGCAATCTTCCGACAGCGAAAGCACTCATTGGAAACCCAGCGGATGCTACACCGTGGGATCGGGAAAGCTTTCTGAAACTCACCTCAGTTTTCCTCTCCTGGTGCTCGTGTTCTCCATTCAGGCCCCCTTACTAACAATCTCCCCACTTGGAGACTCGGCGCCTTTCCATGCCTCTTTCGTACCGTCTGCAATTTGTCCGCAGGATGAACGGCAAGAGGGGGAACCAATGAGAGACTCGCTGGAGGTGTTTGGTCGGGCACATGTCACTCTCATTTCCCATCACGAAGAAGAATTCACCAGCGGTTCAGCCTGCAACCGCGGATCGACAATAGGGCGTGAAGCCATCCAGCCGTGTTGCGTCCCACTCACAAAAAAGCGACTTGGGAAATGGAGCTCAGGGGCACTGCACTTCCCAAACCTGCAGAGTTCTAAACGATAACTATCGCCCCAAAATATATTGAGGTCAGGCTACGAAGAGGCGCTGAACGCAAGGCAGAACTGCAGGAAACGGATGTCAACGGGTACATCGGAATGGCCCCGATAGCACATGAAAATCGCCAGAACGTGGACAATGATGCGGTTGGCCAAAAAGGGCGTATGCGTTTTTTCCTGAATATATTCAGGAAAAAACGCATACGCCCTTTTTGGCCAACCAAGCAACCTGGGAGAGCAAATCAGCACTACAAAGAAATCTCTCGCCCCCCCCCCCCCCGGGGCAAAAGGGCCAGGCGAAAAAAGTCTAAAAACCAGAAAGGCAGGAATGCCCACGGAGTCAAGGGAGCCTTGTTAAGCTGATGGGCGGGATGTCAATGGCCAACAGCCAATCTTCACAAGTGTATCCTCTTTCCCAAACCATGTAAAACACAGAACCACAGAGCATAGGGCACTTCCACACATGGGCGTTGACCTTGGGAAAATGAAAAAATCAACCAGACACAGGGACCCCAAAGTTGAGGGCTGCTGTCTTGACAAGAACCTCCACTCCGGTACACGTTTCATATCCCAGGAAAGAGCCAAGTGGACAAAGACGAGTGGACAAGTGGACAAAGACAAGTGGACAAGTGGACAAGTGGTGCTACGTAGGTCCAATGGAGTGTCACTCAGCCATGAAATCCACGTCATGAGGCTGGTAGCAGCATCCTGAGTGGATTTAGGTACGATCATCCTCAGTGAAATAAGTCCCACAAAAAAAGAAACTTATGATATCACTTATCGAGGGAATGTAAAAATCGCTCCCCATGAATGGAATCCCCAAACAGAACAGAGTCACGCTTTTAGAAAACACACTTATGCCTGCTTCAGGGGAAAGGTGAGGTGCGGTGACGCATAAAACTCGAGTTTGAAATGAGCACAGATACCCTTCCGAAAACCGAATATGGAATGGACACGACCTACTCCTTGCTCAATCAACTGGACTCACCAGACCCTGTTCATCGCACAAGTATCTATCCGACTAGTAAGCATCTTAAAAGCTAAGTCTTGATATCTCTGTGTAAGTGCATCAAGTGTGTGTAAAGCGGCCTAAAACCAGCAGGGAAAATCAGCTCAGACCCATTCTGAGGATACATTTCCAACACAAAGAAGAAACAAGCAGGGCAAAACAGAGAGAAATTCTTCCAAAATGCGTTCAGGGACTGGCATGCAACCAGGATTGACCACATCTACAGCCCCAGCGGCAGAAGACATAAGGCTGGACACTCTTGGGGCTGAGACGATTGGTGAGGTTGGGAAAGCAAATGCAGACCCTTGAAAGGAATCCTGCGTGCTCCCCATTCCATGGCTCCCAACTCTCCAGGTTCAACGCAATCTTCCGACAGCGAAAGCACTCATTGGAAACCCAGCGGATGCTACACCGTGGGATCGGGAAAGCTTTCTGAAACTCACCTCAGTTTTCCTCTCCTGGTGCTCGTGTTCTCCATTCAGGCCCCCTTACTAACAATCTCCCCACTTGGAGACTCGGCGCCTTTCCATGCCTCTTTCGTACCGTCTGCAATTTGTCCGCAGGATGAACTGCAAGAGGGGGAACCAATGAGAGACTCGCTGGAGGTGTTTGGTCGGGCACATGTCACTCTCATTTCCCATCACGAAGAAGAATTCACCAGCGGTTCAGCCTGCCACCGCGGATCGACAATAGGCCGTGAAGCCATCCAGCCGTGTTGCGTCCCACTCACAAAAAAGCGACTTGGGAAATGGAGCTCAGGGGCCCTGCACTTCCCAAACCTGCAGAGTTCTAAACGATAACTATCGCCCCAAAATATATTGAGCGCAGGCTACGAAGAGGCGCTGAACGCAAGGCAGAACTGCAGGAAACGGATGTCAACGGGTACATCGGAATGGCCCCGATAGCACATGAAAAGCGCCAGAACGTGGACAATGATGCGGTTGGCCAAAAAGGGCGTATGCGTTTTTTCCTGAATATATTCAGGAAAAAACGCATACGCCCTTTTTGGCCAACCAAGCAACCTGGGAGAGCAAATCAGCACTACAAAGAAATCTCTCGCCCCCCCCCGGGGCAAAAGGGCCAGGCGAAAAAAGTCTAAAAACCAGAAAGGCAGGACAGCCCACGGAGTCAAGGGAGCCTTGTTAAGCTGATGGGCGGGATGTCAATGGCCAACAGCCAATCTTCACAAGTGTATCCTCTTTCCCAAACCATGTAAAACACAGAACCACAGAGCATAGGGCACTTCCACACATGGGCGTTGACCTTGGGAAAATGAAAAAATCAACCAGACACAGGGACCCCAAAGTTGAGGGCTGCTGTCTTGACAAGAACCTCCACTCCGGTACACGTTTCATATCCCAGGAAAGAGCCAAGTGGACAAAGACGAGTGGACAAGTGGACAAAGACAAGTGGACAAGTGGACAAGTGGTGCTACGTAGGTCCAATGGAGTGTCACTCAGCCATGAAATCCACGTCATGAGGCTGGTAGCAGCATCCTGAGTGGATTTAGGTACGATCATCCTCAGTGAAATAAGTCCCACAAAAAAAGAAACTTATGATATCACTTATCGAGGGAATGTAAAAATCGCTCCCCATGAACGGAATCCCCAAACAGAACAGAGTCACGCTTTTAGAAAACACACTTATGCCTGCTTCAGGGGAAAGGTGAGGTGCGGTGACGCATAAAACTCGAGTTTGAAATGAGCACAGATACCCTTCCGAAAACCGAATATGGAATGGACACGACCTACTCCTTGCTCAATCAACTGGACTCACCAGACCCTGTTCATCGCACAAGTATCTATCCGACTAGTAAGCATCTTAAAAGCTAAGTCTTGATATCTCTGTGTAAGTGCATCAAGTGTGTGTAAAGCGGCCTAAAACCAGCAGGGAAAATCAGCTCAGACCCATTCTGAGGATACATTTCCAACACAAAGAAGAAACAAGCAGGGCAAAACAGAGAGAAATTCTTCCAAAATGCGTTCAGGGACTGGCATGCAACCAGGATTGACCACATCTACAGCCCCAGCGGCAGAAGACATAAGGCTGGACACTCTTGGGGCTGAGACGATTGGTGAGGTTGGGAAAGCAAATGCAGACCCTTGAAAGGAATCCTGCGTGCTCCCCATTCCATGGCTCCCAACTCTCCAGGTTCAACGCAATCTTCCGACAGCGAAAGCACTCATTGGAAACCCAGCGGATGCTACACCGTGGGATCGGGAAAGCTTTCTGAAACTCACCTCAGTTTTCCTCTCCTGGTGCTCGTGTTCTCCATTCAGGCCCCCTTACTAACAATCTCCCCACTTGGAGACTCGGCGCCTTTCCATGCCTCTTTCGTACCGTCTGCAATTTGTCCGCAGGATGAACGGCAAGAGGGGGAACCAATGAGAGACTCGCTGGAGGTGTTTGGTCGGGCACATGTCACTCTCATTTCCCATCACGAAGAAGAATTCACCAGCGGTTCAGCCTGCAACCGCGGATCGACAATAGGGCGTGAAGCCATCCAGCCGTGTTGCGTCCCACTCACAAAAAAGCGACTTGGGAAATGGAGCTCAGGGGCACTGCACTTCCCAAACCTGCAGAGTTCTAAACGATAACTATCGCCCCAAAATATATTGAGGTCAGGCTACGAAGAGGCGCTGAACGCAAGGCAGAACTGCAGGAAACGGATGTCAACGGGTACATCGGAATGGCCCCGATAGCACATGAAAAGCGCCAGAACGTGGACAATGATGCGGTTGGCCAAAAAGGGCGTATGCGTTTTTTCCTGAATATATTCAGGAAAAAACGCATACGCCCTTTTTGGCCAACCAAGCAACCTGGGAGAGCAAATCAGCACTACAAAGAAATCTCTCGCCCCCCCCCCCCGGGGCAAAAGGGCCAGGCGAAAAAAGTCTAAAAACCAGAAAGGCAGGACAGCCCACGGAGTCAAGGGAGCCTTGTTAAGCTGATGGGCGGGATGTCAATGGCCAACAGCCAATCTTCACAAGTGTATCCTCTTTCCCAAACCATGTAAAACACAGAACCACAGAGCATAGGGCACTTCCACACATGGGCGTTGACCTTGGGAAAATGAAAAAATCAACCAGACACAGGGACCCCAAAGTTGAGGGCTGCTGTCTTGACAAGAACCTCCACTCCGGTACACGTTTCATATCCCAGGAAAGAGCCAAGTGGACAAAGACGAGTGGACAAGTGGACAAAGACAAGTGGACAAGTGGACAAGTGGTGCTACGTAGGTCCAATGGAGTGTCACTCAGCCATGAAATCCACGTCATGAGGCTGGTAGCAGCATCCTGAGTGGATTTAGGTACGATCATCCTCAGTGAAATAAGTCCCACAAAAAAAGAAACTTATGATATCACTTATCGAGGGAATGTAAAAATCGCTCCCCATGAACGGAATCCCCAAACAGAACAGAGTCACGCTTTTAGAAAACACACTTATGCCTGCTTCAGGGGAAAGGTGAGGTGCGGTGACGCATAAAACTCGAGTTTGAAATGAGCACAGATACCCTTCCGAAAACCGAATATGGAATGGACACGACCTACTCCTTGCTCAATCAACTGGACTCACCAGACCCTGTTCATCGCACAAGTATCTATCCGACTAGTAAGCATCTTAAAAGCTAAGTCTTGATATCTCTGTGTAAGTGCATCAAGTGTGTGTAAAGCGGCCTAAAACCAGCAGGGAAAATCAGCTCAGACCCATTCTGAGGATACATTTCCAACACAAAGAAGAAACAAGCAGGGCAAAACAGAGAGAAATTCTTCCAAAATGCGTTCAGGGACTGGCATGCAACCAGGATTGACCACATCTACAGCCCCAGCGGCAGAAGACATAAGGCTGGACACTCTTGGGGCTGAGACGATTGGTGAGGTTGGGAAAGCAAATGCAGACCCTTGAAAGGAATCCGTCGTGCTCCCCATTCCATGGCTCCCAACTCTCCAGGTTCAACGCAATCTTCCGACAGCGAAAGCACTCATTGGAAACCCAGCGGATGCTACACCGTGGGATCGGGAAAGCTTTCTGAAACTCACCTCAGTTTTCCTCTCCTGGTGCTCGTGTTCTCCATTCAGGCCCCCTTACTAACAATCTCCCCACTTGGAGACTCGGCGCCTTTCCATGCCTCTTTCGTACCGTCTGCAATTTGTCCGCAGGATGAACTGCAAGAGGGGGAACCAATGAGAGACTCGCTGGAGGTGTTTGGTCGGGCACATGTCACTCTCATTTCCCATCACGAAGAAGAATTCACCAGCGGTTCAGCCTGCAACCGCGGATCGACAATAGGGCGTGAAGCCATCCAGCCGTGTTGCGTCCCACTCACAAAAAAGCGACTTGGGAAATGGAGCTCAGGGGCCCTGCACTTCCCAAACCTGCAGAGTTCTAAACGATAACTATCGCCCCAAAATATATTGAGGTCAGGCTACGAAGAGGCGCTGAACGCAAGGCAGAACTGCAGGAAACGGATGTCAACGGGTACATCGGAATGGCCCCGATAGCACATGAAAAGCGCCAGAACGTGGACAATGATGCGGTTGGCCAAAAAGGGCGTATGCGTTTTTTCCTGAATATATTCAGGAAAAAACGCATACGCCCTTTTTGGCCAACCAAGCAACCTGGGAGAGCAAATCAGCACTACAAAGAAATCTCTCGCCCCCCCCCCCGGGGCAAAAGGGCCAGGCGAAAAAAGTCTAAAAACCAGAAAGGCAGGACAGCCCACGGAGTCAAGGGAGCCTTGTTAAGCTGATGGGCGGGATGTCAATGGCCAACAGCCAATCTTCACAAGTGTATCCTCTTTCCCAAACCATGTAAAACACAGAACCACAGAGCATAGGGCACTTCCACACATGGGCGTTGACCTTGGGAAAATGAAAAAATCAACCAGACACAGGGACCCCAAAGTTGAGGGCTGCTGTCTTGACAAGAACCTCCACTCCGGTACACGTTTCATATCCCAGGAAAGAGCCAAGTGGACAAAGACGAGTGGACAAGTGGACAAAGACAAGTGGACAAGTGGACAAGTGGTGCTACGTAGGTCCAATGGAGTGTCACTCAGCCATGAAATCCACGTCATGAGGCTGGTAGCAGCATCCTGAGTGGATTTAGGTACGATCATCCTCAGTGAAATAAGTCCCACAAAAAAAGAAACTTATGATATCACTTATCGAGGGAATGTAAAAATCGCTCCCCATGAACGGAATCCCCAAACAGAACAGAGTCACGCTTTTAGAAAACACACTTATGCCTGCTTCAGGGGAAAGGTGAGGTGCGGTGACGCATAAAACTCGAGTTTGAAATGAGCACAGATACCCTTCCGAAAACCGAATATGGAATGGACACGACCTACTCCTTGCTCAATCAACTGGACTCACCAGACCCTGTTCATCGCACAAGTATCTATCCGACTAGTAAGCATCTTAAAAGCTAAGTCTTGATATCTCTGTGTAAGTGCATCAAGTGTGTGTAAAGCGGCCTAAAACCAGCAGGGAAAATCAGCTCAGACCCATTCTGAGGATACATTTCCAACACAAAGAAGAAACAAGCAGGGCAAAACAGAGAGAAATTCTTCCAAAATGCGTTCAGGGACTGGCATGCAACCAGGATTGACCACATCTACAGCCCCAGCGGCAGAAGACATAAGGCTGGACACTCTTGGGGCTGAGACGATTGGTGAGGTTGGGAAAGCAAATGCAGACCCTTGAAAGGAATCCTGCGTGCTCCCCATTCCATGGCTCCCAACTCTCCAGGTTCAACGCAATCTTCCGACAGCGAAAGCACTCATTGGAAACCCAGCGGATGCTACACCGTGGGATCGGGAAAGCTTTCTGAAACTCACCTCAGTTTTCCTCTCCTGGTGCTCGTGTTCTCCATTCAGGCCCCCTTACTAACAATCTCCCCACTTGGAGACTCGGCGCCTTTCCATGCCTCTTTCGTACCGTCTGCAATTTGTCCGCAGGATGAACTGCAAGAGGGGGAACCAATGAGAGACTCGCTGGAGGTGTTTGGTCGGGCACATGTCACTCTCATTTCCCATCACGAAGAAGAATTCACCAGCGGTTCAGCCTGCCACCGCGGATCGACAATAGGCCGTGAAGCCATCCAGCCGTGTTGCGTCCCACTCACAAAAAAGCGACTTGGGAAATGGAGCTCAGGGGCCCTGCACTTCCCAAACCTGCAGAGTTCTAAACGATAACTATCGCCCCAAAATATATTGAGCGCAGGCTACGAAGAGGCGCTGAACGCAAGGCAGAACTGCAGGAAACGGATGTCAACGGGTACATCGGAATGGCCCCGATAGCACATGAAAAGCGCCAGAACGTGGACAATGATGCGGTTGGCCAAAAAGGGCGTATGCGTTTTTTCCTGAATATATTCAGGAAAAAACGCATACGCCCTTTTTGGCCAACCAAGCAACCTGGGAGAGCAAATCAGCACTACAAAGAAATCTCTCGCCCCCCCCCGGGGCAAAAGGGCCAGGCGAAAAAAGTCTAAAAACCAGAAAGGCAGGACAGCCCACGGAGTCAAGGGAGCCTTGTTAAGCTGATGGGCGGGATGTCAATGGCCAACAGCCAATCTTCACAAGTGTATCCTCTTTCCCAAACCATGTAAAACACAGAACCACAGAGCATAGGGCACTTCCACACATGGGCGTTGACCTTGGGAAAATGAAAAAATCAACCAGACACAGGGACCCCAAAGTTGAGGGCTGCTGTCTTGACAAGAACCTCCACTCCGGTACACGTTTCATATCCCAGGAAAGAGCCAAGTGGACAAAGACGAGTGGACAAGTGGACAAAGACAAGTGGACAAGTGGACAAGTGGTGCTACGTAGGTCCAATGGAGTGTCACTCAGCCATGAAATCCACGTCATGAGGCTGGTAGCAGCATCCTGAGTGGATTTAGGTACGATCATCCTCAGTGAAATAAGTCCCACAAAAAAAGAAACTTATGATATCACTTATCGAGGGAATGTAAAAATCGCTCCCCATGAACGGAATCCCCAAACAGAACAGAGTCACGCTTTTAGAAAACACACTTATGCCTGCTTCAGGGGAAAGGTGAGGTGCGGTGACGCATAAAACTCGAGTTTGAAATGAGCACAGATACCCTTCCGAAAACCGAATATGGAATGGACACGACCTACTCCTTGCTCAATCAACTGGACTCACCAGACCCTGTTCATCGCACAAGTATCTATCCGACTAGTAAGCATCTTAAAAGCTAAGTCTTGATATCTCTGTGTAAGTGCATCAAGTGTGTGTAAAGCGGCCTAAAACCAGCAGGGAAAATCAGCTCAGACCCATTCTGAGGATACATTTCCAACACAAAGAAGAAACAAGCAGGGCAAAACAGAGAGAAATTCTTCCAAAATGCGTTCAGGGACTGGCATGCAACCAGGATTGACCACATCTACAGCCCCAGCGGCAGAAGACATAAGGCTGGACACTCTTGGGGCTGAGACGATTGGTGAGGTTGGGAAAGCAAATGCAGACCCTTGAAAGGAATCCTGCGTGCTCCCCATTCCATGGCTCCCAACTCTCCAGGTTCAACGCAATCTTCCGACAGCGAAAGCACTCATTGGAAACCCAGCGGATGCTACACCGTGGGATCGGGAAAGCTTTCTGAAACTCACCTCAGTTTTCCTCTCCTGGTGCTCGTGTTCTCCATTCAGGCCCCCTTACTAACAATCTCCCCACTTGGAGACTCGGCGCCTTTCCATGCCTCTTTCGTACCGTCTGCAATTTGTCCGCAGGATGAACTGCAAGAGGGGGAACCAATGAGAGACTCGCTGGAGGTGTTTGGTCGGGCACATGTCACTCTCATTTCCCATCACGAAGAAGAATTCACCAGCGGTTCAGCCTGCCACCGCGGATCGACAATAGGCCGTGAAGCCATCCAGCCGTGTTGCGTCCCACTCACAAAAAAGCGACTTGGGAAATGGAGCTCAGGGGCCCTGCACTTCCCAAACCTGCAGAGTTCTAAACGATAACTATCGCCCCAAAATATATTGAGCGCAGGCTACGAAGAGGCGCTGAACGCAAGGCAGAACTGCAGGAAACGGATGTCAACGGGTACATCGGAATGGCCCCGATAGCACATGAAAAGCGCCAGAACGTGGACAATGATGCGGTTGGCCAAAAAGGGCGTATGCGTTTTTTCCTGAATATATTCAGGAAAAAACGCATACGCCCTTTTTGGCCAACCAAGCAACCTGGGAGAGCAAATCAGCACTACAAAGAAATCTCTCGCCCCCCCCCGGGGCAAAAGGGCCAGGCGAAAAAAGTCTAAAAACCAGAAAGGCAGGACAGCCCACGGAGTCAAGGGAGCCTTGTTAAGCTGATGGGCGGGATGTCAATGGCCAACAGCCAATCTTCACAAGTGTATCCTCTTTCCCAAACCATGTAAAACACAGAACCACAGAGCATAGGGCACTTCCACACATGGGCGTTGACCTTGGGAAAATGAAAAAATCAACCAGACACAGGGACCCCAAAGTTGAGGGCTGCTGTCTTGACAAGAACCTCCACTCCGGTACACGTTTCATATCCCAGGAAAGAGCCAAGTGGACAAAGACGAGTGGACAAGTGGACAAAGACAAGTGGACAAGTGGACAAGTGGTGCTACGTAGGTCCAATGGAGTGTCACTCAGCCATGAAATCCACGTCATGAGGCTGGTAGCAGCATCCTGAGTGGATTTAGGTACGATCATCCTCAGTGAAATAAGTCCCACAAAAAAAGAAACTTATGATATCACTTATCGAGGGAATGTAAAAATCGCTCCCCATGAACGGAATCCCCAAACAGAACAGAGTCACGCTTTTAGAAAACACACTTATGCCTGCTTCAGGGGAAAGGTGAGGTGCGGTGACGCATAAAACTCGAGTTTGAAATGAGCACAGATACCCTTCCGAAAACCGAATATGGAATGGACACGACCTACTCCTTGCTCAATCAACTGGACTCACCAGACCCTGTTCATCGCACAAGTATCTATCCGACTAGTAAGCATCTTAAAAGCTAAGTCTTGATATCTCTGTGTAAGTGCATCAAGTGTGTGTAAAGCGGCCTAAAACCAGCAGGGAAAATCAGCTCAGACCCATTCTGAGGATACATTTCCAACACAAAGAAGAAACAAGCAGGGCAAAACAGAGAGAAATTCTTCCAAAATGCGTTCAGGGACTGGCATGCAACCAGGATTGACCACATCTACAGCCCCAGCGGCAGAAGACATAAGGCTGGACACTCTTGGGGCTGAGACGATTGGTGAGGTTGGGAAAGCAAATGCAGACCCTTGAAAGGAATCCGTCGTGCTCCCCATTCCATGGCTCCCAACTCTCCAGGTTCAACGCAATCTTCCGACAGCGAAAGCACTCATTGGAAACCCAGCGGATGCTACACCGTGGGATCGGGAAAGCTTTCTGAAACTCACCTCAGTTTTCCTCTCCTGGTGCTCGTGTTCTCCATTCAGGCCCCCTTACTAACAATCTCCCCACTTGGAGACTCGGCGCCTTTCCATGCCTCTTTCGTACCGTCTGCAATTTGTCCGCAGGATGAACTGCAAGAGGGGGAACCAATGAGAGACTCGCTGGAGGTGTTTGGTCGGGCACATGTCACTCTCATTTCCCATCACGAAGAAGAATTCACCAGCGGTTCAGCCTGCAACCGCGGATCGACAATAGGGCGTGAAGCCATCCAGCCGTGTTGCGTCCCACTCACAAAAAAGCGACTTGGGAAATGGAGCTCAGGGGCCCTGCACTTCCCAAACCTGCAGAGTTCTAAACGATAACTATCGCCCCAAAATATATTGAGGTCAGGCTACGAAGAGGCGCTGAACGCAAGGCAGAACTGCAGGAAACGGATGTCAACGGGTACATCGGAATGGCCCCGATAGCACATGAAAAGCGCCAGAACGTGGACAATGATGCGGTTGGCCAAAAAGGGCGTATGCGTTTTTTCCTGAATATATTCAGGAAAAAACGCATACGCCCTTTTTGGCCAACCAAGCAACCTGGGAGAGCAAATCAGCACTACAAAGAAATCTCTCGCCCCCCCCCCCCCGGGGCAAAAGGGCCAGGCGAAAAAAGTCTAAAAACCAGAAAGGCAGGACAGCCCACGGAGTCAAGGGAGCCTTGTTAAGCTGATGGGCGGGATGTCAATGGCCAACAGCCAATCTTCACAAGTGTATCCTCTTTCCCAAACCATGTAAAACACAGAACCACAGAGCATAGGGCACTTCCACACATGGGCGTTGACCTTGGGAAAATGAAAAAATCAACCAGACACAGGGACCCCAAAGTTGAGGGCTGCTGTCTTGACAAGAACCTCCACTCCGGTACACGTTTCATATCCCAGGAAAGAGCCAAGTGGACAAAGACGAGTGGACAAGTGGACAAAGACAAGTGGACAAGTGGACAAGTGGTGCTACGTAGGTCCAATGGAGTGTCACTCAGCCATGAAATCCACGTCATGAGGCTGGTAGCAGCATCCTGAGTGGATTTAGGTACGATCATCCTCAGTGAAATAAGTCCCACAAAAAAAGAAACTTATGATATCACTTATCGAGGGAATGTAAAAATCGCTCCCCATGAACGGAATCCCCAAACAGAACAGAGTCACGCTTTTAGAAAACACACTTATGCCTGCTTCAGGGGAAAGGTGAGGTGCGGTGACGCATAAAACTCGAGTTTGAAATGAGCACAGATACCCTTCCGAAAACCGAATATGGAATGGACACGACCTACTCCTTGCTCAATCAACTGGACTCACCAGACCCTGTTCATCGCACAAGTATCTATCCGACTAGTAAGCATCTTAAAAGCTAAGTCTTGATATCTCTGTGTAAGTGCATCAAGTGTGTGTAAAGCGGCCTAAAACCAGCAGGGAAAATCAGCTCAGACCCATTCTGAGGATACATTTCCAACACAAAGAAGAAACAAGCAGGGCAAAACAGAGAGAAATTCTTCCAAAATGCGTTCAGGGACTGGCATGCAACCAGGATTGACCACATCTACAGCCCCAGCGGCAGAAGACATAAGGCTGGACACTCTTGGGGCTGAGACGATTGGTGAGGTTGGGAAAGCAAATGCAGACCCTTGAAAGGAATCCTGCGTGCTCCCCATTCCATGGCTCCCAACTCTCCAGGTTCAACGCAATCTTCCGACAGCGAAAGCACTCATTGGAAACCCAGCGGATGCTACACCGTGGGATCGGGAAAGCTTTCTGAAACTCACCTCAGTTTTCCTCTCCTGGTGCTCGTGTTCTCCATTCAGGCCCCCTTACTAACAATCTCCCCACTTGGAGACTCGGCGCCTTTCCATGCCTCTTTCGTACCGTCTGCAATTTGTCCGCAGGATGAACTGCAAGAGGGGGAACCAATGAGAGACTCGCTGGAGGTGTTTGGTCGGGCACATGTCACTCTCATTTCCCATCACGAAGAAGAATTCACCAGCGGTTCAGCCTGCCACCGCGGATCGACAATAGGCCGTGAAGCCATCCAGCCGTGTTGCGTCCCACTCACAAAAAAGCGACTTGGGAAATGGAGCTCAGGGGCCCTGCACTTCCCAAACCTGCAGAGTTCTAAACGATAACTATCGCCCCAAAATATATTGAGCGCAGGCTACGAAGAGGCGCTGAACGCAAGGCAGAACTGCAGGAAACGGATGTCAACGGGTACATCGGAATGGCCCCGATAGCACATGAAAAGCGCCAGAACGTGGACAATGATGCGGTTGGCCAAAAAGGGCGTATGCGTTTTTTCCTGAATATATTCAGGAAAAAACGCATACGCCCTTTTTGGCCAACCAAGCAACCTGGGAGAGCAAATCAGCACTACAAAGAAATCTCTCGCCCCCCCCCGGGGCAAAAGGGCCAGGCGAAAAAAGTCTAAAAACCAGAAAGGCAGGACAGCCCACGGAGTCAAGGGAGCCTTGTTAAGCTGATGGGCGGGATGTCAATGGCCAACAGCCAATCTTCACAAGTGTATCCTCTTTCCCAAACCATGTAAAACACAGAACCACAGAGCATAGGGCACTTCCACACATGGGCGTTGACCTTGGGAAAATGAAAAAATCAACCAGACACAGGGACCCCAAAGTTGAGGGCTGCTGTCTTGACAAGAACCTCCACTCCGGTACACGTTTCATATCCCAGGAAAGAGCCAAGTGGACAAAGACGAGTGGACAAGTGGACAAAGACAAGTGGACAAGTGGACAAGTGGTGCTATGTAGGTCCAATGGAGTGTCACTCAGCCATGAAATCCACGTCATGAGGCTGGTAGCAGCATCCTGAGTGGATTTAGGTACGATCATCCTCAGTGAAATAAGTCCCACAAAAAAAGAAACTTATGATATCACTTATCGAGGGAATGTAAAAATCGCTCCCCATGAACGGAATCCCCAAACAGAACAGAGTCACGCTTTTAGAAAACACACTTATGCCTGCTTCAGGGGAAAGGTGAGGTGCGGTGACGCATAAAACTCGAGTTTGAAATGAGCACAGATACCCTTCCGAAAACCGAATATGGAATGGACACGACCTACTCCTTGCTCAATCAACTGGACTCACCAGACCCTGTTCATCGCACAAGTATCTATCCGACTAGTAAGCATCTTAAAAGCTAAGTCTTGATATCTCTGTGTAAGTGCATCAAGTGTGTGTAAAGCGGCCTAAAACCAGCAGGGAAAATCAGCTCAGACCCATTCTGAGGATACATTTCCAACACAAAGAAGAAACAAGCAGGGCAAAACAGAGAGAAATTCTTCCAAAATGCGTTCAGGGACTGGCATGCAACCAGGATTGACCACATCTACAGCCCCAGCGGCAGAAGACATAAGGCTGGACACTCTTGGGGCTGAGACGATTGGTGAGGTTGGGAAAGCAAATGCAGACCCTTGAAAGGAATCCTGCGTGCTCCCCATTCCATGGCTCCCAACTCTCCAGGTTCAACGCAATCTTCCGACAGCGAAAGCACTCATTGGAAACCCAGCGGATGCTACACCGTGGGATCGGGAAAGCTTTCTGAAACTCACCTCAGTTTTCCTCTCCTGGTGCTCGTGTTCTCCATTCAGGCCCCCTTACTAACAATCTCCCCACTTGGAGACTCGGCGCCTTTCCATGCCTCTTTCGTACCGTCTGCAAATTGTCCGCAGGATGAACTGCAAGAGGGGGAACCAATGAGAGACTCGCTGGAGGTGTTTGGTCGGGCACATGTCACTCTCATTTCCCATCACGAAGAAGAATTCACCAGCGGTTCAGCCTGCCACCGCGGATCGACAATAGGGCGTGAAGCCATCCAGCCGTGTTGCGTCCCACTCACAAAAAAGCGACTTGGGAAATGGAGCTCAGGGGCCCTGCACTTCCCAAACCTGCAGAGTTCTAAACGATAACTATCGCCCCAAAATATATTGAGGTCAGGCTACGAAGAGGCGCTGAACGCAAGGCAGAACTGCAGGAAACGGATGTCAACGGGTACATCGGAATGGCCCCGATAGCACATGAAAAGCGCCAGAACGTGGACAATGATGCGGTTGGCCAAAAAGGGCGTATGCGTTTTTTCCTGAATATATTCAGGAAAAAACGCATACGCCCTTTTTGGCCAACCAAGCAACCTGGGAGAGCAAATCAGCACTACAAAGAAATCTCTCGCCCCCCCCCCGGGGCAAAAGGGCCAGGCGAAAAAAGTCTAAAAACCAGAAAGGCAGGACAGCCCACGGAGTCAAGGGAGCCTTGTTAAGCTGATGGGCGGGATGTCAATGGCCAACAGCCAATCTTCACAAGTGTATCCTCTTTCCCAAACCATGTAAAACACAGAACCACAGAGCATAGGGCACTTCCACACATGGGCGTTGACCTTGGGAAAATGAAAAAATCAACCAGACACAGGGACCCCAAAGTTGAGGGCTGCTGTCTTGACAAGAACCTCCACTCCGGTACACGTTTCATATCCCAGGAAAGAGCCAAGTGGAGAAGTGGACAAAGACAAGTGGACAAGTGGACAAGTGGTGCTACGTAGGTCCAATGGAGTGTCACTCAGCCATGAAATCCACGTCATGAGGCTGGTAGCAGCATCCTGAGTGGATTTAGGTACGATCATCCTCAGTGAAATCAGTCCCACAAAAAAAGAAACTTATGATATCACTTATCGAGGGAATGTAAAAATCGCTCCCCATGAACGGAATCCCCAAACAGAACAGAGTCACGCTTTTAGAAAACACACTTATGCCTGCTTCAGGGGAAAGGTGAGGTGCGGTGACGCATAAAACTCGAGTTTGAAATGAGCACAGATACCCTTCCGAAAACCGAATATGGAATGGACACGACCTACTCCTTGCTCAATCAACTGGACTCACCAGACCCTGTTCATCGCACAAGTATCTATCCGACTAGTAAGCATCTTAAAAGCTAAGTCTTGATATCTCTGTGTAAGTGCATCAAGTGTGTGTAAAGCGGTCTAAAAACAGCAGGGAAAATCAGCTCAGACCCATTCTGAGGATACATTTCCAACATAAAGAAGAAACAAGCAGGGCAAAACAGAGAGAAATTCTTCCAAAATGCGTTCAGGGACTGGCATGCAACCAGGATTGACCACATCTACAGCCCCAGCGGCAGAAGACATAAGGCTGGACACTCTTGGGGCTGAGACGATTGGTGAGGTTGGGAAAGCAAATGCAGACCCTTGAAAGGAATCCTGCGTGCTCCCCTTTCCATGGGTCCCAACTCTCCAGGTTCAACGCAATCTTCCGACAGCGAAAGTACTCATTGGAAACCCAGCGGATGCTACACAGTGGGACCGGGAAAGCTTTCTGAAACTCACCTCAGTTTTCATCTCCTGGTGCTCATGTTCTCCATTCAGGCCCCCTTACTAACAATCTCCCCACTTGGAGACTCGGCGCCTTTCCATGCCTCTTTCGTACCGTCTGCAATTTGTCCGCAGGATGAACTGCAAGAGGGGGAACCAATGAGAGACTCGCTGGAGGTGTTTGGTCGGGCACATGTCACTCTCATTTCCCATCGCGAAGAAGAATTCACCAGAGGCTCAGCCTGCCACCGCGGATCGACAATAGGGCGTGAAGCCATCCAGCCGTGTTGCGTCCCACTCACAAAAAAGCGACTTGGGAAATGGAGCTCAGGGGCACTGCACTTCCCAAACCTGCAGAGTTCTAAACGATAACTATCGCCCCAAAATATATTGAGGTCAGGCTACGAAGAGGCGTTGAACGCAAGGCAGAATTGCAGGAAACGGATGTCAACGGGTACATCGGAATGGCCCCGATAGCACATGAAATGCGCCAGAACGTGGACAATGATGCGGTTGGCCAAAAAGGGCGTGACGCATACGCCCTTTTTGGCCAACCAAGCAACCTGGGAGAGCAAATCAGCACTACAAAGAAATCTCTCGCCCCCCCCCCGCCCCGGGGCAAAAGGGCCAGGCGAAAAAAGTCTAAAAACCAGAAAGGCAGGACAGCCCACGGAGTCAAGGGAGCCTTGTTAAGCTGATGGGCGGGATGTCAATGGCCAACAGCCAATCTTCACAAGTGTATCCTCTTTCCCAAACCATGTAAAACACAGAACCACAGAGCATAGGGCACTTCCACACATGGGCGTTGACCTTGGGAAAATGAAAAAATCAACCAGACACAGGGACCCCAAAGTTGAGGGCTGCTGTCTTGACAAGAACCTCCACTCCGGTACACGTTTCATATCCCAGGAAAGAGCCAAGTGGACAAAGACGAGTGGACAAGTGGACAAAGACAAGTGGACAAGTGGTGCTACGTAGGTCCAATGGAGTGTCACTCAGCCATGAAATCCACGTCATGAGGCTGGTAGCAGCATCCTGAGTGGATTTAGGTACGATCATCCTCAGTGAAATAAGTCCCACAAAAAAAGAAACTTATGATATCACTTATCGAGGGAATGTAAAAATCGCTCCCCATGAACGGAATCCCCAAACAGAACAGAGTCACGCTTTTAGAAAACACACTTATGCCTGCTTCAGGGGAAAGGTGAGGTGGGGTGACGCATAAAACTCGAGTTTGGAATGAGCACAGATACCCTTCCGAAAACCGAATATGGAATGGACACGACCTACTCCTTGCTCAATCAACTGGACTCACCAGACCCTGTTCATCGCACAAGTATCTATCCGACTAGTAAGCATCTTAAAAGCTAAGTCTTGATATCTCTGTGTAAGTGCATCAAGTGTGTGTAAAGGGGCCTAAAACCAGCAGGGAAAATCAGCTCAGACCCATTCTGAGGATACATTTCCAACATAAAGAAGAAACAAGCAGGGCAAAACAGAGAGAAATTCTTCCAAAATGCGTTCAGGGACTGGCATGCAACCAGGATTGACCACATCTACAGCCCCAGCGGCAGAAGACATAAGGCTGGACACTCTTGGGGCTGAGACGATTGGTGAGGTTGGGTAAGCAAATGCAGACCCTTGAAAGGAATCCTGCGTGCTCCCCATTCCATGGCTCCCAACTCTCCAGGTTCAACGCAATCTTCCGACAGCGAAAGCACTCATTGGAAACCCAGCGGATGCTACACCGTTGGATCGGGAAAGCTTTCTGAAACTCACCTCAGTTTTCCTCTCCTGGTGCTCGTGTTCTCCATTCAGGCCCCCTTACTAACAATCTCCCCACTTGGAGACTCGGCGCCTTTCCATGCCTCTTTCGTACCGTCTGCAATTTGTCCGCAGGATGAACTGCAAGAGGGGGAACCAATGAGAGACTCGCTGGAGGTGTTTGGTCGGGCACATGTCACTCTCATTTCCCATCACGAAGAAGAATTCACCAGCGGTTCAGCCTGCCACCGCGGATCGACAATAGGGCGTGAAGCCATCCAGCCGTGTTGCGTCCCACTCACAAAAAAGCGACTTGGGAAATGGAGCTCAGGGGCCCTGCACTTCCCAAACCTGCAGAGTTCTAAACGATAACTATCGCCCCAAAATATATTGAGCGCAGGCTACGAAGAGGCGCTGAACGCAAGGCAGAACTGCAGGAAACGGATGTCAACGGGTACATCGGAATGGCCCCGATAGCACATGAAAAGCGCCAGAACGTGGACAATGATGCGGTTGGCCAAAAAGGGCGTATGCGTTTTTTCCTGAATATATTCAGGAAAAAACGCATACGCCCTTTTTGGCCAACCAAGCAACCTGGGAGAGCAAATCAGCACTACAAAGAAATCTCTCGCCCCCCCCCCCGGGGCAAAAGGGCCAGGCGAAAAAAGTCTAAAAACCAGAAAGGCAGGACAGCCCACGGAGTCAAGGGAGCCTTGTTAAGCTGATGGGCGGGATGTCAATGGCCAACAGCCAATCTTCACAAGTGTATCCTCTTTCCCAAACCATGTAAAACACAGAACCACAGAGCATAGGGCACTTCCACACATGGGCGTTGACCTTGGGAAAATGAAAAAATCAACCAGACACAGGGACCCCAAAGTTGAGGGCTGCTGTCTTGACAAGAACCTCCACTCCGGTACACGTTTCATATCCCAGGAAAGAGCCAAGTGGAGAAGTGGACAAAGACAAGTGGACAAGTGGACAAGTGGTGCTACGTAGGTCCAATGGAGTGTCACTCAGCCATGAAATCCACGTCATGAGGCTGGTAGCAGCATCCTGAGTGGATTTAGGTACGATCATCCTCAGTGAAATCAGTCCCACAAAAAAAGAAACTTATGATATCACTTATCGAGGGAATGTAAAAATCGCTCCCCATGAACGGAATCCCCAAACAGAACAGAGTCACGCTTTTAGAAAACACACTTATGCCTGCTTCAGGGGAAAGGTGAGGTGCGGTGACGCATAAAACTCGAGTTTGAAATGAGCACAGATACCCTTCCGAAAACCGAATATGGAATGGACACGACCTACTCCTTGCTCAATCAACTGGACTCACCAGACCCTGTTCATCGCACAAGTATCTATCCGACTAGTAAGCATCTTAAAAGCTAAGTCTTGATATCTCTGTGTAAGTGCATCAAGTGTGTGTAAAGCGGTCTAAAAACAGCAGGGAAAATCAGCTCAGACCCATTCTGAGGATACATTTCCAACATAAAGAAGAAACAAGCAGGGCAAAACAGAGAGAAATTCTTCCAAAATGCGTTCAGGGACTGGCATGCAACCAGGATTGACCACATCTACAGCCCCAGCGGCAGAAGACATAAGGCTGGACACTCTTGGGGCTGAGACGATTGGTGAGGTTGGGAAAGCAAATGCAGACCCTTGAAAGGAATCCTGCGTGCTCCCCTTTCCATGGGTCCCAACTCTCCAGGTTCAACGCAATCTTCCGACAGCGAAAGTACTCATTGGAAACCCAGCGGATGCTACACAGTGGGACCGGGAAAGCTTTCTGAAACTCACCTCAGTTTTCATCTCCTGGTGCTCATGTTCTCCATTCAGGCCCCCTTACTAACAATCTCCCCACTTGGAGACTCGGCGCCTTTCCATGCCTCTTTCGTACCGTCTGCAATTTGTCCGCAGGATGAACTGCAAGAGGGGGAACCAATGAGAGACTCGCTGGAGGTGTTTGGTCGGGCACATGTCACTCTCATTTCCCATCGCGAAGAAGAATTCACCAGAGGCTCAGCCTGCCACCGCGGATCGACAATAGGGCGTGAAGCCATCCAGCCGTGTTGCGTCCCACTCACAAAAAAGCGACTTGGGAAATGGAGCTCAGGGGCACTGCACTTCCCAAACCTGCAGAGTTCTAAACGATAACTATCGCCCCAAAATATATTGAGGTCAGGCTACGAAGAGGCGTTGAACGCAAGGCAGAATTGCAGGAAACGGATGTCAACGGGTACATCGGAATGGCCCCGATAGCACATGAAATGCGCCAGAACGTGGACAATGATGCGGTTGGCCAAAAAGGGCGTGACGCATACGCCCTTTTTGGCCAACCAAGCAACCTGGGAGAGCAAATCAGCACTACAAAGAAATCTCTCGCCCCCCCCCCGCCCCGGGGCAAAAGGGCCAGGCGAAAAAAGTCTAAAAACCAGAAAGGCAGGACAGCCCACGGAGTCAAGGGAGCCTTGTTAAGCTGATGGGCGGGATGTCAATGGCCAACAGCCAATCTTCACAAGTGTATCCTCTTTCCCAAACCATGTAAAACACAGAACCACAGAGCATAGGGCACTTCCACACATGGGCGTTGACCTTGGGAAAATGAAAAAATCAACCAGACACAGGGACCCCAAAGTTGAGGGCTGCTGTCTTGACAAGAACCTCCACTCCGGTACACGTTTCATATCCCAGGAAAGAGCCAAGTGGACAAAGACGAGTGGACAAGTGGACAAAGACAAGTGGACAAGTGGTGCTACGTAGGTCCAATGGAGTGTCACTCAGCCATGAAATCCACGTCATGAGGCTGGTAGCAGCATCCTGAGTGGATTTAGGTACGATCATCCTCAGTGAAATAAGTCCCACAAAAAAAGAAACTTATGATATCACTTATCGAGGGAATGTAAAAATCGCTCCCCATGAACGGAATCCCCAAACAGAACAGAGTCACGCTTTTAGAAAACACACTTATGCCTGCTTCAGGGGAAAGGTGAGGTGGGGTGACGCATAAAACTCGAGTTTGGAATGAGCACAGATACCCTTCCGAAAACCGAATATGGAATGGACACGACCTACTCCTTGCTCAATCAACTGGACTCACCAGACCCTGTTCATCGCACAAGTATCTATCCGACTAGTAAGCATCTTAAAAGCTAAGTCTTGATATCTCTGTGTAAGTGCATCAAGTGTGTGTAAAGGGGCCTAAAACCAGCAGGGAAAATCAGCTCAGACCCATTCTGAGGATACATTTCCAACATAAAGAAGAAACAAGCAGGGCAAAACAGAGAGAAATTCTTCCAAAATGCGTTCAGGGACTGGCATGCAACCAGGATTGACCACATCTACAGCCCCAGCGGCAGAAGACATAAGGCTGGACACTCTTGGGGCTGAGACGATTGGTGAGGTTGGGTAAGCAAATGCAGACCCTTGAAAGGAATCCTGCGTGCTCCCCATTCCATGGCTCCCAACTCTCCAGGTTCAACGCAATCTTCCGACAGCGAAAGCACTCATTGGAAACCCAGCGGATGCTACACCGTTGGATCGGGAAAGCTTTCTGAAACTCACCTCAGTTTTCCTCTCCTGGTGCTCGTGTTCTCCATTCAGGCCCCCTTACTAACAATCTCCCCACTTGGAGACTCGGCGCCTTTCCATGCCTCTTTCGTACCGTCTGCAATTTGTCCGCAGGATGAACTGCAAGAGGGGGAACCAATGAGAGACTCGCTGGAGGTGTTTGGTCGGGCACATGTCACTCTCATTTCCCATCACGAAGAAGAATTCACCAGCGGTTCAGCCTGCCACCGCGGATCGACAATAGGGCGTGAAGCCATCCAGCCGTGTTGCGTCCCACTCACAAAAAAGCGACTTGGGAAATGGAGCTCAGGGGCCCTGCACTTCCCAAACCTGCAGAGTTCTAAACGATAACTATCGCCCCAAAATATATTGAGCGCAGGCTACGAAGAGGCGCTGAACGCAAGGCAGAACTGCAGGAAACGGATGTCAACGGGTACATCGGAATGGCCCCGATAGCACATGAAAAGCGCCAGAACGTGGACAATGATGCGGTTGGCCAAAAAGGGCGTATGCGTTTTTTCCTGAATATATTCAGGAAAAAACGCATACGCCCTTTTTGGCCAACCAAGCAACCTGGGAGAGCAAATCAGCACTACAAAGAAATCTCTCGCCCCCCCCCCCGGGGCAAAAGGGCCAGGCGAAAAAAGTCTAAAAACCAGAAAGGCAGGACAGCCCACGGAGTCAAGGGAGCCTTGTTAAGCTGATGGGCGGGATGTCAATGGCCAACAGCCAATCTTCACAAGTGTATCCTCTTTCCCAAACCATGTAAAACACAGAACCACAGAGCATAGGGCACTTCCACACATGGGCGTTGACCTTGGGAAAATGAAAAAATCAACCAGACACAGGGACCCCAAAGTTGAGGGCTGCTGTCTTGACAAGAACCTCCACTCCGGTACACGTTTCATATCCCAGGAAAGAGCCAAGTGGAGAAGTGGACAAAGACAAGTGGACAAGTGGACAAGTGGTGCTACGTAGGTCCAATGGAGTGTCACTCAGCCATGAAATCCACGTCATGAGGCTGGTAGCAGCATCCTGAGTGGATTTAGGTACGATCATCCTCAGTGAAATCAGTCCCACAAAAAAAGAAACTTATGATATCACTTATCGAGGGAATGTAAAAATCGCTCCCCATGAACTGAATCCCCAAACAGAACAGAGTCACGCTTTTAGAAAACACACTTATGCCTGCTTCAGGGGAAAGGTGAGGTGGGGTGACGCATAAAACTCGAGTTTGAAATGAGCACAGATACCCTTCCGAAAACCGAATATGGAATGGACACGACCTACTCCTTGCTCAATCAACTGGACTCACCAGACCCTGTTCATCGCACAAGTATCTATCCGACTAGTAAGCTTCTTAAAAGCTAAGTCTTGATATCTCTGTGTAAGTGCATCAAGTGTGTGTAAAGCGGCCTAAAGCCAGCAGGGAAAATCAGCTCAGACCCATTCTGAGGATACATTTCCAACATAAAGAAGAAACAAGCAGGGCAAAACAGAGAGAAATTCTTCCAAAATGCGTTCAGGGACTGGCATGCAACCAGGATTGACCACATCTACAGCCCCAGCGGCAGAAGACATAAGGCTGGACACTCTTGGGGCTGAGACGATTGGTGAGGTTGGGAAAGCAAATGCAGACCCTTGAAAGGCATCCTGCGTGCTCCCCATTCCATGGCTCCCAACTCTCCAGGTTCAACGCAATCTTCCGACAGCGAAAGCACTCATTGGAAACCCAGCGGATGCTACACCGTGGGATCGGGAAAGCTTTCTGAAACCCACCTAAGTTTTCATCTCCTGGTGCTCGTGTTCTCCATTCAGGCCCCCTTACTAACAATCTCCCCACTTGGAGACTCGGCGCCTTTCCATGCCTCTTTCGTACCGTCTGCAATTTGTCCGCAGGATGAACTGCAAGAGGGGGAACCAATGAGAGACTCGCTGGAGGTGTTTGGTCGGGCACATGTCACTCTCATTTCCCATCGCGAAGAAGAATTCACCAGAGGCTCAGCCTGACACCGCGGATCGACAATAGGGCGTGAAGCCATCCAGCCGTGTTGCGTCCCACTCACAAAAAAGCGACTTGGGAAATGGAGCTCAGGGGCACTGCACTTCCCAAACCTGCAGAGTTCTAAACGATAACTATCGCCCCAAAATATATTGAGGTCAGGCTACGAAGAGGCGTTGAACGCAAGGCAGAATTGCAGGAAACGGATGTCAACGGGTACATCGGAATGGCCCCGATAGCACATGAAATGCGCCAGAACGTGGACAATGATGCGGTTGGCCAAAAAGGGCGTATGCGTTTTTTCCTGAATATATTCAGGAAAAAACGCATACGCCCTTTTTGGCCAACCAAGCAACCTGGGAGAGCAAATCAGCACTACAAAGAAATCTCTCGCCCCCCCCCCCCCCGTGGCAAAAGGGCCAGGCGAAAAAAGTCTAAAAACCAGAAAGGCAGGACAGCCCACGGAGTCAAGGGAGCCTTGTTAAGCTGATGGGCGGGATGTCAATGGCCAACAGCCAATCTTCACAAGTGTATCCTCTTTCCCAAACCATGTAAAACACAGAACCACAGAGCATAGGGCACTTCCACACATGGGCGTTGACCTTGGGAAAATGAAAAAATCAACCAGACACAGGGACCCCAAAGTTGAGGGCTGCTGTCTTGACAAGAACCTCCACTCCGGTACACGTTTCATATCCCAGGAAAGAGCCAAGTGGACAAAGACGAGTGGACAAGTGGACAAAGACAAGTGGACAAGTGGACAAGTGGTGCTATGTAGGTCCAATGGAGTGTCACTCAGCCATGAAATCCACGTCATGAGGCTGGTAGCAGCATCCTGAGTGGATTTAGGTACGATCATCCTCAGTGAAATAAGTCCCACAAAAAAAGAAACTTATGATATCACTTATCGAGGGAATGTAAAAATCGCTCCCCATGAACGGAATCCCCAAACAGAACAGAGTCACGCTTTTAGAAAACACACTTATGCCTGCTTCAGGGGAAAGGTGAGGTGCGGTGACGCATAAAACTCGAGTTTGAAATGAGCACAGATACCCTTCCGAAAACCGAATATGGAATGGACACGACCTACTCCTTGCTCAATCAACTGGACTCACCAGACCCTGTTCATCGCACAAGTATCTATCCGACTAGTAAGCATCTTAAAAGCTAAGTCTTGATATCTCTGTGTAAGTGCATCAAGTGTGTGTAAAGCGGCCTAAAACCAGCAGGGAAAATCAGCTCAGACCCATTCTGAGGATACATTTCCAACACAAAGAAGAAACAAGCAGGGCAAAACAGAGAGAAATTCTTCCAAAATGCGTTCAGGGACTGGCATGCAACCAGGATTGACCACATCTACAGCCCCAGCGGCAGAAGACATAAGGCTGGACACTCTTGGGGCTGAGACGATTGGTGAGGTTGGGAAAGCAAATGCAGACCCTTGAAAGGAATCCTGCGTGCTCCCCATTCCATGGCTCCCAACTCTCCAGGTTCAACGCAATCTTCCGACAGCGAAAGCACTCATTGGAAACCCAGCGGATGCTACACCGTGGGATCGGGAAAGCTTTCTGAAACTCACCTCAGTTTTCCTCTCCTGGTGCTCGTGTTCTCCATTCAGGCCCCCTTACTAACAATCTCCCCACTTGGAGACTCGGCGCCTTTCCATGCCTCTTTCGTACCGTCTGCAATTTGTCCGCAGGATGAACTGCAAGAGGGGGAACCAATGAGAGACTCGCTGGAGGTGTTTGGTCGGGCACATGTCACTCTCATTTCCCATCACGAAGAAGAATTCACCAGCGGTTCAGCCTGCCACCGCGGATCGACAATAGGGCGTGAAGCCATCCAGCCGTGTTGCGTCCCACTCACAAAAAAGCGACTTGGGAAATGGAGCTCAGGGGCCCTGCACTTCCCAAACCTGCAGAGTTCTAAACGATAACTATCGCCCCAAAATATATTGAGGTCAGGCTACGAAGAGGCGCTGAACGCAAGGCAGAACTGCAGGAAACGGATGTCAACGGGTACATCGGAATGGCCCCGATAGCACATGAAAAGCGCCAGAACGTGGACAATGATGCGGTTGGCCAAAAAGGGCGTATGCGTTTTTTCCTGAATATATTCAGGAAAAAACGCATACGCCCTTTTTGGCCAACCAAGCAACCTGGGAGAGCAAATCAGCACTACAAAGAAATCTCTCGCCCCCCCCCCCGGGGCAAAAGGGCCAGGCGAAAAAAGTCTAAAAACCAGAAAGGCAGGACAGCCCACGGAGTCAAGGGAGCCTTGTTAAGCTGATGGGCGGGATGTCAATGGCCAACAGCCAATCTTCACAAGTGTATCCTCTTTCCCAAACCATGTAAAACACAGAACCACAGAGCATAGGGCACTTCCACACATGGGCGTTGACCTTGGGAAAATGAAAAAATCAACCAGACACAGGGACCCCAAAGTTGAGGGCTGCTGTCTTGACAAGAAAACCTCCACTCCGGTACACGTTTCATATCCCAGGAAAGAGCCAAGTGGAGAAGTGGACAAAGACAAGTGGACAAGTGGACAAGTGGTGCTACATAGGTCCAATGGAGTGTCACTCAGCCATGAAATCCACGTCATGAGGCTGGTAGCAGCATCCTGAGTGGATTTAGGTACGATCATCCTCAGTGAAATAAGTCCCACAAAAAAAGAAACTTATGATATCACTTATCGAGGGAATGTAAAAATCGCTCCCCATGAACTGAATCCCCAAACAGAACAGAGTCACGCTTTTAGAAAACACACTTATGCCTGCTTCAGGGGAAAGGTGAGGTGGGGTGACGCATAAAACTCGAGTTTGAAATGAGCACAGATACCCTTCCGAAAACCGAATATGGAATGGACACGACCTACTCCTTGCTCAATCAACTGGACTCACCAGACCCTGTTCATCGCACAAGTATCTATCCGACTAGTAAGCTTCTTAAAAGCTAAGTCTTGATATCTCTGTGTAAGTGCATCAAGTGTGTGTAAAGCGGCCTAAAGCCAGCAGGGAAAATCAGCTCAGACCCATTCTGAGGATACATTTCCAACATAAAGAAGAAACAAGCAGGGCAAAACAGAGAGAAATTCTTCCAAAATGCGTTCAGGGACTGGCATGCAACCAGGATTGACCACATCTACAGCCCCAGCGGCAGAAGACATAAGGCTGGACACTCTTGGGGCTGAGACGATTGGTGAGGTTGGGAAAGCAAATGCAGACCCTTGAAAGGAATCCTGCGTGCTCCCCATTCCATGGCTCCCAACTCTCCAGGTTCAACGCAATCTTCCGACAGCGAAAGCACTCATTGGAAACCCAGCGGATGCTACACCGTGGGATCGGGAAAGCTTTCTGAAACCCACCTAAGTTTTCATCTCCTGGTGCTCGTGTTCTCCATTCAGGCCCCCTTACTAACAATCTCCCCACTTGGAGACTCGGCGCCTTTCCATGCCTCTTTCGTACCGTCTGCAATTTGTCCGCAGGATGAACTGCAAGAGGGGGAACCAATGAGAGACTCGCTGGAGGTGTTTGGTCGGGCACATGTCACTCTCATTTCCCATCACGAAGAAGAATTCACCAGAGGCTCAGCCTGACACCGCGGATCGACAATAGGGCGTGAAGCCATCCAGCCGTGTTGCGTCCCACTCACAAAAAAGCGACTTGGGAAATGGAGCTCAGGGGCACTGCACTTCCCAAACCTGCAGAGTTCTAAATGATAACTATCGCCCCAAAATATATTGAGGTCAGGCTACGAAGAGGCGTTGAACGCAAGGCAGAATTGCAGGAAACGGATGTCAACGGGTACATCGGAATGGCCCCGATAGCACATGAAATGCGCCAGAACGTGGACAATGATGCGGTTGGCCAAAAAGGGCGTATGCGTTTTTTCCTGAATATATTCAGGAAAAAACGCATACGCCCTTTTTGGCCAACCAAGCAACCTGGGAGAGCAAATCAGCACTACAAAGAAATCTCTCGCCCCCCCCCCCCCGGGGCAAAAGGGCAAGGCGAAAAAAGTCTAAAAACCAGAAAGGCAGGACAGCCCACGGAGTCAAGGGAGCCTTGTTAAGCTGATGGGCGGGATGTCAATGGCCAACAGCCAATCTTCACAAGTGTATCCTCTTTCCCAAACCATGTAAAACACAGAACCACAGAGCATAGGGCACTTCCACACATGGGCGTTGACCTTGGGAAAATGAAAAAATCAACCAGACACAGGGACCCCAAAGTTGAGGGCTGCTGTCTTGACAAGAACCTCCACTCCGGTACACGTTTCATATCCCAGGAAAGAGCCAAGTGGAGAAGTGGACAAAGACAAGTGGACAAGTGGACAAGTGGTGCTACGTAGGTCCAATGGAGTGTCACTCAGCCATGAAATCCACGTCATGAGGCTGGTAGCAGCATCCTGAGTGGATTTAGGTACGATCATCCTCAGTGAAATCAGTCCCACAAAAAAAGAAACTTATGATATCACTTATCGAGGGAATGTAAAAATCGCTCCCCATGAACGGAATCCCCAAACAGAACAGAGTCACGCTTTTAGAAAACACACTTATGCCTGCTTCAGGGGAAAGGTGAGGTGCGGTGACGCATAAAACTCGAGTTTGAAATGAGCACAGATACCCTTCCGAAAACCGAATATGGAATGGACACGACCTACTCCTTGCTCAATCAACTGGACTCACCAGACCCTGTTCATCGCACAAGTATCTATCCGACTAGTAAGCATCTTAAAAGCTAAGTCTTGATATCTCTGTGTAAGTGCATCAAGTGTGTGTAAAGCGGTCTAAAAACAGCAGGGAAAATCAGCTCAGACCCATTCTGAGGATACATTTCCAACATAAAGAAGAAACAAGCAGGGCAAAACAGAGAGAAATTCTTCCAAAATGCGTTCAGGGACTGGCATGCAACCAGGATTGACCACATCTACAGCCCCAGCGGCAGAAGACATAAGGCTGGACACTCTTGGGGCTGAGACGATTGGTGAGGTTGGGAAAGCAAATGCAGACCCTTGAAAGGAATCCTGCGTGCTCCCCTTTCCATGGGTCCCAACTCTCCAGGTTCAACGCAATCTTCCGACAGCGAAAGTACTCATTGGAAACCCAGCGGATGCTACACAGTGGAACCGGGAAAGCTTTCTGAAACTCACCTCAGTTTTCATCTCCTGGTGCTCGTGTTCTCCATTCAGGCCCCCTTACTAACAATCTCCCCACTTGGAGACTCGGCGCCTTTCCATGCCTCTTTCGTACCGTCTGCAATTTGTCCGCAGGATGAACTGCAAGAGGGGGAACCAATGAGAGACTCGCTGGAGGTGTTTGGTCGGGCACATGTCACTCTCATTTCCCATCGCGAAGAAGAATTCACCAGAGGCTCAGCCTGCCACCGCGGATCGACAATAGGGCGTGAAGCCATCCAGCCGAGTTGCGTCCCACTCACAAAAAAGCGACTTGGGAAATGGAGCTCAGGGGCACTGCACTTCCCAAACCTGCAGAGTTCTAAACGATAACTATCGCCCCAAAATATATTGAGGTCAGGCTACGAAGAGGCGTTGAACGCAAGGCAGAATTGCAGGAAACGGATGTCAACGGGTACATCGGAATGGCCCCGATAGCACATGAAATGCGCCAGAACGTGGACAATGATGCGGTTGGCCAAAAAGGGCGTGACGCATACGCCCTTTTTGGCCAACCAAGCAACCTGGGAGAGCAAATCAGCACTACAAAGAAATCTCTCGCCCCCCCCCGCCCCGGGGTAAAAGGGCCAGGCGAAAAAAGTCTAAAAACCAGAAAGGCAGGACAGCCCACAGAGTCAAGGGAGCCTTGTTAAGCTGATGGGCGGGATGTCAATGGCCAACAGCCAATCTTCACAAGTGTATCCTCTTTCCCAAACCATGTAAAACACAGAACCACAGAGCATAGGGCACTTCCACACATGGGCGTTGACCTTGGGAAAATGAAAAAATCAACCAGACACAGGGACCCCAAAGTTGAGGGCTGCTGTCTTGACAAGAACCTCCACTCCGGTACACGTTTCATATCCCAGGAAAGAGCCAAGTGGACAAAGACGAGTGGACAAGTGGACAAAGACAAGTGGACAAGTGGTGCTACGTAGGTCCAATGGAGTGTCACTCAGCCATGAAATCCACGTCATGAGGCTGGTAGCAGCATCCTGAGTGGATTTAGGTACGATCATCCTCAGTGAAATAAGTCCCACAAAAAAAGAAACTTATGATATCACTTATCGAGGGAATGTAAAAATCGCTCCCCATGAACGGAATCCCCAAACAGAACAGAGTCACGCTTTTAGAAAACACACTTATGCCTGCTTCAGGGGAAAGGTGAGGTGGGGTGACGCATAAAACTCGAGTTTGGAATGAGCACAGATACCCTTCCGAAAACCGAATATGGAATGGACACGACCTACTCCTTGCTCAATCAACTGGACTCACCAGACCCTGTTCATCGCACAAGTATCTATCCGACTAGTAAGCATCTTAAAAGCTAAGTCTTGATATCTCTGTGTAAGTGCATCAAGTGTGTGTAAAGGGGCCTAAAACCAGCAGGGAAAATCAGCTCAGACCCATTCTGAGGATACATTTCCAACATAAAGAAGAAACAAGCAGGGCAAAACAGAGAGAAATTCTTCCAAAATGCGTTCAGGGACTGGCATGCAACCAGGATTGACCACATCTACAGCCCCAGCGGCAGAAGACATAAGGCTGGACACTCTTGGGGCTGAGACGATTGGTGAGGTTGGGAAAGCAAATGCAGACCCTTGAAAGGAATCCTGCGTGCTCCCCATTCCATGGCTCCCAACTCTCCAGGTTCAACGCAATCTTCCGACAGCGAAAGCACTCATTGGAAACCCAGCGGATGCTACACCGTTGGATCGGGAAAGCTTTCTGAAACTCACCTCAGTTTTCCTCTCCTGGTGCTCGTGTTCTCCATTCAGGCCCCCTTACTAACAATCTCCCCACTTGGAGACTCGGCGCCTTTCCATGCCTCTTTCGTACCGTCTGCAATTTGTCCGCAGGATGAACTGCAAGAGGGGGAACCAATGAGAGACTCGCTGGAGGTGTTTGGTCGGGCACATGTCACTCTCATTTCCCATCACGAAGAAGAATTCACCAGCGGTTCAGCCTGCCACCGCGGATCGACAATAGGGCGTGAAGCCATCCAGCCGTGTTGCGTCCCACTCACAAAAAAGCGACTTGGGAAATGGAGCTCAGGGGCCCTGCACTTCCCAAACCTGCAGAGTTCTAAACGATAACTATCGCCCCAAAATATATTGAGCGCAGGCTACGAAGAGGCGCTGAACGCAAGGCAGAACTGCAGGAAACGGATGTCAACGGGTACATCGGAATGGCCCCGATAGCACATGAAAAGCGCCAGAACGTGGACAATGATGCGGTTGGCCAAAAAGGGCGTATGCGTTTTTTCCTGAATATATTCAGGAAAAAACGCATACGCCCTTTTTGGCCAACCAAGCAACCTGGGAGAGCAAATCAGCACTACAAAGAAATCTCTCGCCCCCCCCCCCCGGGGCAAAAGGGCCAGGCGAAAAAAGTCTAAAAACCAGAAAGGCAGGACAGCCCACGGAGTCAAGGGAGCCTTGTTAAGCTGATGGGCGGGATGTCAATGGCCAACAGCCAATCTTCACAAGTGTATCCTCTTTCCCAAACCATGTAAAACACAGAACCACAGAGCATAGGGCACTTCCACACATGGGCGTTGACCTTGGGAAAATGAAAAAATCAACCAGACACAGGGACCCCAAAGTTGAGGGCTGCTGTCTTGACAAGAACCTCCACTCCGGTACACGTTTCATATCCCAGGAAAGAGCCAAGTGGAGAAGTGGACAAAGACAAGTGGACAAGTGGACAAGTGGTGCTACGTAGGTCCAATGGAGTGTCACTCAGCCATGAAATCCACGTCATGAGGCTGGTAGCAGCATCCTGAGTGGATTTAGGTACGATCATCCTCAGTGAAATCAGTCCCACAAAAAAAGAAACTTATGATATCACTTATCGAGGGAATGTAAAAATCGCTCCCCATGAACTGAATCCCCAAACAGAACAGAGTCACGCTTTTAGAAAACACACTTATGCCTGCTTCAGGGGAAAGGTGAGGTGGGGTGACGCATAAAACTCGAGTTTGAAATGAGCACAGATACCCTTCCGAAAACCGAATATGGAATGGACACGACCTACTCCTTGCTCAATCAACTGGACTCACCAGACCCTGTTCATCGCACAAGTATCTATCCGACTAGTAAGCTTCTTAAAAGCTAAGTCTTGATATCTCTGTGTAAGTGCATCAAGTGTGTGTAAAGCGGCCTAAAGCCAGCAGGGAAAATCAGCTCAGACCCATTCTGAGGATACATTTCCAACATAAAGAAGAAACAAGCAGGGCAAAACAGAGAGAAATTCTTCCAAAATGCGTTCAGGGACTGGCATGCAACCAGGATTGACCACATCTACAGCCCCAGCGGCAGAAGACATAAGGCTGGACACTCTTGGGGCTGAGACGATTGGTGAGGTTGGGAAAGCAAATGCAGACCCTTGAAAGGCATCCTGCGTGCTCCCCATTCCATGGCTCCCAACTCTCCAGGTTCAACGCAATCTTCCGACAGCGAAAGCACTCATTGGAAACCCAGCGGATGCTACACCGTGGGATCGGGAAAGCTTTCTGAAACCCACCTAAGTTTTCATCTCCTGGTGCTCGTGTTCTCCATTCAGGCCCCCTTACTAACAATCTCCCCACTTGGAGACTCGGCGCCTTTCCATGCCTCTTTCGTACCGTCTGCAATTTGTCCGCAGGATGAACTGCAAGAGGGGGAACCAATGAGAGACTCGCTGGAGGTGTTTGGTCGGGCACATGTCACTCTCATTTCCCATCGCGAAGAAGAATTCACCAGAGGCTCAGCCTGACACCGCGGATCGACAATAGGGCGTGAAGCCATCCAGCCGTGTTGCGTCCCACTCACAAAAAAGCGACTTGGGAAATGGAGCTCAGGGGCACTGCACTTCCCAAACCTGCAGAGTTCTAAACGATAACTATCGCCCCAAAATATATTGAGGTCAGGCTACGAAGAGGCGTTGAACGCAAGGCAGAATTGCAGGAAACGGATGTCAACGGGTACATCGGAATGGCCCCGATAGCACATGAAATGCGCCAGAACGTGGACAATGATGCGGTTGGCCAAAAAGGGCGTATGCGTTTTTTCCTGAATATATTCAGGAAAAAACGCATACGCCCTTTTTGGCCAACCAAGCAACCTGGGAGAGCAAATCAGCACTACAAAGAAATCTCTCGCCCCCCCCCCCCGTGGCAAAAGGGCCAGGCGAAAAAAGTCTAAAAACCAGAAAGGCAGGACAGCCCACGGAGTCAAGGGAGCCTTGTTAAGCTGATGGGCGGGATGTCAATGGCCAACAGCCAATCTTCACAAGTGTATCCTCTTTCCCAAACCATGTAAAACACAGAACCACAGAGCATAGGGCACTTCCACACATGGGCGTTGACCTTGGGAAAATGAAAAAATCAACCAGACACAGGGACCCCAAAGTTGAGGGCTGCTGTCTTGACAAGAACCTCCACTCCGGTACACGTTTCATATCCCAGGAAAGAGCCAAGTGGACAAAGACGAGTGGACAAGTGGACAAAGACAAGTGGACAAGTGGTGCTACGTAGGTCCAATGGAGTGTCACTCAGCCATGAAATCCACGTCATGAGGCTGGTAGCAGCATCCTGAGTGGATTTAGGTACGATCATCCTCAGTGAAATAAGTCCCACAAAAAAAGAAACTTATGATATCACTTATCGAGGGAATGTAAAAATCGCTCCCCATGAACGGAATCCCCAAACAGAACAGAGTCACGCTTTTAGAAAACACACTTATGCCTGCTTCAGGGGAAAGGTGAGGTGGGGTGACGCATAAAACTCGAGTTTGGAATGAGCACAGATACCCTTCCGAAAACCGAATATGGAATGGACACGACCTACTCCTTGCTCAATCAACTGGACTCACCAGACCCTGTTCATCGCACAAGTATCTATCCGACTAGTAAGCATCTTAAAAGCTAAGTCTTGATATCTCTGTGTAAGTGCATCAAGTGTGTGTAAAGGGGCCTAAAACCAGCAGGGAAAATCAGCTCAGACCCATTCTGAGGATACATTTCCAACATAAAGAAGAAACAAGCAGGGCAAAACAGAGAGAAATTCTTCCAAAATGCGTTCAGGGACTGGCATGCAACCAGGATTGACCACATCTACAGCCCCAGAGGCAGAAGACATAAGGCTGGACACTCTTGGGGCTGAGACGATTGGTGAGGTTGGGAAAGCAAATGCAGACCCTTGAAAGGAATCCTGCGTGCTCCCCATTCCATGGCTCCCAACTCTCCAGGTTCAACGCAATCTTCCGACAGCGAAAGCACTCATTGGAAACCCAGCGGATGCTACACCGTTGGATCGGGAAAGCTTTCTGAAACTCACCTCAGTTTTCCTCTCCTGGTGCTCGTGTTCTCCATTCAGGCCCCCTTACTAACAATCTCCCCACTTGGAGACTCGGCGCCTTTCCATGCCTCTTTCGAACCGTCTGCAATTTGTCCGCAGGATGAACTGCAAGAGGGGGAACCAATGAGAGACTCGCTGGAGGTGTTTGGTCGGGCACATGTCACTCTCATTTCCCATCACGAAGAAGAATTCACCAGCGGTTCAGCCTGCCACCGCGGATCGACAATAGGGCGTGAAGCCATCCAGCCGTGTTGCGTCCCACTCACAAAAAAGCGACTTGGGAAATGGAGCTCAGGGGCCCTGCACTTCCCAAACCTGCAGAGTTCTAAACGATAACTATCGCCCCAAAATATATTGAGCGCAGGCTACGAAGAGGCGCTGAACGCAAGGCAGAACTGCAGGAAACGGATGTCAACGGCTACATCGGAATGGCCCCGATAGCACATGAAAAGCGCCAGAACGTGGACAATGATGCGGTTGGCCAAAAAGGGCGTATGCGTTTTTTCCTGAATATATTCAGGAAAAAACGCATACGCCCTTTTTGGCCAACCAAGCAACCTGGGAGAGCAAATCAGCACTACAAAGAAATCTCTCGCCCCCCCCCCCGGGGCAAAAGGGCCAGGCGAAAAAAGTCTAAAAACCATAAAGGCAGGACAGCCCACGGAGTCAAGGGAGCCTTGTTAAGCTGATGGGCGGGATGTCAATGGCCAACAGCCAATCTTCACAAGTGTATCCTCTTTCCCAAACCATGTAAAACACAGAACCACAGAGCATAGGGCACTTCCACACATGGGCGTTGACCTTGGGAAAATGAAAAAATCAACCAGACACAGGGACCCCAAAGTTGAGGGCTGCTGTCTTGACAAGAACCTCCACTCCGGTACACGTTTCATATCCCAGGAAAGAGCCAAGTGGACAAAGACGAGTGGACAAGTGGACAAAGACAAGTGGACAAGTGGACAAGTGGTGCTACGTAGGTCCAATGGAGTGTCACTCAGCCATGAAATCCACGTCATGAGGCTGGTAGCAGCATCCTGAGTGGATTTAGGTACGATCATCCTCAGTGAAATAAGTCCCACAAAAAAAGAAACTTATGATATCACTTATCGAGGGAATGTAAAAATCGCTCCCCATGAACGGAATCCCCAAACAGAACAGAGTCACGCTTTTAGAAAACACACTTATGCCTGCTTCAGGGGAAAGGTGAGGTGCGGTGACGCATAAAACTCGAGTTTGAAATGAGCACAGATACCCTTCCGAAAACCGAATATGGAATGGACACGACCTACTCCTTGCTCAATCAACTGGACTCACCAGACCCTGTTCATCGCACAAGTATCTATCCGACTAGTAAGCATCTTAAAAGCTAAGTCTTGATATCTCTGTGTAAGTGCATCAAGTGTGTGTAAAGCGGCCTAAAACCAGCAGGGAAAATCAGCTCAGACCCATTCTGAGGATACATTTCCAACACAAAGAAGAAACAAGCAGGGCAAAACAGAGAGAAATTCTTCCAAAATGCGTTCAGGGACTGGCATGCAACCAGGATTGACCACATCTACAGCCCCAGCGGCAGAAGACATAAGGCTGGACACTCTTGGGGCTGAGACGATTGGTGAGGTTGGGAAAGCAAATGCAGACCCTTGAAAGGAATCCTGCGTGCTCCCCATTCCATGGGTCCCAACTCTCCAGGTTCAACGCAATCTTCCGACAGCGAAAGCACTCATTGGAAACCCAGCGGATGCTACACCGTGGGATCGGGAAAGCTTTCTGAAACTCACCTCAGTTTTCCTCTCCTGGTGCTCGTGTTCTCCATTCAGGCCCCCTTACTAACAATCTCCCCACTTGGAGACTCGGCGCCTTTCCATGCCTCTTTCGTACCGTCTGCAATTTGTCCGCAGGATGAACTGCAAGAGGGGGAACCAATGAGAGACTCGCTGGAGGTGTTTGGTCGGGCACATGTCACTCTCATTTCCCATCACGAAGAAGAATTCACCAGCGGTTCAGCCTGCCACCGCGGATCGACAATAGGGCGTGAAGCCATCCAGCCGTGTTGCGTCCCACTCACAAAAAAGCGACTTGGGAAATGGAGCTCAGGGGCCCTGCACTTCCCAAACCTGCAGAGTTCTAAACGATAACTATCGCCCCAAAATATATTGAGGTCAGGCTACGAAGAGGCGCTGAACGCAAGGCAGAACTGCAGGAAACGGATGTCAACGGGTACATCGGAATGGCCCCGATAGCACATGAAAAGCGCCAGAACGTGGACAATGATGCGGTTGGCCAAAAAGGGCGTATGCGTTTTTTCCTGAATATATTCAGGAAAAAACGCATACGCCCTTTTTGGCCAACCAAGCAACCTGGGAGAGCAAATCAGCACTACAAAGAAATCTCTCGCCCACCCCCCGGGGCAAAAGGGCCAGGCGAAAAAAGTCTAAAAACCAGAAAGGCAGGACAGCCCACGGAGTCAAGGGAGCCTTGTTAAGCTGATGGGCGGGATGTCAATGGCCAACAGCCAATCTTCACAAGTGTATCCTCTTTCCCAAACCATGTAAAACACAGAACCACAGAGCATAGGGCACTTCCACACATGGGCGTTGACCTTGGGAAAATGAAAAAATCAACCAGACACAGGGACCCCAAAGTTGAGGGCTGCTGTCTTGACAAGAACCTCCACTCCGGTACACGTTTCATATCCCAGGAAAGAGGCAAGTGGACAAAGACGAGTGGACAAGTGGACAAAGACAAGTGGACAAGTGGACAAGTGGTGCTACGTAGGTCCGATGGAGTGTCACTCAGCCATGAAATCCACGTCATGAGGCTGGCAGCAGCATCCTGAGTGGATTTAGGTACGATCATCCTCAGTGAAATAAGTCCCACAAAAAAAGAAACTTATGATATCACTTATCGAGGGAATGTAAAAATCGCTCCCCATGAACGGAATCCCCAAACAGAACAGAGTCACGCTTTTAGAAAACACACTTATGCCTGCTTCAGGGGAAAGGTGAGGTGCGGTGACGCATAAAACTCGAGTTTGAAATGAGCACAGATACCCTTCCGAAAACCGAATATGGAATGGACACGACCTACTCCTTGCTCAATCAACTGGACTCACCAGACCCTGTTCATCGCACAAGTATCTATCCGACTAGTAAGCATCTTAAAAGCTAAGTCTTTATATCTCTGTGTAAGTGCATCAAGTGTGTGTAAAGCGGCCTAAAACCAGCAGGGAAAATCAGCTCAGACCCATTCTGAGGATACATTTCCAACATAAAGAAGAAACAAGCAGGGCAAAACAGAGAGAAATTCTTCCAAAATGCGTTCAGGGACTGGCATGCAACCAGGATTGACCACATCTACAGCCCCAGCGGCAGAAGACATAAGGCTGGACACTCTTGGGGCTGAGACGATTGGTGAGGTTGGGAAAGCAAATGCAGACCCTTGAAAGGAATCCGTCGTGCTCCCCATTCCATGGCTCCCAACTCTCCAGGTTCAACGCAATCTTCCGACAGCGAAAGCACTCATTGGAAACCCAGCGGATGCTACACCGTGGGATCGGGAAAGCTTTCTGAAACTCACCTCAGTTTTCCTCTCCTGGTGCTCGTGTTCTCCATTCAGGCCCCCTTACTAACAATCTCCCCACTTGGAGTCTCGGCGCCTTTCCATGCCTCTTTCGTACCGTCTGCAATTTGTCCGCAGGATGAACTGCAAGAGGGGGAACCAATGAGAGACTCGCTGGAGGTGTTTGGTCGGGCACATGTCACTCTCATTTCCCATCACGAAGAAGAATTCACCAGCGGTTCAGCCTGCCACCGCGGATCGACAATAGGGCGTGAAGCCATCCAGCCGTGTTGCGTCCCACTCACAAAAAAGCGACTTGGGAAATGGAGCTCAGGGGCCCTGCACTTCCCAAACCTGCAGAGTTCTAAACGATAACTATCGCCCCAAAATATATTGAGGTCAGGCTACGAAGAGGCGCTGAACGCAAGGCAGAACTGCAGGAAACGGATGTCAACGGGTACATCGGAATGGCCCCGATAGCACATGAAAAGCGCCAGAACGTGGACAATGATGCGGTTGGCCAAAAAGGGCGTATGCGTTTTTTCCTGAATATATTCAGGAAAAAACGCATACGCCCTTTTTGGCCAACCAAGAAACCTGGGAGAGCAAATCAGCACTACAAAGAAATCTCTCGCCCCCCCCCCCCGGGGCAAAAGGGCCAGGCGAAAAAAGTCTAAAAACCAGAAAGGCAGGACAGCCCACGGAGTCAAGGGAGCCTTGTTAAGCTGATGGGCGGGATGTCAATGGCCAACAGCCAATCTTCACAAGTGTATCCTCTTTCCCAAACCATGTAAAACACAGAACCACAGAGCATAGGGCACTTCCACACATGGGCGTTGACCTTGGGAAAATGAAAAAATCAACCAGACACAGGGACCCCAAAGTTGAGGGCTGCTGTCTTGACAAGAACCTCCACTCCGGTACACGTTTCATATCCCAGGAAAGAGCCAAGTGGACAAAGACGAGTGGACAAGTGGACAAAGACAAGTGGACAAGTGGACAAGTGGTGCTACGTAGGTCCAATGGAGTGTCACTCAGCCATGAAATCCACGTCATGAGGCTGGTAGCAGCATCCTGAGTGGATTTAGGTACGATCATCCTCAGTGAAATAAGTCCCACAAAAAAAGAAACTTATGATATCACTTATCGAGGGAATGTAAAAATCGCTCCCCATGAACGGAATCCCCAAACAGAACAGAGTCACGCTTTTAGAAAACACACTTATGCCTGCTTCAGGGGAAAGGTGAGGTGCGGTGACGCATAAAACTCGAGTTTGAAATGAGCACAGATACCCTTCCGAAAACCGAATATGGAATGGACACGACCTACTCCTTGCTCAATCAACTGGACTCACCAGACCCTGTTCATCGCACAAGTATCTATCCGACTAGTAAGCATCTTAAAAGCTAAGTCTTGATATCTCTGTGTAAGTGCATCAAGTGTGTGTAAAGCGGCCTAAAACCAGCAGGGAAAATCAGCTCAGACCCATTCTGAGGATACATTTCCAACATAAAGAAGAAACAAGCAGGGCAAAACAGAGAGAAATTCTTCCAAAATGCGTTCAGGGACTGGCATGCAACCAGGATTGACCACATCTACAGCCCCAGCGGCAGAAGACATAAGGCTGGACACTCTTGGGGCTGAGACGATTGGTGAGGTTGGGAAAGCAAATGCAGACCCTTGAAAGGAATCCTGCGTGCTCCCCATTCCATGGCTCCCAACTCTCCAGGTTCAACGCAATCTTCCGACAGCGAAAGCACTCATTGGAAACCCAGCGGATGCTACACCGTGGGATCGGGAAAGCTTTCTGAAACTCACCTCAGTTTTCCTCTCCTGGTGCTCGTGTTCTCCATTCAGGCCCCCTTACTAACAATCTCCCCACTTGGAGTCTCGGCACCTTTCCATGCCTCTTTCGTACCGTCTGCAATTTGTCCGCAGGATGAACTGCAAGAGGGGGAACCAATGAGAGACTCGCTGGAGGTGTTTGGTCGGGCACATGTCACTCTCATTTCCCATCACGAAGAAGAATTCACCAGCGGTTCAGCCTGCCACCGCGGATCGACAATAGGGCGTGAAGCCATCCAGCCGTGTTGCGTCCCACTCACAAAAAAGCGACTTGGGAAATGGAGCTCAGGGGCACTGCACTTCCCAAACCTGCAGAGTTCTAAACGATAACTATCGCCCCAAAATATATTGAGCGCAGGCTACGAAGAGGCGCTGAACGCAAGGCAGAACTGCAGGAAACGGATGTCAACGGGTACATCGGAATGGCCCCGATAGCACATGAAAAGCGCCAAAACGTGGACAATGATGCGGTTGGCCAAAATGGGTGTATGCGTTTTTTCCTGAATATATTCAGGAAAAAACGCATACGCCCTTTTTGGCCAACCAAGCAACCTGGGAGAGCAAATCAGCACTACAAAGAAATCTCTCGCCCCGCCCCCGGGGCAAAAGGGCCAGGCGAAAAAAGTCTAAAAACCAGAAAGGCAGGACAGCCCACGGAGTCAAGGGAGCCTTGTTAAGCTGATGGGCGGGATGTCAATGGCCAACAGCCAATCTTCACAAGTGTATCCTCTTTCCCAAACCATGTAAAACACAGAACCACAGAGCATAGGGCACTTCCACACATGGGCGTTGACCTTGGGAAAATGAAAAAATCAACCAGACACAGGGACCCCAAAGTTGAGGGCTGCTGTCTTGACAAGAAAACCTCCACTCCGGTACACGTTTCATATCCCAGGAAAGAGCCAAGTGGAGAAGTGGACAAAGACAAGTGGACAAGTGGACAAGTGGTGCTACGTAGGTCCAATGGAGTGTCACTCAGCCATGAAATCCACGTCATGAGGCTGGTAGCAGCATCCTGAGTGGATTTAGGTACGATCATCCTCAGTGAAATAAGTCCCACAAAAAAAGAAACTTATGATATCACTTATCGAGGGAATGTAAAAATCGCTCCCCATGAACTGAATCCCCAAACAGAACAGAGTCACGCTTTTAGAAAACACACTTATGCCTGCTTCAGGGGAAAGGTGAGGTGCGGTGACGCATAAAACTCGAGTTTGAAATGAGCACAGATACCCTTCCGAAAACCGAATATGGAATGGACACGACCTACTCCTTGCTCAATCAACTGGACTCACCAGACCCTGTTCATCGCACAAGTATCTATCCGACTAGTAAGCTTCTTAAAAGCTAAGTCTTGATATCTCTGTGTAAGTGCATCAAGTGTGTGTAAAGCGGCCTAAAGCCAGCAGGGAAAATCAGCTCAGACCCATTCTGAGGATACATTTCCAACATAAAGAAGAAACAAGCAGGGCAAAACAGAGAGAAATTCTTCCAAAATGCGTTCAGGGACTGGCATGCAACCAGGATTGACCACATCTACAGCCCCAGCGGCAGAAGACATAAGGCTGGACACTCTTGGGGCTGAGACGATTGGTGAGGTTGGGAAAGCAAATGCAGACCCTTGAAAGGAATCCTGCGTGCTCCCCATTCCATGGCTCCCAACTCTCCAGGTTCAACGCAATCTTCCGACAGCGAAAGCACTCATTGGAAACCCAGCGGATGCTACACCGTGGGATCGGGAAAGCTTTCTGAAACCCACCTAAGTTTTCATCTCCTGGTGCTCGTGTTCTCCATTCAGGCCCCCTTACTAACAATCTCCCCACTTGGAGACTCGGCGCCTTTCCATGCCTCTTTCGTACCGTCTGCAATTTGTCCGCAGGATGAACTGCAAGAGGGGGAACCAATGAGAGACTCGCTGGAGGTGTTTGGTCGGGCACATGTCACTCTCATTTCCCATCACGAAGAAGAATTCACCAGAGGCTCAGCCTGACACCGCGGATCGACAATAGGGCGTGAAGCCATCCAGCCGTGTTGCGTCCCACTCACAAAAAAGCGACTTGGGAAATGGAGCTCAGGGGCACTGCACTTCCCAAACCTGCAGAGTTCTAAATGATAACTATCGCCCCAAAATATATTGAGGTCAGGCTACGAAGAGGCGTTGAACGCAAGGCAGAATTGCAGGAAACGGATGTCAACGGGTACATCGGAATGGCCCCGATAGCACATGAAATGCGCCAGAACGTGGACAATGATGCGGTTGGCCAAAAAGGGCGTATGCGTTTTTTCCTGAATATATTCAGGAAAAAACGCATACGCCCTTTTTGGCCAACCAAGCAACCTGGGAGAGCAAATCAGCACTACAAAGAAATCTCTCGCCCCCCCCCCCCCCCCCGGGGCAAAAGGGCCAGGCGAAAAAAGTCTAAAAACCAGAAAGGCAGGACAGCCCACGGAGTCAAGGGAGCCTTGTTAAGCTGATGGGCGGGATGTCAATGGCCAACAGCCAATCTTCACAAGTGTATCCTCTTTCCCAAACCATGTAAAACACAGAACCACAGAGCATAGGGCACTTCCACACATGGGCGTTGACCTTGGGAAAATGAAAAAATCAACCAGACACAGGGACCCCAAAGTTGAGGGCTGCTGTCTTGACAAGAACCTCCACTCCGGTACACGTTTCATATCCCAGGAAATAGCCAAGTGGAGAAGTGGACAAAGACAAGTGGACAAGTGGACAAGTGGTGCTACGTAGGTCCAATGGAGTGTCACTCAGCCATGAAATCCACGTCATGAGGCTGGTAGCAGCATCCTGAGTGGATTTAGGTACGATCATCCTCAGTGAAATCAGTCCCACAAAAAAAGAAACTTATGATATCACTTATCGAGGGAATGTAAAAATCGCTCCCCATGAACTGAATCCCCAAACAGAACAGAGTCACGCTTTTAGAAAACACACTTATGCCTGCTTCAGGGGAAAGGTGAGGTGGGGTGACGCATAAAACTCGAGTTTGAAATGAGCACAGATACCCTTCCGAAAACCGAATATGGAATGGACACGACCTACTCCTTGCTCAATCAACTGGACTCACCAGACCCTGTTCATCGCACAAGTATCTATCCGACTAGTAAGCATCTTAAAAGCTAAGTCTTGATATCTCTGTGTAAGTGCATCAAGTGTGTGTAAAGCGGTCTAAAAACAGCAGGGAAAATCAGCTCAGACCCATTCTGAGGATACATTTCCAACATAAAGAAGAAACAAGCAGGGCAAAACAGAGAGAAATTCTTCCAAAATGCGTTCAGGGACTGGCATGCAACCAGGATTGACCACATCTACAGCCCCAGCGGCAGAAGACATAAGGCTGGACACTCTTGGGGCTGAGACGATTGGTGAGGTTGGGAAAGCAAATGCAGACCCTTGAAAGGAATCCTGCGTGCTCCCCATTCCATGGGTCCCAACTCTCCAGGTTCAACGCAATCTTCCGACAGCGAAAGCACTCATTGGAAACCCAGCGGATGCTACACCGTGGGACCGGGAAAGCTTTCTGAAACTCACCTCAGTTTTCATCTCCTGGTGCTCGTGTTCTCCATTCAGGCCCCCTTACTAACAATCTCCCCACTTGGAGACTCGGCGCCTTTCCATGCCTCTTTCGTACCGTCTGCAATTTGTCCGCAGGATGAACTGCAAGAGGGGGAACCAATGAGAGACTCGCTGGAGGTGTTTGGTCGGGCACATGTCACTCTCATTTCCCATCGCGAAGAAGAATTCACCAGAGGCTCAGCCTGCCACCGCGGATCGACAATAGGGCGTGAAGCCATCCAGCCGTGTTGCGTCCCACTCACAAAAAAGCGACTTGGGAAATGGAGCTCAGGGGCACTGCACTTCCCAAACCTGCAGAGTTCTAAACGATAACTATCGCCCCAAAATATATTGAGGTCAGGCTACGAAGAGGCGTTGAACGCAAGGCAGAATTGCAGGAAACGGATGTCAACGGGTACATCGGAATGGCCCCGATAGCACATGAAATGCTCCAGAACGTGGACAATGATGCGGTTGGCCAAAAAGGGCGTGACGCATACGCCCTTTTTGGCCAACCAAGCAACCTGGGAGAGCAAATCAGCACTACAAAGAAATCTCTCGCCCCCCCCCCCCGGGGCAAAAGGGCCAGGCGAAAAAAGTCTAAAAACCAGAAAGGCAGGACAGCCCACGGAGTCAAGGGAGCCTTGTTAAGCTGATGGGCGGGATGTCAATGGCCAACAGCCAATCTTCACAAGTGTATCCTCTTTCCCAAACCATGTAAAACACAGAACCACAGAGCATAGGGCACTTCCACACATGGGCGTTGACCTTGGGAAAATGAAAAAATCAACCAGACACAGGGACCCCAAAGTTGAGGGCTGCTGTCTTGACAAGAACCTCCACTCCGGTACACGTTTCATATCCCAGGAAAGAGCCAAGTGGACAAAGACGAGTGGACAAGTGGACAAAGACAAGTGGACAAGTGGTGCTACGTAGGTCCAATGGAGTGTCACTCAGCCATGAAATCCACGTCATGAGGCTGGTAGCAGCATCCTGAGTGGATTTAGGTACGATCATCCTCAGTGAAATAAGTCCCACAAAAAAAGAAACTTATGATATCACTTATCGAGGGAATGTAAAAATCGCTCCCCATGAACGGAATCCCCAAACAGAACAGAGTCACGCTTTTAGAAAACACACTTATGCCTGCTTCAGGGGAAAGGTGAGGTGGGGTGACGCATAAAACTCGAGTTTGGAATGAGCACAGATACCCTTCCGAAAACCGAATATGGAATGGACACGACCTACTCCTTGCTCAATCAACTGGACTCACCAGACCCTGTTCATCGCACAAGTATCTATCCGACTAGTAAGCATCTTAAAAGCTAAGTCTTGATATCTCTGTGTAAGTGCATCAAGTGTGTGTAAAGGGGCCTAAAACCAGCAGGGAAAATCAGCTCAGACCCATTCTGAGGATACATTTCCAACATAAAGAAGAAACAAGCAGGGCAAAACAGAGAGAAATTCTTCCAAAATGCGTTCAGGGACTGGCATGCAACCAGGATTGACCACATCTACAGCCCCAGCGGCAGAAGACATAAGGCTGGACACTCTTGGGGCTGAGACGATTGGTGAGGTTGGGAAAGCAAATGCAGACCCTTGAAAGGAATCCTGCGTGCTCCCCATTCCATGGCTCCCAACTCTCCAGGTTCAACGCAATCTTCCGACAGCGAAAGCACTCATTGGAAACCCAGCGGATGCTACACCGTTGGATCGGGAAAGCTTTCTGAAACTCACCTCAGTTTTCCTCTCCTGGTGCTCGTGTTCTCCATTCAGGCCCCCTTACTAACAATCTCCCCACTTGGAGACTCGGCGCCTTTCCATGCCTCTTTCGTACCGTCTGCAATTTGTCCGCAGGATGAACTGCAAGAGGGGGAACCAATGAGAGACTCGCTGGAGGTGTTTGGTCGGGCACATGTCACTCTCATTTCCCATCACGAAGAAGAATTCACCAGCGGTTCAGCCTGCCACCGCGGATCGACAATAGGGCGTGAAGCCATCCAGCCGTGTTGCGTCCCACTCACAAAAAAGCGACTTGGGAAATGGAGCTCAGGGGCCCTGCACTTCCCAAACCTGCAGAGTTCTAAACGATAACTATCGCCCCAAAATATATTGAGCGCAGGCTACGAAGAGGCGCTGAACGCAAGGCAGAACTGCAGGAAACGGATGTCAACGGGTACATCGGAATGGCCCCGATAGCACATGAAAAGCGCCAGAACGTGGACAATGATGCGGTTGGCCAAAAAGGGCGTATGCGTTTTTTCCTGAATATATTCAGGAAAAAACGCATACGCCCTTTTTGGCCAACCAAGCAACCTGGGAGAGCAAATCAGCACTACAAAGAAATCTCTCGCCACCCCCCCCGGGGCAAAAGGGCCAGGCGAAAAAAGTCTAAAAACCAGAAAGGCAGGACAGCCCACGGAGTCAAGGGAGCCTTGTTAAGCTGATGGGCGGGATGTCAATGGCCAACAGCCAATCTTCACAAGTGTATCCTCTTTCCCAAACCATGTAAAACACAGAACCACAGAGCATAGGGCACTTCCACACATGGGCGTTGACCTTGGGAAAATGAAAAAATCAACCAGACACAGGGACCCCAAAGTTGAGGGCTGCTGTCTTGACAAGAACCTCCACTCCGGTACACGTTTCATATCCCAGGAAAGAGCCAAGTGGAGAAGTGGACAAAGACAAGTGGACAAGTGGACAAGTGGTGCTACGTAGGTCCAATGGAGTGTCACTCAGCCATGAAATCCACGTCATGAGGCTGGTAGCAGCATCCTGAGTGGATTTAGGTACGATCATCCTCAGTGAAATCAGTCCCACAAAAAAAGAAACTTATGATATCACTTATCGAGGGAATGTAAAAATCGCTCCCCATGAACTGAATCCCCAAACAGAACAGAGTCACGCTTTTAGAAAACACACTTATGCCTGCTTCAGGGGAAAGGTGAGGTGGGGTGACGCATAAAACTCGAGTTTGAAATGAGCACAGATACCCTTCCGAAAACCGAATATGGAATGGACACGACCTACTCCTTGCTCAATCAACTGGACTCACCAGACCCTGTTCATCGCACAAGTATCTATCCGACTAGTAAGCTTCTTAAAAGCTAAGTCTTGATATCTCTGTGTAAGTGCATCAAGTGTGTGTAAAGCGGCCTAAAGCCAGCAGGGAAAATCAGCTCAGACCCATTCTGAGGATACATTTCCAACATAAAGAAGAAACAAGCAGGGCAAAACAGAGAGAAATTCTTCCAAAATGCGTTCAGGGACTGGCATGCAACCAGGATTGACCACATCTACAGCCCCAGCGGCAGAAGACATAAGGCTGGACACTCTTGGGGCTGAGACGATTGGTGAGGTTGGGAAAGCAAATGCAGACCCTTGAAAGGCATCCTGCGTGCTCCCCATTCCATGGCTCCCAACTCTCCAGGTTCAACGCAATCTTCCGACAGCGAAAGCACTCATTGGAAACCCAGCGGATGCTACACCGTGGGATCGGGAAAGCTTTCTGAAACCCACCTAAGTTTTCATCTCCTGGTGCTCGTGTTCTCCATTCAGGCCCCCTTACTAACAATCTCCCCACTTGGAGACTCGGCGCCTTTCCATGCCTCTTTCGTACCGTCTGCAATTTGTCCGCAGGATGAACTGCAAGAGGGGGAACCAATGAGAGACTCGCTGGAGGTGTTTGGTCGGGCACATGTCACTCTCATTTCCCATCGCGAAGAAGAATTCACCAGAGGCTCAGCCTGCCACCGCGGATCGACAATAGGGCGTGAAGCCATCCAGCCGTGTTGCGTCCCACTCACAAAAAAGCGACTTGGGAAATGGAGCTCAGGGGCACTGCACTTCCCAAACCTGCAGAGTTCTAAACGATAACTATCGCCCCAAAATATATTGAGGTCAGGCTACGAAGAGGCGTTGAACGCAAGGCAGAATTGCAGGAAACGGATGTCAACGGGTACATCGGAATGGCCCCGATAGCACATGAAATGCGCCAGAACGTGGACAATGATGCGGTTGGCCAAAAAGGGCGTGACGCATACGCCCTTTTTGGCCAACCAAGCAACCTGGGAGAGCAAATCAGCACTACAAAGAAATCTCTCGCCCCCCCCCCACGGGGCAAAAGGGCCAGGCGAAAAAAGTCTAAAAACCAGAAAGGCAGGACAGCCCACGGAGTCAAGGGAGCCTTGTTAAGCTGATGGGCGGGATGTCAATGGCCAACAGCCAATCTTCACAAGTGTATCCTCTTTCCCAAACCATGTAAAACACAGAACCACAGAGCATAGGGCACTTCCACACATGGGCGTTGACCTTGGGAAAATGAAAAAATCAACCAGACACAGGGACCCCAAAGTTGAGGGCTGCTGTCTTGACAAGAACCTCCACTCCGGTACACGTTTCATATCCCAGGAAAGAGCCAAGTGGACAAAGACGAGTGGACAAGTGGACAAAGACAAGTGGACAAGTGGACAAGTGGTGCTACGTAGGTCCAATGGAGTGTCACTCAGCCATGAAATCCACGTCATGAGGCTGGTAGCAGCATCCTGAGTGGATTTAGGTACGATCATCCTCAGTGAAATAAGTCCCACAAAAAAAGAAACTTATGATATCACTTATCGAGGGAATGTAAAAATCGCTCCCCATGAACGGAATCCCCAAACAGAACAGAGTCACGCTTTTAGAAAACACACTTATGCCTGCTTCAGGGGAAAGGTGAGGTGGGGTGACGCATAAAACTCGAGTTTGAAATGAGCACAGATACCCTTCCGAAAACCGAATATGGAATGGACACGACCTACTCCTTGCTCAATCAACTGGACTCACCAGACCCTGTTCATCGCACAAGTATCTATCCGACTAGTAAGCATCTTAAAAGCTAAGTCTTGATATCTCTGTGTAAGTGCATCAAGTGTGTGTAAAGCGGCCTAAAACCAGCAGGGAAAATCAGCTCAGACCCATTCTGAGGATACATTTCCAACACAAAGAAGAAACAAGCAGGGCAAAACAGAGAGAAATTCTTCCAAAATGCGTTCAGGGACTGGCATGCAACCAGGATTGACCACATCTACAGCCCCAGCGGCAGAAGACATAAGGCTGGACACTCTTGGGGCTGAGACGATTGGTGAGGTTGGGAAAGCAAATGCAGACCCTTGAAAGGAATCCGTCGTGCTCCCCATTCCATGGCTCCCAACTCTCCAGGTTCAACGCAATCTTCCGACAGCGAAAGCACTCATTGGAAACCCAGCGGATGCTACACCGTGGGATCGGGAAAGCTTTCTGAAACTCACCTCAGTTTTCCTCTCCTGGTGCTCGTGTTCTCCATTCAGGCCCCCTTACTAACAATCTCCCCACTTGGAGTCTCGGCGCCTTTCCATGCCTCTTTCGTACCGTCTGCAATTTGTCCGCAGGATGAACTGCAAGAGGGGGAACCAATGAGAGACTCGCTGGAGGTGTTTGGTCGGGCACATGTCACTCTCATTTCCCATCACGAAGAAGAATTCACCAGAGGTTCAGCCTGCCACCGCGGATCGACAATAGGGCGTGAAGCCATCCAGCCGTGTTGCGTCCCACTCACAAAAAAGCGACTTGGGAAATGGAGCTCAGGGGCCCTGCACTTCCCAAACCTGCAGAGTTCTAAACGATAACTATCGCCCCAAAATATATTGAGGTCAGGCTACGAAGAGGCGCTGAACGCAAGGCAGAACTGCAGGAAACGGATGTCAACGGGTACATCGGAATGGCCCCGATAGCACATGAAAAGCACCAGAACGTGGACAATGATGCGGTTGGCCAAAAAGGGCGTATGCGTTTTTTCCTGAATATATTCAGGAAAAAACGCATACGCCCTTTTTGGCCAACCAAGCAACCTGGGAGAGCAAATCAGCACTACAAAGAAATCTCTCGCCCCCCCACCCGGGGCAAAAGGGCCAGGCGAAAAAAGTCTAAAAACCAGAAAGGCAGGACAGCCCACGGAGTCAAGGGAGCCTTGTTAAGCTGATGGGCGGGATGTCAATGGCCAACAGCCAATCTTCACAAGTGTATCCTCTTTCCCAAACCATGTAAAACACAGAACCACAGAGCATAGGGCACTTCCACACATGGGCGTTGACCTTGGGAAAATGAAAAAATCAACCAGACACAGGGACCCCAAAGTTGAGGGCTGCTGTCTTGACAAGAACCTCCACTCCGGTACACGTTTCATATCCCAGGAAAGAGCCAAGTGGACAAAGACGAGTGGACAAGTGGACAAAGACAAGTGGACAAGTGGACAAGTGGTGCTACGTAGGTCCAATGGAGTGTCACTCAGCCATGAAATCCACGTCATGAGGCTGGTAGCAGCATCCTGAGTGGATTTAGGTACGATCATCCTCAGTGAAATAAGTCCCACAAAAAAAGAAACTTATGATATCACTTATCGAGGGAATGTAAAAATCGCTCCCCATGAACGGAATCCCCAAACAGAACAGAGTCACGCTTTTAGAAAACACACTTATGCCTGCTTCAGGGGAAAGGTGAGGTGGGGTGACGCATAAAACTCGAGTTTGAAATGAGCACAGATACCCTTCCGAAAACCGAATATGGAATGGACACGACCTACTCCTTGCTCAATCAACTGGACTCACCAGACCCTGTTCATCGCACAAGTATCTATCCGACTAGTAAGCATCTTAAAAGCTAAGTCTTGATATCTCTGTGTAAGTGCATCAAGTGTGTGTAAAGCGGCCTAAAACCAGCAGGGAAAATCAGCTCAGACCCATTCTGAGGATACATTTCCAACACAAAGAAGAAACAAGCAGGGCAAAACAGAGAGAAATTCTTCCAAAATGCGTTCAGGGACTGGCATGCAACCAGGATTGACCACATCTACAGCCCCAGCGGCAGAAGACATAAGGCTGGACACTCTTGGGGCTGAGACGATTGGTGAGGTTGGGAAAGCAAATGCAGACCCTTGAAAGGAATGCGTCGTGCTCCCCATTCCATGGCTCCCAACTCTCCAGGTTCAACGCAATCTTCCGACAGCGAAAGCACTCATTGGAAACCCAGCGGATGCTACACCGTGGGATCGGGAAAGCTTTCTGAAACTCACCTCAGTTTTCCTCTCCTGGTGCTCGTGTTCTCCATTCAGGCCCCCTTACTAACAATCTCCCCACTTGGAGTCTCGGCGCCTTTCCATGCCTCTTTCGTACCGTCTGCAATTTGTCCGCAGGATGAACTGCAAGAGGGGGAACCAATGAGAGACTCGCTGGAGGTGTTTGGTCGGGCACATGTCACTCTCATTTCCCATCACGAAGAAGAATTCACCAGCGGTTCAGCCTGCCACCGCGGATCGACAATAGGGCGTGAAGCCATCCAGCCGTGTTGCGTCCCACTCACAAAAAAGCGACTTGGGAAATGGAGCTCAGGGGCCCTGCACTTCCCAAACCTGCAGAGTTCTAAACGATAACTATCGCCCCAAAATATATTGAGGTCAGGCTACGAAGAGGCGCTGAACGCAAGGCAGAACTGCAGGAAACAGATGTCAACGGGTACATCGGAATGGCCCCGATAGCACATGAAAAGCGCCAGTACGTGGACAATGATGCGGTTGGCCAAAAAGGGCGTATGCGTTTTTTCCTGAATATATTCAGGAAAAAACGCATACGCCCTTTTTGGCCAACCAAGCAACCTGGGAGAGCAAATCAGCACTACAAAGAAATCTCTCGCCCCCCCCCCCGGGGCAAAAGGGCCAGGCGAAAAAAGTCTAAAAACCAGAAAGGCAGGACAGCCCACGGAGTCAAGGGAGCCTTGTTAAGCTGATGGGCGGGATGTCAATGGCCAACAGCCAATCTTCACAAGTGTATCCTCTTTCCCAAACCATGTAAAACACAGAACCACAGAGCATAGGGCACTTCCACACATGGGCGTTGACCTTGGGAAAATGAAAAAATCAACCAGACACAGGGACCCCAAAGTTGAGGGCTGCTGTCTTGACAAGAACCTCCACTCCGGTACACGTTTCATATCCCAGGAAAGAGCCAAGTGGACAAAGACGAGTGGACAAGTGGACAAAGACAAGTGGACAAGTGGACAAGTGGTGCTACGTAGGTCCAATGGAGTGTCACTCAGCCATGAAATCCACGTCATGAGGCTGGTAGCAGCATCCTGAGTGGATTTAGGTACGATCATCCTCAGTGAAATAAGTCCCACAAAAAAAGAAACTTATGATATCACTTATCGAGGGAATGTAAAAATCGCTCCCCATGAACGGAATCCCCAAACAGAACAGAGTCACGCTTTTAGAAAACACACTTATGCCTGCTTCAGGGGAAAGGTGAGGTGGGGTGACGCATAAAACTCGAGTTTGAAATGAGCACAGATACCCTTCCGAAAACCGAATATGGAATGGACACGACCTACTCCTTGCTCAATCAACTGGACTCACCAGACCCTGTTCATCGCACAAGTATCTATCCGACTAGTAAGCATCTTAAAAGCTAAGTCTTGATATCTCTGTGTAAGTGCATCAAGTGTGTGTAAAGCGGCCTAAAACCAGCAGGGAAAATCAGCTCAGACCCATTCTGAGGATACATTTCCAACATAAAGAAGAAACAAGCAGGGCAAAACAGAGAGAAATTCTTCCAAAATGCGTTCAGGGACTGGCATGCAACCAGGATTGACCACATCTACAGCCCCAGCGGCAGAAGACATAAGGCTGGACACTCTTGGGACTGAGACGATTGGTGAGGTTGGGAAAGCAAATGCAGACCCTTGAAAGGAATCCTGCGTGCTCCCCATTCCATGGGTCCCAACTCTCCAGGTTCAACGCAATCTTCCGACAGCGAAAGCACTCATTGGAAACCCAGCGGATGCTACACCGTGGGATCGGGAAAGCTTTCTGAAACTCACCTCAGTTTTCATCTCCTGGTGCTCGTGTTCTCCATTCAGGCCCCCTTACTAACAATCTCCCCACTTGGAGACTCGGCGCCTTTCCATGCCTCTTTCGTACCGTCTGCAATTTGTCCGCAGGATGAACTGCAAGAGGGGGAACCAATGAGAGACTCGCTGGAGGTGTTTGGTCGGGCACATGTCACTCTCATTTCCCATCACGAAGAAGAATTCACCAGCGGTTCAGCCTGCCACCCCGGATCGACAATAGGGCGTGAAGCCATCCAGCCGTGTTGCGTCCCACTCACAAAAAAGCGACTTGGGAAATGGAGCTCAGGGGCCCTGCACTTCCCAAACCTGCAGAGTTCTAAACGATAACTATCGCCCCAAAATATATTGAGGTCAGGCTACGAAGAGGCGCTGAACGCAAGGCAGAACTGCAGGAAACGGATGTCAACGGGTACATCGGAATGGCCCCGATAGCACATGAAAAGCGCCAGAACGTGGACAATGATGCGGTTGGCCAAAAAGGGCGTATGCGTTTTTTCCTGAATATATTCAGGAAAAAACGCATACGCCCTTTTTGGCCAACCAAGCAACCTGGGAGAGCAAATCAGCACTACAAAGAAATCTCTCGCCCCCCCCCCGGGGGGCAAAAGGGTCAGGCGAAAAAAGTCTAAAAACCAGAAAGGCAGGACAGCCCACGGAGTCAAGGGAGCCTTGTTAAGCTGATGGGCGGGATGTCAATGGCCAACAGCCAATCTTCACAAGTGTATCCTCTTTCCCAAACCATGTAAAACACAGAACCACAGAGCATAGGGCACTTCCACACATGGGCGTTGACCTTGGGAAAATGAAAAAATCAACCAGACACAGGGACCCCAAAGTTGAGGGCTGCTGTCTTGACAAGAACCTCCACTCCGGTACACGTTTCATATCCCAGGAAAGAGCCAAGTGGAGAAGTGGACAAAGAAAAGTGGACAAGTGGACAAGTGGTGCTACGTAGGTCCAATGGAGTGTCACTCAGCCATGAAATCCACGTCATGAGGCTGGTAGCAGCATCCTGAGTGGATTTAGGTACGATCATCCTCAGTGAAATCAGTCCCACAAAAAAAGAAACTTATGATATCACTTATCGAGGGAATGTAAAAATCGCTCCCCATGAACGGAATCCCCAAACAGAACAGAGTCACGCTTTTAGAAAACACACTTATGCCTGCTTCAGGGGACAGGTGAGGTGCGGTGACGCATAAAACTCGAGTTTGAAATGAGCACAGATACCCTTCCGAAAACCGAATATGGAATGGACACGACCTACTCCTTGCTCAATCAACTGGACTCACCAGACCCTGTTCATCGCACAAGTATCTATCCGACTAGTAAGCATCTTAAAAGCTAAGTCTTGATATCTCTGTGTAAGTGCATCAAGTGTGTGTAAAGCGGCCTAAAACCAGCAGGGAAAATCAGCTCAGACCCATTCTGAGGGTACATTTCCAACACAAAGAAGAAACAAGCAGGGCAAAACAGAGAGAAATTCTTCCAAAATGCGTTCAGGGACTGGCATGCAACCAGGATTGACCACATCTACAGCCCCAGCGGCAGAAGACATAAGGCTGGACACTCTTGGGGCTGAGACGATTGGTGAGGTTGGGAAAGCAAATGCAGACCCTTGAAAGGAATCCTGCGTGCTCCCCATTCCATGGCTCCCAACTCTCCAGGTTCAACGCAATCTTCCGACAGCGAAAGCACTCATTGGAAACCCAGCGGATGCTACACCGTGGGATCGGGAAAGCTTTCTGAAACTCACCTCAGTTTTCCTCTCCTGGTGCTCGTGTTCTCCATTCAGGCCCCCTTACTAACAATCTCCCCACTTGGAGACTCGGCGCCTTTCCATGCCTCTTTCGTACCGTCTGCAATTTGTGCGCAGGATGAACTGCAAGAGGGGGAACCAATGAGAGACTCGCTGGAGGTGTTTGGTCGGGCACATGTCACTCTCATTTCCCATCACGAAGAAGAATTCACCAGCGGTTCAGCCTGCCACCGCGGATCGACAATAGGGCGTGAAGCCATCCAGCCGTGTTGCGTCCCACTCACAAAAAAGCGACTTGGGAAATGGAGCTCAGGGGCCCTGCACTTCCCAAACCTGCAGAGTTCTAAACGATAACTATCGCCCCAAAATATATTGAGCGCAGGCTACGAAGAGGCGCTGAACGCAAGGCAGAACTGCAGGAAACGGATGTCAACGGGTACATCGGAATGGCCCCGATAGCACATGAAAAGCGCCAGAACGTGGACAATGATGCGGTTGGCCAAAAAGGGCGTATGCGTTTTTTCCTGAATATATTCAGGAAAAAACGCATACGCCCTTTTTGGCCAACCAAGCAACCTGGGAGAGCAAATCAGCACTACAAAGAAATCTCTCGCCCCCCCCCCCGGGGCAAAAGGGCCAGGCGAAAAAAGTCTAAAAACCATAAAGGCAGGACAGCCCACGGAGTCAAGGGAGCCTTGTTAAGCTGATGGGCGGGATGTCAATGGCCAACAGCCAATCTTCACAAGTGTATCCTCTTTCCCAAACCATGTAAAACACAGAACCACAGAGCATAGGGCACTTCCACACATGGGCGTTGACCTTGGGAAAATGAAAAAATCAACCAGACACAGGGACCCCAAAGTTGAGGGCTGCTGTCTTGACAAGAACCTCCACTCCGGTACACGTTTCATATCCCAGGAAAGAGCCAAGTGGACAAAGACGAGTGGACAAGTGGACAAAGACAAGTGGACAAGTGGACAAGTGGTGCTACGTAGGTCCAATGGAGTGTCACTCAGCCATGAAATCCACGTCATGAGGCTGGTAGCAGCATCCTGAGTGGATTTAGGTACGATCATCCTCAGTGAAATAAGTCCCACAAAAAAAGAAACTTATGATATCACTTATCGAGGGAATGTAAAAATCGCTCCCCATGAACGGAATCCCCAAACAGAACAGAGTCACGCTTTTAGAAAACACACTTATGCCTGCTTCAGGGGAAAGGTGAGGTGCGGTGACGCATAAAACTCGAGTTTGAAATGAGCACAGATACCCTTCCGAAAACCGAATATGGAATGGACACGACCTACTCCTTGCTCAATCAACTGGACTCACCAGACCCTGTTCATCGCACAAGTATCTATCCGACTAGTAAGCATCTTAAAAGCTAAGTCTTGATATCTCTGTGTAAGTGCATCAAGTGTGTGTAAAGCGGCCTAAAACCAGCAGGGAAAATCAGCTCAGACCCATTCTGAGGATACATTTCCAACACAAAGAAGAAACAAGCAGGGCAAAACAGAGAGAAATTCTTCCAAAATGCGTTCAGGGACTGGCATGCAACCAGGATTGACCACATCTACAGCCCCAGCGGCAGAAGACATAAGGCTGGACACTCTTGGGGCTGAGACGATTGGTGAGGTTGGGAAAGCAAATGCAGACCCTTGAAAGGAATCCTGCGTGCTCCCCATTCCATGGCTCCCAACTCTCCAGGTTCAACGCAATCTTCCGACAGCGAAAGCACTCATTGGAAACCCAGCGGATGCTACACCGTGGGATCGGGAAAGCTTTCTGAAACTCACCTCAGTTTTCCTCTCCTGGTGCTCGTGTTCTCCATTCAGGCCCCCTTACTAACAATCTCCCCACTTGGAGACTCGGCGCCTTTCCATGCCTCTTTCGTACCGTCTGCAATTTGTCCGCAGGATGAACTGCAAGAGGGGGAACCAATGAGAGACTCGCTGGAGGTGTTTGGTCGGGCACATGTCACTCTCATTTCCCATCACGAAGAAGAATTCACCAGCGGTTCAGCCTGCCACCGCGGATCGACAATAGGGCGTGAAGCCATCCAGCCGTGTTGCGTCCCACTCACAAAAAAGCGACTTGGGAAATGGAGCTCAGGGGCCCTGCACTTCCCAAACCTGCAGAGTTCTAAACGATAACTATCGCCCCAAAATATATTGAGGTCAGGCTACGAAGAGGCGCTGAACGCAAGGCAGAACTGCAGGAAACGGATGTCAACGGGTACATCGGAATGGCCCCGATAGCACATGAAAGGCGCCAGAACGTGGACAATGATGCGGTTGGCCAAAAAGGGCGTATGCGTTTTTTCCTGAATATATTCAGGAAAAAACGCATACGCCCTTTTTGGCCAACCAAGCAACCTGGGAGAGCAAATCAGCACTACAAAGAAATCTCTCGCCCCCCCCCCCGGGGCAAAAGGGCCAGGCGAAAAAAGTCTAAAAACCAGAAAGGCAGGACAGCCCACGGAGTCAAGGGAGCCTTGTTAAGCTGATGGGCGGGATGTCAATGGCCAACAGCCAATCTTCACAAGTGTATCCTCTTTCCCAAACCATGTAAAACACAGAACCACAGAGCATAGGGCACTTCCACACATGGGCGTTGACCTTGGGAAAATGAAAAAATCAACCAGACACAGGGACCCCAAAGTTGAGGGCTGCTGTCTTGACAAGAACCTCCACTCCGGTACACGTTTCATATCCCAGGAAAGAGCCAAGTGGACAAAGACGAGTGGACAAGTGGACAAAGACAAGTGGACAAGTGGACAAGTGGTGCTACGTAGGTCCAATGGAGTGTCACTCAGCCATGAAATCCACGTCATGAGGCTGGCAGCAGCATCCTGAGTGGATTTAGGTACGATCATCCTCAGTGAAATAAGTCCCACAAAAAAAGAAACTTATGATATCACTTATCGAGGGAATGTAAAAATCGCTCCCCATGAACGGAATCCCCAAACAGAACAGAGTCACGCTTTTAGAAAACACACTTATGCCTGCTTCAGGGGAAAGGTGAGGTGCGGTGACGCATAAAACTCGAGTTTGAAATGAGCACAGATACCCTTCCGAAAACCGAATATGGAATGGACACGACCTACTCCTTGCTCAATCAACTGGACTCACCAGACCCTGTTCATCGCACAAGTATCTATCCGACTAGTAAGCATCTTAAAAGCTAAGTCTTGATATCTCTGTGTAAGTGCATCAAGTGTGTGTAAAGCGGCCTAAAACCAGCAGGGAAAATCAGCTCAGACCCATTCTGAGGATACATTTCCAACATAAAGAAGAAACAAGCAGGGCAAAACAGAGAGAAATTCTTCCAAAATGCGTTCAGGGACTGGCATGCAACCAGGATTGACCACATCTACAGCCCCAGCGGCAGAAGACATAAGGCTGGACACTCTTGGGGCTGAGACGATTGGTGAGGTTGGGAAAGCAAATGCAGACCCTTGAAAGGAATCCTGCGTGCTCCCCATTCCATGGCTCCCAACTCTCCAGGTTCAACGCAATCTTCCGACAGCGAAAGCACTCATTGGAAACCCAGCGGATGCTACACCGTGGGATCGGGAAAGCTTTCTGAAACTCACCTCAGTTTTCCTCTCCTGGTGCTCGTGTTCTCCATTCAGGCCCCCTTACTAACAATCTCCCCACTTGGAGTCTCGGCGCCTTTCCATGCCTCTTTCGTACCGTCTGCAATTTGTCCGCAGGATGAACTGCAAGAGGGGGAACCAATGAGAGACTCGCTGGAGGTGTTTGGTCGGGCACATGTCACTCTCATTTCCCATCACGAAGAAGAATTCACCAGCGGTTCAGCCTGCCACCGCGGATCGACAATAGGGCGTGAAGCCATCCAGCCGTGTTGCGTCCCACTCACAAAAAAGCGACTTGGGAAATGGAGCTCAGGGGCCCTGCACTTCCCAAACCTGCAGAGTTCTAAACGATAACTATCGCCCCAAAATATATTGAGGTCAGGCTACGAAGAGGCGCTGAACGCAAGGCAGAACTGCAGGAAACGGATGTCAACGGGTACATCGGAATGGCCCCGATAGCACATGAAAAGCGCCAGAACGTGGACAATGATGCGGTTGGCCAAAAAGGGCGTATGCGTTTTTTCCTGAATATATTCAGGAAAAAACGCATACGCCCTTTTTGGCCAACCAAGAAACCTGGGAGAGCAAATCAGCACTACAAAGAAATCTCTCGCCCCCCCCCCCGGGGCAAAAGGGCCAGGCGAAAAAAGTCTAAAAACCAGAAAGGCAGGACAGCCCACGGAGTCAAGGGAGCCTTGTTAAGCTGATGGGCGGGATGTCAATGGCCAACAGCCAATCTTCACAAGTGTATCCTCTTTCCCAAACCATGTAAAACACAGAACCACAGAGCATAGGGCACTTCCACACATGGGCGTTGACCTTGGGAAAATGAAAAAATCAACCAGACACAGGGACCCCAAAGTTGAGGGCTGCTGTCTTGACAAGAACCTCCACTCCGGTACACGTTTCATATCCCAGGAAAGAGCCAAGTGGACAAAGACGAGTGGACAAGTGGACAAAGACAAGTGGACAAGTGGACAAGTGGTGCTACGTAGGTCCAATGGAGTGTCACTCAGCCATGAAATCCACGTCATGAGGCTGGTAGCAGCATCCTGAGTGGATTTAGGTACGATCATCCTCAGTGAAATAAGTCCCACAAAAAAAGAAACTTATGATATCACTTATCGAGGGAATGTAAAAATCGCTCCCCATGAACGGAATCCCCAAACAGAACAGAGTCACGCTTTTAGAAAACACACTTATGCCTGCTTCAGGGGAAAGGTGAGGTGGGGTGACGCATAAAACTCGAGTTTGAAATGAGCACAGATACCCTTCCGAAAACCGAATATGGAATGGACACGACCTACTCCTTGCTCAATCAACTGGACTCACCAGACCCTGTTCATCGCACAAGTATCTATCCGACTAGTAAGCATCTTAAAAGCTAAGTCTTGATATCTCTGTGTAAGTGCATCAAGTGTGTGTAAAGCGGCCTAAAACCAGCAGGGAAAATCAGCTCAGACCCATTCTGAGGATACATTTCCAACATAAAGAAGAAACAAGCAGGGCAAAACAGAGAGAAATTCTTCCAAAATGCGTTCAGGGACTGGCATGCAACCAGGATTGACCACATCTACAGCCCCAGCGGCAGAAGACATAAGGCTGGACACTCTTGGGGCTGAGACGATTGGTGAGGTTGGGAAAGCAAATGCAGACCCTTGAAAGGAATCCTGCGTGCTCCCCATTCCATGGGTCCCAACTCTCCAGGTTCAACGCAATCTTCCGACAGCGAAAGCACTCATTGGAAACCCAGCGGATGCTACACCGTGGGATCGGGAAAGCTTTCTGAAACTCACCTCAGTTTTCATCTCCTGGTGCTCGTGTTCTCCATTCAGGCCCCCTTACTAACAATCTCCCCACTTGGAGACTCGGCGCCTTTCCATGCCTCTTTCGTACCGTCTGCAATTTGTCCGCAGGATGAACTGCAAGAGGGGGAACCAATGAGAGACTCGCTGGAGGTGTTTGGTCGGGCACATGTCACTCTCATTTCCCATCACGAAGAAGAATTCACCAGCGGTTCAGCCTGCCACCCCGGATCGACAATAGGGCGTGAAGCCATCCAGCCGTGTTGCGTCCCACTCACAAAAAAGCGACTTGGGAAATGGAGCTCAGGGGCCCTGCACTTCCCAAACCTGCAGAGTTCTAAACGATAACTATCGCCCCAAAATATATTGAGGTCAGGCTACGAAGAGGCGCTGAACGCAAGGCAGAACTGCAGGAAACGGATGTCAACGGGTACATCGGAATGGCCCCGATAGCACATGAAAAGCGCCAGAACGTGGACAATGATGCGGTTGGCCAAAAAGGGCGTATGCGTTTTTTCCTGAATATATTCAGGAAAAAACGCATACGCCCTTTTTGGCCAACCAAGCAACCTGGGAGAGCAAATCAGCACTACAAAGAAATCTCTCGCCCCCCCCCCGGGGGGCAAAAGGGTCAGGCGAAAAAAGTCTAAAAACCAGAAAGGCAGGACAGCCCACGGAGTCAAGGGAGCCTTGTTAAGCTGATGGGCGGGATGTCAATGGCCAACAGCCAATCTTCACAAGTGTATCCTCTTTCCCAAACCATGTAAAACACAGAACCACAGAGCATAGGGCACTTCCACACATGGGCGTTGACCTTGGGAAAATGAAAAAATCAACCAGACACAGGGACCCCAAAGTTGAGGGCTGCTGTCTTGACAAGAACCTCCACTCCGGTACACGTTTCATATCCCAGGAAAGAGCCAAGTGGAGAAGTGGACAAAGAAAAGTGGACAAGTGGACAAGTGGTGCTACGTAGGTCCAATGGAGTGTCACTCAGCCATGAAATCCACGTCATGAGGCTGGTAGCAGCATCCTGAGTGGATTTAGGTACGATCATCCTCAGTGAAATCAGTCCCACAAAAAAAGAAACTTATGATATCACTTATCGAGGGAATGTAAAAATCGCTCCCCATGAACGGAATCCCCAAACAGAACAGAGTCACGCTTTTAGAAAACACACTTATGCCTGCTTCAGGGGACAGGTGAGGTGCGGTGACGCATAAAACTCGAGTTTGAAATGAGCACAGATACCCTTCCGAAAACCGAATATGGAATGGACACGACCTACTCCTTGCTCAATCAACTGGACTCACCAGACCCTGTTCATCGCACAAGTATCTATCCGACTAGTAAGCATCTTAAAAGCTAAGTCTTGATATCTCTGTGTAAGTGCATCAAGTGTGTGTAAAGCGGCCTAAAACCAGCAGGGAAAATCAGCTCAGACCCATTCTGAGGGTACATTTCCAACACAAAGAAGAAACAAGCAGGGCAAAACAGAGAGAAATTCTTCCAAAATGCGTTCAGGGACTGGCATGCAACCAGGATTGACCACATCTACAGCCCCAGCGGCAGAAGACATAAGGCTGGACACTCTTGGGGCTGAGACGATTGGTGAGGTTGGGAAAGCAAATGCAGACCCTTGAAAGGAATCCTGCGTGCTCCCCATTCCATGGCTCCCAACTCTCCAGGTTCAACGCAATCTTCCGACAGCGAAAGCACTCATTGGAAACCCAGCGGATGCTACACCGTGGGATCGGGAAAGCTTTCTGAAACTCACCTCAGTTTTCCTCTCCTGGTGCTCGTGTTCTCCATTCAGGCCCCCTTACTAACAATCTCCCCACTTGGAGACTCGGCGCCTTTCCATGCCTCTTTCGTACCGTCTGCAATTTGTGCGCAGGATGAACTGCAAGAGGGGGAACCAATGAGAGACTCGCTGGAGGTGTTTGGTCGGGCACATGTCACTCTCATTTCCCATCACGAAGAAGAATTCACCAGCGGTTCAGCCTGCCACCGCGGATCGACAATAGGGCGTGAAGCCATCCAGCCGTGTTGCGTCCCACTCACAAAAAAGCGACTTGGGAAATGGAGCTCAGGGGCCCTGCACTTCCCAAACCTGCAGAGTTCTAAACGATAACTATCGCCCCAAAATATATTGAGCGCAGGCTACGAAGAGGCGCTGAACGCAAGGCAGAACTGCAGGAAACGGATGTCAACGGGTACATCGGAATGGCCCCGATAGCACATGAAAAGCGCCAGAACGTGGACAATGATGCGGTTGGCCAAAAAGGGCGTATGCGTTTTTTCCTGAATATATTCAGGAAAAAACGCATACGCCCTTTTTGGCCAACCAAGCAACCTGGGAGAGCAAATCAGCACTACAAAGAAATCTCTCGCCCCCCCCCCCGGGGCAAAAGGGCCAGGCGAAAAAAGTCTAAAAACCATAAAGGCAGGACAGCCCACGGAGTCAAGGGAGCCTTGTTAAGCTGATGGGCGGGATGTCAATGGCCAACAGCCAATCTTCACAAGTGTATCCTCTTTCCCAAACCATGTAAAACACAGAACCACAGAGCATAGGGCACTTCCACACATGGGCGTTGACCTTGGGAAAATGAAAAAATCAACCAGACACAGGGACCCCAAAGTTGAGGGCTGCTGTCTTGACAAGAACCTCCACTCCGGTACACGTTTCATATCCCAGGAAAGAGCCAAGTGGACAAAGACGAGTGGACAAGTGGACAAAGACAAGTGGACAAGTGGACAAGTGGTGCTACGTAGGTCCAATGGAGTGTCACTCAGCCATGAAATCCACGTCATGAGGCTGGTAGCAGCATCCTGAGTGGATTTAGGTACGATCATCCTCAGTGAAATAAGTCCCACAAAAAAAGAAACTTATGATATCACTTATCGAGGGAATGTAAAAATCGCTCCCCATGAACGGAATCCCCAAACAGAACAGAGTCACGCTTTTAGAAAACACACTTATGCCTGCTTCAGGGGAAAGGTGAGGTGCGGTGACGCATAAAACTCGAGTTTGAAATGAGCACAGATACCCTTCCGAAAACCGAATATGGAATGGACACGACCTACTCCTTGCTCAATCAACTGGACTCACCAGACCCTGTTCATCGCACAAGTATCTATCCGACTAGTAAGCATCTTAAAAGCTAAGTCTTGATATCTCTGTGTAAGTGCATCAAGTGTGTGTAAAGCGGCCTAAAACCAGCAGGGAAAATCAGCTCAGACCCATTCTGAGGATACATTTCCAACACAAAGAAGAAACAAGCAGGGCAAAACAGAGAGAAATTCTTCCAAAATGCGTTCAGGGACTGGCATGCAACCAGGATTGACCACATCTACAGCCCCAGCGGCAGAAGACATAAGGCTGGACACTCTTGGGGCTGAGACGATTGGTGAGGTTGGGAAAGCAAATGCAGACCCTTGAAAGGAATCCTGCGTGCTCCCCATTCCATGGCTCCCAACTCTCCAGGTTCAACGCAATCTTCCGACAGCGAAAGCACTCATTGGAAACCCAGCGGATGCTACACCGTGGGATCGGGAAAGCTTTCTGAAACTCACCTCAGTTTTCCTCTCCTGGTGCTCGTGTTCTCCATTCAGGCCCCCTTACTAACAATCTCCCCACTTGGAGACTCGGCGCCTTTCCATGCCTCTTTCGTACCGTCTGCAATTTGTCCGCAGGATGAACTGCAAGAGGGGGAACCAATGAGAGACTCGCTGGAGGTGTTTGGTCGGGCACATGTCACTCTCATTTCCCATCACGAAGAAGAATTCACCAGCGGTTCAGCCTGCCACCGCGGATCGACAATAGGGCGTGAAGCCATCCAGCCGTGTTGCGTCCCACTCACAAAAAAGCGACTTGGGAAATGGAGCTCAGGGGCCCTGCACTTCCCAAACCTGCAGAGTTCTAAACGATAACTATCGCCCCAAAATATATTGAGGTCAGGCTACGAAGAGGCGCTGAACGCAAGGCAGAACTGCAGGAAACGGATGTCAACGGGTACATCGGAATGGCCCCGATAGCACATGAAAGGCGCCAGAACGTGGACAATGATGCGGTTGGCCAAAAAGGGCGTATGCGTTTTTTCCTGAATATATTCAGGAAAAAACGCATACGCCCTTTTTGGCCAACCAAGCAACCTGGGAGAGCAAATCAGCACTACAAAGAAATCTCTCGCCCCCCCCCCGGGGGCAAAAGGGCCAGGCGAAAAAAGTCTAAAAACCAGAAAGGCAGGACAGCCCACGGAGTCAAGGGAGCCTTGTTAAGCTGATGGGCGGGATGTCAATGGCCAACAGCCAATCTTCACAAGTGTATCCTCTTTCCCAAACCATGTAAAACACAGAACCACAGAGCATAGGGCACTTCCACACATGGGCGTTGACCTTGGGAAAATGAAAAAATCAACCAGACACAGGGACCCCAAAGTTGAGGGCTGCTGTCTTGACAAGAACCTCCACTCCGGTACACGTTTCATATCCCAGGAAAGAGCCAAGTGGACAAAGACGAGTGGACAAGTGGACAAAGACAAGTGGACAAGTGGACAAGTGGTGCTACGTAGGTCCAATGGAGTGTCACTCAGCCATGAAATCCACGTCATGAGGCTGGCAGCAGCATCCTGAGTGGATTTAGGTACGATCATCCTCAGTGAAATAAGTCCCACAAAAAAAGAAACTTATGATATCACTTATCGAGGGAATGTAAAAATCGCTCCCCATGAACGGAATCCCCAAACAGAACAGAGTCACGCTTTTAGAAAACACACTTATGCCTGCTTCAGGGGAAAGGTGAGGTGCGGTGACGCATAAAACTCGAGTTTGAAATGAGCACAGATACCCTTCCGAAAACCGAATATGGAATGGACACGACCTACTCCTTGCTCAATCAACTGGACTCACCAGACCCTGTTCATCGCACAAGTATCTATCCGACTAGTAAGCATCTTAAAAGCTAAGTCTTGATATCTCTGTGTAAGTGCATCAAGTGTGTGTAAAGCGGCCTAAAACCAGCAGGGAAAATCAGCTCAGACCCATTCTGAGGATACATTTCCAACATAAAGAAGAAACAAGCAGGGCAAAACAGAGAGAAATTCTTCCAAAATGCGTTCAGGGACTGGCATGCAACCAGGATTGACCACATCTACAGCCCCAGCGGCAGAAGACATAAGGCTGGACACTCTTGGGGCTGAGACGATTGGTGAGGTTGGGAAAGCAAATGCAGACCCTTGAAAGGAATCCTGCGTGCTCCCCATTCCATGGCTCCCAACTCTCCAGGTTCAACGCAATCTTCCGACAGCGAAAGCACTCATTGGAAACCCAGCGGATGCTACACCGTGGGATCGGGAAAGCTTTCTGAAACTCACCTCAGTTTTCCTCTCCTGGTGCTCGTGTTCTCCATTCAGGCCCCCTTACTAACAATCTCCCCACTTGGAGTCTCGGCGCCTTTCCATGCCTCTTTCGTACCGTCTGCAATTTGTCCGCAGGATGAACTGCAAGAGGGGGAACCAATGAGAGACTCGCTGGAGGTGTTTGGTCGGGCACATGTCACTCTCATTTCCCATCACGAAGAAGAATTCACCAGCGGTTCAGCCTGCCACCGCGGATCGACAATAGGGCGTGAAGCCATCCAGCCGTGTTGCGTCCCACTCACAAAAAAGCGACTTGGGAAATGGAGCTCAGGGGCCCTGCACTTCCCAAACCTGCAGAGTTCTAAACGATAACTATCGCCCCAAAATATATTGAGGTCAGGCTACGAAGAGGCGCTGAACGCAAGGCAGAACTGCAGGAAACGGATGTCAACGGGTACATCGGAATGGCCCCGATAGCACATGAAAAGCGCCAGAACGTGGACAATGATGCGGTTGGCCAAAAAGGGCGTATGCGTTTTTTCCTGAATATATTCAGGAAAAAACGCATACGCCCTTTTTGGCCAACCAAGAAACCTGGGAGAGCAAATCAGCACTACAAAGAAATCTCTCGCCCCCCCCCCCGGGGCAAAAGGGCCAGGCGAAAAAAGTCTAAAAACCAGAAAGGCAGGACAGCCCACGGAGTCAAGGGAGCCTTGTTAAGCTGATGGGCGGGATGTCAATGGCCAACAGCCAATCTTCACAAGTGTATCCTCTTTCCCAAACCATGTAAAACACAGAACCACAGAGCATAGGGCACTTCCACACATGGGCGTTGACCTTGGGAAAATGAAAAAATCAACCAGACACAGGGACCCCAAAGTTGAGGGCTGCTGTCTTGACAAGAACCTCCACTCCGGTACACGTTTCATATCCCAGGAAAGAGCCAAGTGGACAAAGACGAGTGGACAAGTGGACAAAGACAAGTGGACAAGTGGACAAGTGGTGCTACGTAGGTCCAATGGAGTGTCACTCAGCCATGAAATCCACGTCATGAGGCTGGTAGCAGCATCCTGAGTGGATTTAGGTACGATCATCCTCAGTGAAATAAGTCCCACAAAAAAAGAAACTTATGATATCACTTATCGAGGGAATGTAAAAATCGCTCCCCATGAACGGAATCCCCAAACAGAACAGAGTCACGCTTTTAGAAAACACACTTATGCCTGCTTCAGGGGAAAGGTGAGGTGCGGTGACGCATAAAACTCGAGTTTGAAATGAGCACAGATACCCTTCCGAAAACCGAATATGGAATGGACACGACCTACTCCTTGCTCAATCAACTGGACTCACCAGACCCTGTTCATCGCACAAGTATCTATCCGACTAGTAAGCATCTTAAAAGCTAAGTCTTGATATCTCTGTGTAAGTGCATCAAGTGTGTGTAAAGCGGCCTAAAACCAGCAGGGAAAATCAGCTCAGACCCATTCTGAGGATACATTTCCAACATAAAGAAGAAACAAGCAGGGCAAAACAGAGAGAAATTCTTCCAAAATGCGTTCAGGGACTGGCATGCAACCAGGATTGACCACATCTACAGCCCCAGCGGCAGAAGACATAAGGCTGGACACTCTTGGGGCTGAGACGATTGGTGAGGTTGGGAAAGCAAATGCAGACCCTTGAAAGGAATCCTGCGTGCTCCCCATTCCATGGCTCCCAACTCTCCAGGTTCAACGCAATCTTCCGACAGCGAAAGCACTCATTGGAAACCCAGCGGATGCTACACCGTGGGATCGGGAAAGCTTTCTGAAACTCACCTCAGTTTTCCTCTCCTGGTGCTCGTGTTCTCCATTCAGGCCCCCTTACTAACAATCTCCCCACTTGGAGTCTCGGCGCCTTTCCATGCCTCTTTCGTACCGTCTGCAATTTGTCCGCAGGATGAACTGCAAGAGGGGGAACCAATGAGAGACTCGCTGGAGGTGTTTGGTCGGGCACATGTCACTCTCATTTCCCATCACGAAGAAGAATTCACCAGCGGTTCAGCCTGCCACCGCGGATCGACAATAGGGCGTGAAGCCATCCAGCCGTGTTGCGTCCCACTCACAAAAAAGCGACTTGGGAAATGGAGCTCAGGGGCCCTGCACTTCCCAAACCTGCAGAGTTCTAAACGATAACTATCGCCCCAAAATATATTGAGGTCAGGCTACGAAGAGGCGCTGAACGCAAGGCAGAACTGCAGGAAACGGATGTCAACGGGTACATCGGAATGGCCCCGATAGCACATGAAAAGCGCCAGAACGTGGACAATGATGCGGTTGGCCAAAAAGGGCGTATGCGTTTTTTCCTGAATATATTCAGGAAAAAACGCATACGCCCTTTTTGGCCAACCAAGCAACCTGGGAGAGCAAATCAGCACTACAAAGAAATCTCTCGCCCCCCCCCGGGGGCAAAAGGGCCAGGCGAAAAAAGTCTAAAAACCAGAAAGGCAGGACAGCCCACGGAGTCAAGGGAGCCTTGTTAAGCTGATGGGCGGGATGTCAATGGCCAACAGCCAATCTTCACAAGTGTATCCTCTTTCCCAAACCATGTAAAACACAGAACCACAGAGCATAGGGCACTTCCACACATGGGCGTTGACCTTGGGAAAATGAAAAAATCCACCAGGCACAGGGACCCCAAAGTTGAGGGCTGCTGTCTTGACAAGAACCTCCACTCCGGTACACGTTTCATATCCCAGGAAAGAGCCAAGTGGACAAAGACGAGTGGACAAGTGGACAAAGACAAGTGGACAAGTGGTGCTACGTAGGTCCAATGGAGTGTCACTCAGCCATGAAATCCACGTCATGAGGCTGGTAGCAGCATCCTGAGTGGATTTAGGTACGATCATCCTCAGTGAAATAAGTCCCACAAAAAAAGAAACTTATGATATCACTTATCGAGGGAATGTAAAAATCGCTCCCCATGAACGGAATCCCCAAACAGAACAGAGTCACGCTTTTAGAAAACACACTTATGCCTGCTTCAGGGGAAAGGTGAGGTGCGGTGACGCATAAAACTCGAGTTTGAAATGAGCACAGATACCCTTCCGAAAACCGAATATGGAATGGACACGACCTACTCCTTGCTCAATCAACTGGACTCACCAGACCCTGTTCATCGCACAAGTATCTATCCGACTAGTAAGCATCTTAAAAGCTAAGTCTTGATATCTCTGTGTAAGTGCATCAAGTGTGTGTAAAGCGGCCTAAAACCAGCAGGGAAAATCAGCTCAGACCCATTCTGAGGATACATTTCCAACACAAAGAAGAAACAAGCAGGGCAAAACAGAGAGAAATTCTTCCAAAATGCGTTCAGGGACTGGCATGCAACCAGGATTGACCACATCTACAGCCCCAGCGGCAGAAGACATAAGGCTGGACACTCTTGGGGCTGAGACGATTGGTGAGGTTGGGAAAGCAAATGCAGACCCTTGAAAGGAATCCTGCGTGCTCCCCATTCCATGGCTCCCAACTCTCCAGGTTCAACGCAATCTTCCGACAGCGAAAGCACTCATTGGAAACCCAGCGGATGCTACACCGTGGGATCGGGAAAGCTTTCTGAAACTCACCTCAGTTTTCCTCTCCTGGTGCTCGTGTTCTCCATTCAGGCCCCCTTACTAACAATCTCCCCACTTGGAGTCTCGGCGCCTTTCCATGCCTCTTTCGTACCGTCTGCAATTTGTCCGCAGGATGAACTGCAAGAGGGGGAACCAATGAGAGACTCGCTGGAGGTGTTTGGTCGGGCACATGTCACTCTCATTTCCCATCACGAAGAAGAATTCACCAGCGGTTCAGCCTGCAACCGCGGATCGACAATAGGGCGTGAAGCCATCCAGCCGTGTTGCGTCCCACTCACAAAAAAGCGACTTGGGAAATGGAGCTCAGGGGCCCTGCACTTCCCAAACCTGCAGAGTTCTAAACGATAACTATCGCCCCAAAATATATTGAGGTCAGGCTACGAAGAGGCGCTGAACGCAAGGCAGAACTGCAGGAAACGGATGTCAACGGGTATATCGGAATGGCCCCGATAGCACATGAAAAGCGCCAGAACGTGGACAATGATGCGGTTGGCCAAAAAGGGCGTATGCGTTTTTTCCTGAATATATTCAGGAAAAAACGCATACGCCCTTTTTGGCCAACCAAGCAACCTGGGAGAGCAAATCAGCACTACAAAGAAATCTCTCGCCCCCCCACCCGGGGCAAAAGGGCCAGGCGAAAAAAGTCTAAAAACCAGAAAGGCAGGACAGCCCACGGAGTCAAGGGAGCCTTGTTAAGCTGATGGGCGGGATGTCAATGGCCAACAGCCAATCTTCACAAGTGTATCCTCTTTCCCAAACCATGTAAAACACAGAACCACAGAGCATAGGGCACTTCCACACATGGGCGTTGACCTTGGGAAAATGAAAAAATCAACCAGACACAGGGACCCCAAAGTTGAGGGCTGCTGTCTTGACAAGAACCTCCACTCCGGTACACGTTTCATATCCCAGGAAAGAGCCAAGTGGACAAAGACGAGTGGACAAGTGGACAAAGACAAGTGGACAAGTGGACAAGTGGTGCTACGTAGGTCCAATGGAGTGTCACTCAGCCATGAAATCCACGTCATGAGGCTGGTAGCAGCATCCTGAGTGGATTTAGGTACGATCATCCTCAGTGAAATAAGTCCCACAAAAAAAGAAACTTATGATATCACTTATCGAGGGAATGTAAAAATCGCTCCCCATGAACGGAATCCCCAAACAGAACAGAGTCACGCTTTTAGAAAACACACTTATGCCTGCTTCAGGGGAAAGGTGAGGTGGGGTGACGCATAAAACTCGAGTTTGAAATGAGCACAGATACCCTTCCGAAAACCGAATATGGAATGGACACGACCTACTCCTTGCTCAATCAACTGGACTCACCAGACCCTGTTCATCGCACAAGTATCTATCCGACTAGTAAGCATCTTAAAAGCTAAGTCTTGATATCTCTGTGTAAGTGCATCAAGTGTGTGTAAAGCGGCCTAAAACCAGCAGGGAAAATCAGCTCAGACCCATTCTGAGGATACATTTCCAACACAAAGAAGAAACAAGCAGGGCAAAACAGAGAGAAATTCTTCCAAAATGCGTTCAGGGACTGGCATGCAACCAGGATTGACCACATCTACAGCCCCAGCGGCAGAAGACATAAGGCTGGACACTCTTGGGGCTGAGACGATTGGTGAGGTTGGGAAAGCAAATGCAGACCCTTGAAAGGAATCCGTCGTGCTCCCCATTCCATGGCTCCCAACTCTCCAGGTTCAACGCAATCTTCCGACAGCGAAAGCACTCATTGGAAACCCAGCGGATGCTACACCGTGGGATCGGGAAAGCTTTCTGAAACTCACCTCAGTTTTCCTCTCCTGGTGCTCGTGTTCTCCATTCAGGCCCCCTTACTAACAATCTCCCCACTTGGAGTCTCGGCGCCTTTCCATGCCTCTTTCGTACCGTCTGCAATTTGTCCGCAGGATGAACTGCAAGAGGGGGAACCAATGAGAGACTCGCTGGAGGTGTTTGGTCGGGCACATGTCACTCTCATTTCCCATCACGAAGAAGAATTCACCAGAGGTTCAGCCTGCCACCGCGGATCGACAATAGGGCGTGAAGCCATCCAGCCGTGTTGCGTCCCACTCACAAAAAAGCGACTTGGGAAATGGAGCTCAGGGGCCCTGCACTTCCCAAACCTGCAGAGTTCTAAACGATAACTATCGCCCCAAAATATATTGAGGTCAGGCTACGAAGAGGCGCTGAACGCAAGGCAGAACTGCAGGAAACGGATGTCAACGGGTACATCGGAATGGCCCCGATAGCACATGAAAAGCACCAGAACGTGGACAATGATGCGGTTGGCCAAAAAGGGCGTATGCGTTTTTTCCTGAATATATTCAGGAAAAAACGCATACGCCCTTTTTGGCCAACCAAGCAACCTGGGAGAGCAAATCAGCACTACAAAGAAATCTCTCGCCCCCCCACCCGGGGCAAAAGGGCCAGGCGAAAAAAGTCTAAAAACCAGAAAGGCAGGACAGCCCACGGAGTCAAGGGAGCCTTGTTAAGCTGATGGGCGGGATGTCAATGGCCAACAGCCAATCTTCACAAGTGTATCCTCTTTCCCAAACCATGTAAAACACAGAACCACAGAGCATAGGGCACTTCCACACATGGGCGTTGACCTTGGGAAAATGAAAAAATCAACCAGACACAGGGACCCCAAAGTTGAGGGCTGCTGTCTTGACAAGAACCTCCACTCCGGTACACGTTTCATATCCCAGGAAAGAGCCAAGTGGACAAAGACGAGTGGACAAGTGGACAAAGACAAGTGGACAAGTGGACAAGTGGTGCTACGTAGGTCCAATGGAGTGTCACTCAGCCATGAAATCCACGTCATGAGGCTGGTAGCAGCATCCTGAGTGGATTTAGGTACGATCATCCTCAGTGAAATAAGTCCCACAAAAAAAGAAACTTATGATATCACTTATCGAGGGAATGTAAAAATCGCTCCCCATGAACGGAATCCCCAAACAGAACAGAGTCACGCTTTTAGAAAACACACTTATGCCTGCTTCAGGGGAAAGGTGAGGTGGGGTGACGCATAAAACTCGAGTTTGAAATGAGCACAGATACCCTTCCGAAAACCGAATATGGAATGGACACGACCTACTCCTTGCTCAATCAACTGGACTCACCAGACCCTGTTCATCGCACAAGTATCTATCCGACTAGTAAGCATCTTAAAAGCTAAGTCTTGATATCTCTGTGTAAGTGCATCAAGTGTGTGTAAAGCGGCCTAAAACCAGCAGGGAAAATCAGCTCAGACCCATTCTGAGGATACATTTCCAACACAAAGAAGAAACAAGCAGGGCAAAACAGAGAGAAATTCTTCCAAAATGCGTTCAGGGACTGGCATGCAACCAGGATTGACCACATCTACAGCCCCAGCGGCAGAAGACATAAGGCTGGACACTCTTGGGGCTGAGACGATTGGTGAGGTTGGGAAAGCAAATGCAGACCCTTGAAAGGAATGCGTCGTGCTCCCCATTCCATGGCTCCCAACTCTCCAGGTTCAACGCAATCTTCCGACAGCGAAAGCACTCATTGGAAACCCAGCGGATGCTACACCGTGGGATCGGGAAAGCTTTCTGAAACTCACCTCAGTTTTCCTCTCCTGGTGCTCGTGTTCTCCATTCAGGCCCCCTTACTAACAATCTCCCCACTTGGAGTCTCGGCGCCTTTCCATGCCTCTTTCGTACCGTCTGCAATTTGTCCGCAGGATGAACTGCAAGAGGGGGAACCAATGAGAGACTCGCTGGAGGTGTTTGGTCGGGCACATGTCACTCTCATTTCCCATCACGAAGAAGAATTCACCAGCGGTTCAGCCTGCCACCGCGGATCGACAATAGGGCGTGAAGCCATCCAGCCGTGTTGCGTCCCACTCACAAAAAAGCGACTTGGGAAATGGAGCTCAGGGGCCCTGCACTTCCCAAACCTGCAGAGTTCTAAACGATAACTATCGCCCCAAAATATATTGAGGTCAGGCTACGAAGAGGCGCTGAACGCAAGGCAGAACTGCAGGAAACAGATGTCAACGGGTACATCGGAATGGCCCCGATAGCACATGAAAAGCGCCAGTACGTGGACAATGATGCGGTTGGCCAAAAAGGGCGTATGCGTTTTTTCCTGAATATATTCAGGAAAAAACGCATACGCCCTTTTTGGCCAACCAAGCAACCTGGGAGAGCAAATCAGCACTACAAAGAAATCTCTCGCCCCCCCCCCCGGGGCAAAAGGGCCAGGCGAAAAAAGTCTAAAAACCAGAAAGGCAGGACAGCCCACGGAGTCAAGGGAGCCTTGTTAAGCTGATGGGCGGGATGTCAATGGCCAACAGCCAATCTTCACAAGTGTATCCTCTTTCCCAAACCATGTAAAACACAGAACCACAGAGCATAGGGCACTTCCACACATGGGCGTTGACCTTGGGAAAATGAAAAAATCAACCAGACACAGGGACCCCAAAGTTGAGGGCTGCTGTCTTGACAAGAACCTCCACTCCGGTACACGTTTCATATCCCAGGAAAGAGCCAAGTGGACAAAGACGAGTGGACAAGTGGACAAAGACAAGTGGACAAGTGGACAAGTGGTGCTACGTAGGTCCAATGGAGTGTCACTCAGCCATGAAATCCACGTCATGAGGCTGGTAGCAGCATCCTGAGTGGATTTAGGTACGATCATCCTCAGTGAAATAAGTCCCACAAAAAAAGAAACTTATGATATCACTTATCGAGGGAATGTAAAAATCGCTCCCCATGAACGGAATCCCCAAACAGAACAGAGTCACGCTTTTAGAAAACACACTTATGCCTGCTTCAGGGGAAAGGTGAGGTGGGGTGACGCATAAAACTCGAGTTTGAAATGAGCACAGATACCCTTCCGAAAACCGAATATGGAATGGACACGACCTACTCCTTGCTCAATCAACTGGACTCACCAGACCCTGTTCATCGCACAAGTATCTATCCGACTAGTAAGCATCTTAAAAGCTAAGTCTTGATATCTCTGTGTAAGTGCATCAAGTGTGTGTAAAGCGGCCTAAAACCAGCAGGGAAAATCAGCTCAGACCCATTCTGAGGATACATTTCCAACATAAAGAAGAAACAAGCAGGGCAAAACAGAGAGAAATTCTTCCAAAATGCGTTCAGGGACTGGCATGCAACCAGGATTGACCACATCTACAGCCCCAGCGGCAGAAGACATAAGGCTGGACACTCTTGGGGCTGAGACGATTGGTGAGGTTGGGAAAGCAAATGCAGACCCTTGAAAGGAATCCTGCGTGCTCCCCATTCCATGGGTCCCAACTCTCCAGGTTCAACGCAATCTTCCGACAGCGAAAGCACTCATTGGAAACCCAGCGGATGCTACACCGTGGGATCGGGAAAGCTTTCTGAAACTCACCTCAGTTTTCATCTCCTGGTGCTCGTGTTCTCCATTCAGGCCCCCTTACTAACAATCTCCCCACTTGGAGACTCGGCGCCTTTCCATGCCTCTTTCGTACCGTCTGCAATTTGTCCGCAGGATGAACTGCAAGAGGGGGAACCAATGAGAGACTCGCTGGAGGTGTTTGGTCGGGCACATGTCACTCTCATTTCCCATCACGAAGAAGAATTCACCAGCGGTTCAGCCTGCCACCCCGGATCGACAATAGGGCGTGAAGCCATCCAGCCGTGTTGCGTCCCACTCACAAAAAAGAGACTTGGGAAATGGAGCTCAGGGGCACTGCACTTCCCAAACCTGCAGAGTTCTAAACGATAACTATCGCCCCAAAATATATTGAGGTCAGGCTACGAAGAGGCGCTGAACGCAAGGCAGAACTGCAGGAAACGGATGTCAACGGGTACATCGGAATGGCCCCGATAGCACATGAAAAGCGCCAGAACGTGGACAATGATGCGGTTGGCCAAAAAGGGCGTATGCGTTTTTTCCTGAATATATTCAGGAAAAAACGCATACGCCCTTTTTGGCCAACCAAGCAACCTGGGAGAGCAAATCAGCACTACAAAGAAATCTCTCGCCCCCCCCCCGGGGGGCAAAAGGGTCAGGCGAAAAAAGTCTAAAAACCAGAAAGGCAGGACAGCCCACGGAGTCAAGGGAGCCTTGTTAAGCTGATGGGCGGGATGTCAATGGCCAACAGCCAATCTTCACAAGTGTATCCTCTTTCCCAAACCATGTAAAACACAGAACCACAGAGCATAGGGCACTTCCACACATGGGCGTTGACCTTGGGAAAATGAAAAAATCAACCAGACACAGGGACCCCAAAGTTGAGGGCTGCTGTCTTGACAAGAACCTCCACTCCGGTACACGTTTCATATCCCAGGAAAGAGCCAAGTGGAGAAGTGGACAAAGAAAAGTGGACAAGTGGACAAGTGGTGCTACGTAGGTCCAATGGAGTGTCACTCAGCCATGAAATCCACGTCATGAGGCTGGTAGCAGCATCCTGAGTGGATTTAGGTACGATCATCCTCAGTGAAATCAGTCCCACAAAAAAAGAAACTTATGATATCACTTATCGAGGGAATGTAAAAATCGCTCCCCATGAACGGAATCCCCAAACAGAACAGAGTCACGCTTTTAGAAAACACACTTATGCCTGCTTCAGGGGACAGGTGAGGTGCGGTGACGCATAAAACTCGAGTTTGAAATGAGCACAGATACCCTTCCGAAAACCGAATATGGAATGGACACGACCTACTCCTTGCTCAATCAACTGGACTCACCAGACCCTGTTCATCGCACAAGTATCTATCCGACTAGTAAGCATCTTAAAAGCTAAGTCTTGATATCTCTGTGTAAGTGCATCAAGTGTGTGTAAAGCGGCCTAAAACCAGCAGGGAAAATCAGCTCAGACCCATTCTGAGGGTACATTTCCAACACAAAGAAGAAACAAGCAGGGCAAAACAGAGAGAAATTCTTCCAAAATGCGTTCAGGGACTGGCATGCAACCAGGATTGACCACATCTACAGCCCCAGCGGCAGAAGACATAAGGCTGGACACTCTTGGGGCTGAGACGATTGGTGAGGTTGGGAAAGCAAATGCAGACCCTTGAAAGGAATCCTGCGTGCTCCCCATTCCATGGCTCCCAACTCTCCAGGTTCAACGCAATCTTCCGACAGCGAAAGCACTCATTGGAAACCCAGCGGATGCTACACCGTGGGATCGGGAAAGCTTTCTGAAACTCACCTCAGTTTTCCTCTCCTGGTGCTCGTGTTCTCCATTCAGGCCCCCTTACTAACAATCTCCCCACTTGGAGACTCGGCGCCTTTCCATGCCTCTTTCGTACCGTCTGCAATTTGTCCGCAGGATGAACTGCAAGAGGGGGAACCAATGAGAGACTCGCTGGAGGTGTTTGGTCGGGCACATGTCACTCTCATTTCCCATCACGAAGAAGAATTCACCAGCGGTTCAGCCTGCCACCGCGGATCGACAATAGGGCGTGAAGCCATCCAGCCGTGTTGCGTCCCACTCACAAAAAAGCGACTTGGGAAATGGAGCTCAGGGGCCCTGCACTTCCCAAACCTGCAGAGTTCTAAACGATAACTATCGCCCCAAAATATATTGAGGTCAGGCTACGAAGAGGCGCTGAACGCAAGGCAGAACTGCAGGAAACGGATGTCAACGGGTACATCGGAATGGCCCCGATAGCACATGAAAAGCGCCAGAACGTGGACAATGATGCGGTTGGCCAAAAAGGGCGTATGCGTTTTTTCCTGAATATATTCAGGAAAAAACGCATACGCCCTTTTTGGCCAACCAAGCAACCTGGGAGAGCAAATCAGCACTACAAAGAAATCTCTCGCCCCCCCCTCCCCGGGGCAAAAGGGCCAGGCGAAAAAAGTCTAAAAACCAGAAAGGCAGGACAGCCCACGGAGTCAAGGGAGCCTTGTTAAGCTGATGGGCGGGATGTCAATGGCCAACAGCCAATCTTCACAAGTGTATCCTCTTTCCCAAACCATGTAAAACACAGAACCACAGAGCATAGGGCACTTCCACACATGGGCGTTGACCTTGGGAAAATGAAAAAATCAACCAGACACAGGGACCCCAAAGTTGAGGGCTGCTGTCTTGACAAGAACCTCCACTCCGGTACACGTTTCATATCCCAGGAAAGAGCCAAGTGGACAAAGACGAGTGGACAAGTGGACAAAGACAAGTGGACAAGTGGACAAGTGGTGCTACGTAGGTCCAATGGAGTGTCACTCAGCCATGAAATCCACGTCATGAGGCTGGTAGCAGCATCCTGAGTGGATTTAGGTACGATCATCCTCAGTGAAATAAGTCCCACAAAAAAAGAAACTTATGATATCACTTATCGAGGGAATGTAAAAATCGCTCCCCATGAACGGAATCCCCAAACAGAACAGAGTCACGCTTTTAGAAAACACACTTATGCCTGCTTCAGGGGAAAGGTGAGGTGCGGTGACGCATAAAACTCGAGTTTGAAATGAGCACAGATACCCTTCCGAAAACCGAATATGGAATGGACACGACCTACTCCTTGCTCAATCAACTGGACTCACCAGACCCTGTTCATCGCACAAGTATCTATCCGACTAGTAAGCATCTTAAAAGCTAAGTCTTGATATCTCTGTGTAAGTGCATCAAGTGTGTGTAAAGCGGCCTAAAACCAGCAGGGAAAATCAGCTCAGACCCATTCTGAGGATACATTTCCAACACAAAGAAGAAACAAGCAGGGCAAAACAGAGAGAAATTCTTCCAAAATGCGTTCAGGGACTGGCATGCAACCAGGATTGACCACATCTACAGCCCCAGCGGCAGAAGACATAAGGCTGGACACTCTTGGGGCTGAGACGATTGGTGAGGTTGGGAAAGCAAATGCAGACCCTTGAAAGGAATCCTGCGTGCTCCCCATTCCATGGCTCCCAACTCTCCAGGTTCAACGCAATCTTCCGACAGCGAAAGCACTCATTGGAAACCCAGCGGATGCTACACCGTGGGATCGGGAAAGCTTTCTGAAACTCACCTCAGTTTTCCTCTCCTGGTGCTCGTGTTCTCCATTCAGGCCCCCTTACTAACAATCTCCCCACTTGGAGACTCGGCGCCTTTCCATGCCTCTTTCGTACCGTCTGCAATTTGTCCGCAGGATGAACTGCAAGAGGGGGAACCAATGAGAGACTCGCTGGAGGTGTTTGGTCGGGCACATGTCACTCTCATTTCCCATCACGAAGAAGAATTCACCAGCGGTTCAGCATGCCACCGCGGATCGACAATAGGGCGTGAAGCCATCCAGCCGTGTTGCGTCCCACTCACAAAAAAGCGACTTGGGAAATGGAGCTCAGGGGCCCTGCACTTCCCAAACCTGCAGAGTTCTAAACGATAACTATCGCCCCAAAATATATTGAGGTCAGGCTACGAAGAGGCGCTGAACGCAAGGCAGAACTGCAGGAAACGGATGTCAACGGGTACATCGGAATGGCCCCGATAGCACATGAAAAGCGCCAGAACGTGGACAATGATGCGGTTGGCCAAAAAGGGCGTATGCGTTTTTTCCTGAATATATTCAGGAAAAAACGCATACGCCCTTTTTGGCCAACCAAGCAACCTGGGAGAGCAAATCAGCACTACAAAGAAATCTCTCGCCCCCCCCCGGGGGCAAAAGGGCCAGGCGAAAAAAGTCTAAAAACCAGAAAGGCAGGACAGCCCACGGAGTCAAGGGAGCCTTGTTAAGCTGATGGGCGGGATGTCAATGGCCAACAGCCAATCTTCACAAGTGTATCCTCTTTCCCAAACCATGTAAAACACAGAACCACAGAGCATAGGGCACTTCCACACATGGGCGTTGACCTTGGGAAAATGAAAAAATCAACCAGACACAGGGACCCCAAAGTTGAGGGCTGCTGTCTTGACAAGAACCTCCACTCCGGTACACGTTTCATATCCCGGGAAAGAGCCAAGTGGACAAAGACGAGTGGACAAGTGGACAAAGACAAGTGGACAAGTGGACAAGTGGTGCTACGTAGGTCCAATGGAGTGTCACTCAGCCATGAAATCCACGTCATGAGGCTGGTAGCAGCATCCTGAGTGGATTTAGGTACGATCATCCTCAGTGAAATAAGTCCCACAAAAAAAGAAACTTATGATATCACTTATCGAGGGAATGTAAAAATCGCTCCCCATGAACGGAATCCCCAAACAGAACAGAGTCACGCTTTTAGAAAACACACTTATGCCTGCTTCAGGGGAAAGGTGAGGTGCGGTGACGCATAAAACTCGAGTTTGAAATGAGCACAGATACCCTTCCGAAAACCGAATATGGAATGGACACGACCTACTCCTTGCTCAATCAACTGGACTCACCAGACCCTGTTCATCGCACAAGTATCTATCCGACTAGTAAGCATCTTAAAAGCTAAGTCTTGATATCTCTGTGTAAGTGCATCAAGTGTGTGTAAAGCGGCCTAAAACCAGCAGGGAAAATCAGCTCAGACCCATTCTGAGGATACATTTCCAACACAAAGAAGAAACAAGCAGGGCAAAACAGAGAGAAATTCTTCCAAAATGCGTTCAGGGACTGGCATGCAACCAGGATTGACCACATCTACAGCCCCAGCGGCAGAAGACATAAGGCTGGACACTCTTGGGGCTGAGACGATTGGTGAGGTTGGGAAAGCAAATGCAGACCCTTGAAAGGAATCCGTCGTGCTCCCCATTCCATGGCTCCCAACTCTCCAGGTTCAACGCAATCTTCCGACAGCGAAAGCACTCATTGGAAACCCAGCGGATGCTACACCGTGGGATCGGGAAAGCTTTCTGAAACTCACCTCAGTTTTCCTCTCCTGGTGCTCGTGTTCTCCATTCAGGCCCCCTTACTAACAATCTCCCCACTTGGAGTCTCGGCGCCTTTCCATGCCTCTTTCGTACCGTCTGCAATTTGTCCGCAGGATGAACTGCAAGAGGGGGAACCAATGAGAGACTCGCTGGAGGTGTTTGGTCGGGCACATGTCACTCTCATTTCCCATCACGAAGAAGAATTCACCAGCGGTTCAGCCTGCCACCGCGGATCGACAATAGGGCGTGAAGCCATCCAGCCGTGTTGCGTCCCACTCACAAAAAAGCGACTTGGGAAATGGAGCTCAGGGGCCCTGCACTTCCCAAACCTGCAGAGTTCTAAACGATAACTATCGCCCCCAAATATATTGAGGTCAGGCTACGAAGAGGCGCTGAACGCAAGGCAGAACTGCAGGAAACGGATGTCAACGGGTACATCGGAATGGCCCCGATAGCACATGAAAAGCGCCAGAACGTGGACAATGATGCGGTTGGCCAAAAAGGGCGTATGCGTTTTTTCCTGAATATATTCAGGAAAAAACGCATACGCCCTTTTTGGCCAACCAAGCAACCTGGGAGAGCAAATCAGCACTACAAAGAAATCTCTCGCCCCCCCCCCCGGGGGGCAAAAGGGTCAGGCGAAAAAAGTCTAAAAACCAGAAAGGCAGGACAGCCCACGGAGTCAAGGGAGCCTTGTTAAGCTGATGGGCGGGATGTCAATGGCCAACAGCCAATCTTCACAAGTGTATCCTCTTTCCCAAACCATGTAAAACACAGAACCACAGAGCATAGGGCACTTCCACACATGGGCGTTGACCTTGGGAAAATGAAAAAATCAACCAGACACAGGGACCCCAAAGTTGAGGGCTGCTGTCTTGACAAGAACCTCCACTCCGGTACACGTTTCATATCCCAGGAAAGAGCCAAGTGGACAAAGACGAGTGGACAAGTGGACAAGTGGACAAGTGGTGCTACGTAGGTCCAATGGAGTGTCACTCAGCCATGAAATCCACGTCATGAGGCTGGTAGCAGCATCCTGAGTGGATTTAGGTACGATCATCCTCAGTGAAATAAGTCCCACAAAAAAAGAAACTTATGATATCACTTATCGAGGGAATGTAAAAATCGCTCCCCATGAACGGAATCCCCAAACAGAACAGAGTCACGCTTTTAGAAAACACACTTATGCCTGCTTCAGGGGAAAGGTGAGGTGCGGTGACGCATAAAACTCGAGTTTGAAATGAGCACAGATACCCTTCCGAAAACCGAATATGGAATGGACACGACCTACTCCTTGCTCAATCAACTGGACTCACCAGACCCTGTTCATCGCACAAGTATCTATCCGACTAGTAAGCATCTTAAAAGCTAAGTCTTGATATCTCTGTGTAAGTGCATCAAGTGTGTGTAAAGCGGCCTAAAACCAGCAGGGAAAATCAGCTCAGACCCATTCTGAGGGTACATTTCCAACACAAAGAAGAAACAAGCAGGGCAAAACAGAGAGAAATTCTTCCAAAATGCGTTCAGGGACTGGCATGCAACCAGGATTGACCACATCTACAGCCCCAGCGGCAGAAGACATAAGGCTGGACACTCTTGGGGCTGAGACGATTGGTGAGGTTGGGAAAGCAAATGCAGACCCTTGAAAGGAATCCTGCGTGCTCCCCATTCCATGGCTCCCAACTCTCCAGGTTCAACGCAATCTTCCGACAGCGAAAGCACTCATTGGAAACCCAGCGGATGCTACACCGTGGGATCGGGAAAGCTTTCTGAAACTCACCTCAGTTTTCCTCTCCTGGTGCTCGTGTTCTCCATTCAGGCCCCCTTACTAACAATCTCCCCACTTGGAGACTCGGCGCCTTTCCATGCCTCTTTCGTACCGTCTGCAATTTGTCCGCAGGATGAACTGCAAGAGGGGGAACCAATGAGAGACTCGCTGGAGGTGTTTGGTCGGGCACATGTCACTCTCATTTCCCATCACGAAGAAGAATTCACCAGCGGTTCAGCCTGCCACCGCGGATCGACAATAGGGCGTGAAGCCATCCAGCCGTGTTGCGTCCCACTCACAAAAAAGCGACTTGGGAAATGGAGCTCAGGGGCCCTGCACTTCCCAAACCTGCAGAGTTCTAAACGATAACTATCGCCCCAAAATATATTGAGGTCAGGCTACGAAGAGGCGCTGAACGCAAGGCAGAACTGCAGGAAACGGATGTCAACGGGTACATCGGAATGGCCCCGATAGCACATGAAAAGCGCCAGAACGTGGACAATGATGCGGTTGGCCAAAAAGGGCGTATGCGTTTTTTCCATATTCAGGAAAAAACGCATACGCCCTTTTTGGCCAACCAAGCAACCTGGGAGAGCAAATCAGCACTACAAAGAAATCTCTCGCCCCCCCCCCCCCCGGGGCAAAAGGGCCAGGCGAAAAAAGTCTAAAAACCAGAAAGGCAGGACAGCCCACGGAGTCAAGGGAGCCTTGTTAAGCTGATGGGCGGGATGTCAATGGCCAACAGCCAATCTTCACAAGTGTATCCTCTTTCCCAAACCATGTAAAACACAGAACCACAGAGCATAGGGCACTTCCACACATGGGCGTTGACCTTGGGAAAATGAAAAAATCAACCAGACACAGGGACCCCAAAGTTGAGGGCTGCTGTCTTGACAAGAACCTCCACTCCGGTACACGTTTCATATCCCAGGAAAGAGCCAAGTGGACAAAGACGAGTGGACAAGTGGACAAAGACAAGTGGACAAGTGGACAAGTGGTGCTACGTAGGTCCAATGGAGTGTCACTCAGCCATGAAATCCACGTCATGAGGCTGGTAGCAGCATCCTGAGTGGATTTAGGTACGATCATCCTCAGTGAAATAAGTCCCACAAAAAAAGAAACTTATGATATCACTTATCGAGGGAATGTAAAAATCGCTCCCCATGAACGGAATCCCCAAACAGAACAGAGTCACGCTTTTAGAAAACACACTTATGCCTGCTTCAGGGGAAAGGTGAGGTGCGGTGACGCATAAAACTCGAGTTTGAAATGAGCACAGATACCCTTCCGAAAACCGAATATGGAATGGACACGACCTACTCCTTGCTCAATCAACTGGACTCACCAGACCCTGTTCATCGCACAAGTATCTATCCGACTAGTAAGCATCTTAAAAGCTAAGTCTTGATATCTCTGTGTAAGTGCATCAAGTGTGTGTAAAGCGGCCTAAAACCAGCAGGGAAAATCAGCTCAGACCCATTCTGAGGATACATTTCCAACACAAAGAAGAAACAAGCAGGGCAAAACAGAGAGAAATTCTTCCAAAATGCGTTCAGGGACTGGCATGCAACCAGGATTGACCACATCTACAGCCCCAGCGGCAGAAGACATAAGGCTGGACACTCTTGGGGCTGAGACGATTGGTGAGGTTGGGAAAGCAAATGCAGACCCTTGAAAGGAATCCGTCGTGCTCCCCATTCCATGGCTCCCAACTCTCCAGGTTCAACGCAATCTTCCGACAGCGAAAGCACTCATTGGAAACCCAGCGGATGCTACACCGTGGGATCGGGAAAGCTTTCTGAAACTCACCTCAGTTTTCCTCTCCTGGTGCTCGTGTTCTCCATTCAGGCCCCCTTACTAACAATCTCCCCACTTGGAGTCTCGGCGCCTTTCCATGCCTCTTTCGTACCGTCTGCAATTTGTCCGCAGGATGAACTGCAAGAGGGGGAACCAATGAGAGACTCGCTGGAGGTGTTTGGTCGGGCACATGTCACTCTCATTTCCCATCACGAAGAAGAATTCACCAGCGGTTCAGCCTGCAACCGCGGATCGACAATAGGGCGTGAAGCCATCCAGCCGTGTTGCGTCCCACTCACAAAAAAGCGACTTGGGAAATGGAGCTCAGGGGCCCTGCACTTCCCAAACCTGCAGAGTTCTAAACGATAACTATCGCCCCAAAATATATTGAGGTCAGGCTACGAAGAGGCGCTGAACGCAAGGCAGAACTGCAGGAAACGGATGTCAACGGGTACATCGGAATGGCCCCGATAGCACATGAAAAGCGCCAGAACGTGGACAATGATGCGGTTGGCCAAAAAGGGCGTATGCGTTTTTTCCTGAATATATTCAGGAAAAAACGCATACGCCCTTTTTGGCCAACCAAGCAACCTGGGAGAGCAAATCAGCACTACAAAGAAATCTCTCGCCCCCCCCCCCGGGGGGCAAAAGGGTCAGGCGAAAAAAGTCTAAAAACCAGAAAGGCAGGACAGTCCACGGAGTCAAGGGAGCCTTGTTAAGCTGATGGGCGGGATGTCAATGGCCAACAGCCAATCTTCACAAGTGTATCCTCTTTCCCAAACCATGTAAAACACAGAACCACAGAGCATAGGGCACTTCCACACATGGGCGTTGACCTTGGGAAAATGAAAAAATCAACCAGACACAGGGACCCCAAAGTTGAGGGCTGCTGTCTTGACAAGAACCTCCACTCCGGTACACGTTTCATATCCCAGGAAAGAGCCAAGTGGACAAAGACGAGTGGACAAGTGGACAAGTGGACAAGTGGTGCTACGTAGGTCCAATGGAGTGTCACTCAGCCATGAAATCCACGTCATGAGGCTGGTAGCAGCATCCTGAGTGGATTTAGGTACGATCATCCTCAGTGAAATAAGTCCCACAAAAAAAGAAACTTATGATATCACTTATCGAGGGAATGTAAAAATCGCTCCCCATGAACGGAATCCCCAAACAGAACAGAGTCACGCTTTTAGAAAACACACTTATGCCTGCTTCAGGGGAAAGGTGAGGTGCGGTGACGCATAAAACTCGAGTTTGAAATGAGCACAGATACCCTTCCGAAAACCGAATATGGAATGGACACGACCTACTCCTTGCTCAATCAACTGGACTCACCAGACCCTGTTCATCGCACAAGTATCTATCCGACTAGTAAGCATCTTAAAAGCTAAGTCTTGATATCTCTGTGTAAGTGCATCAAGTGTGTGTAAAGCGGCCTAAAACCAGCAGGGAAAATCAGCTCAGACCCATTCTGAGGATACATTTCCAACACAAAGAAGAAACAAGCAGGGCAAAACAGAGAGAAATTCTTCCAAAATGCGTTCAGGGACTGGCATGCAACCAGGATTGACCACATCTACAGCCCCAGCAGCAGAAGACATAAGGCTGGACACTCTTGGGGCTGAGACGATTGGTGAGGTTGGGAAAGCAAATGCAGACCCTTGAAAGGAATCCTGCGTGCTCCCCATTCCATGGCTCCCAACTCTCCAGGTTCAACGCAATCTTCCGACAGCGAAAGCACTCATTGGAAACCCAGCGGATGCTACACCGTGGGATCGGGAAAGCTTTCTGAAACTCACCTCAGTTTTCATCTCCTGGTGCTCGTGTTCTCCATTCAGGCCCCCTTACTAACAATCTCCCCACTTGGAGACTCGGCGCCTTTCCATGCCTCTTTCGTACCGTCTGCAATTTGTCCGCAGGATGAACTGCAAGAGGGGGAACCAATGAGAGACTCGCTGGAGGTGTTTGGTCGGGCACATGTCACTCTCATTTCCCATCACGAAGAAGAATTCACCAGCGGTTCAGCCTGCCACCGCGGATCGACAATAGGGCGTGAAGCCATCCAGCCGTGTTGCGTCCCACTCACAAAAAAGCGACTTGGGAAATGGAGCTCAGGGGCCCTGCACTTCCCAAACCTGCAGAGTTCTAAACGATAACTATCGCCCCAAAATATATTGAGGTCAGGCTACGAAGAGGCGCTGAACGCAAGGCAGAACTGCAGGAAACGGATGTCAACGGGTACATCGGAATGGCCCCGATAGCACATGAAAAGCGCCAGAACGTGGACAATGATGCGGTTGGCCAAAAAGGGCGTATGCGTTTTTTCCTGAATATATTCAGGAAAAAACGCATACGCCCTTTTTGGCCAACCAAGCAACCTGGGAGAGCAAATCAGCACTACAAAGAAATCTCTCGCCCCCCCCCCGGGGGCAAAAGAGCCAGGCGAAAAAAGTCTAAAAACCAGAAAGGCAGGACAGCCCACGGAGTCAAGGGAGCCTTGTTAAGCTGATGGGCGGGATGTCAATGGCCAACAGCCAATCTTCACAAGTGTATCCTCTTTCCCAAACCATGTAAAACACAGAACCACAGAGCATAGGGCACTTCCACACATGGGCGTTGACCTTGGGAAAATGAAAAAATCAACCAGACACAGGGACCCCAAAGTTGAGGGCTGCTGTCTTGACAAGAACCTCCACTCCGGTACACGTTTCATATCCCAGGAAAGAGCCAAGTGGACAAAGACGAGTGGACAAGTGGACAAAGACAAGTGGACAAGTGGACAAGTGGTGCTACGTAGGTCCAATGGAGTGTCACTCAGCCATGAAATCCACGTCATGAGGCTGGTAGCAGCATCCTGAGTGGATTTAGGTACGATCATCCTCAGTGAAATAAGTCCCACAAAAAAAGAAACTTATGATATCACTTATCGAGGGAATGTAAAAATCGCTCCCCATGAACGGAATCCCCAAACAGAACAGAGTCACGCTTTTAGAAAACACACTTATGCCTGCTTCAGGGGAAAGGTGAGGTGCGGTGACGCATAAAACTCGAGTTTGAAATGAGCACAGATACCCTTCCGAAAACCGAATATGGAATGGACACGACCTACTCCTTGCTCAATCAACTGGACTCACCAGACCCTGTTCATCGCACAAGTATCTATCCGACTAGTAAGCATCTTAAAAGCTAAGTCTTGATATCTCTGTGTAAGTGCATCAAGTGTGTGTAAAGCGGCCTAAAACCAGCAGGGAAAATCAGCTCAGACCCATTCTGAGGATACATTTCCAACACAAAGAAGAAACAAGCAGGGCAAAACAGAGAGAAATTCTTCCAAAATGCGTTCAGGGACTGGCATGCAACCAGGATTGACCACATCTACAGCCCCAGCGGCAGAAGACATAAGGCTGGACACTCTTGGGGCTGAGACGATTGGTGAGGTTGGGAAAGCAAATGCAGACCCTTGAAAGGAATCCTGCGTGCTCCCCATTCCATGGCTCCCAACTCTCCAGGTTCAACGCAATCTTCCGACAGCGAAAGCACTCATTGGAAACCCAGCGGATGCTACACCGTGGGATCGGGAAAGCTTTCTGAAACTCACCTCAGTTTTCCTCTCCTGGTGCTCGTGTTCTCCATTCAGGCCCCCTTACTAACAATCTCCCCACTTGGAGTCTCGGCGCCTTTCCATGCCTCTTTCGTACCGTCTGCAATTTGTCCGCAGGATGAACTGCAAGAGGGGGAACCAATGAGAGACTCGCTGGAGGTGTTTGGTCGGCACATGTCACTCTCATTTCCCATCACGAAGAAGAATTCACCAGCGGTTCAGCCTGCCACCGCGGATCGACAATAGGGCGTGAAGCCATCCAGCCGTGTTGCGTCCCACTCACAAAAAAGCGACTTGGGAAATGGAGCTCAGGGGCCCTGCACTTCCCAAACCTGCAGAGTTCTAAACGATAACTATCGCCCCAAAATATATTGAGGTCAGGCTACGAAGAGGCGCTGAACGCAAGGCAGAACTGCAGGAAACGTATGTCAACGGGTACATTGGAATGGCCCCGATAGCACATGAAAAGCGCCAGAACGTGGACAATGATGCGGTTGGCCAAAAAGGGCGTATGCGTTTTTTCCTGAATATATTCAGGAAAAAACGCATACGCCCTTTTTGGCCAACCAAGCAACCTGGGAGAGCAAATCAGCACTACAAAGAAATCTCTCGCCCCCCCCCCGGGGGCAAAAGGGCCAGGCGAAAAAAGTCTAAAAACCAGAAAGGCAGGACAGGCCACGGAGTCAAGGGAGCCTTGTTAAGCTGATGGGCGGGATGTCAATGGCCAACAGCCAATCTTCACAAGTGTATCCTCTTTCTCAAACCATGTAAAACACAGAACCACAGAGCATAGGGCACTTCCACACATGGGCGTTGACCTTGGGAAAATGAAAAAATCAACCAGGCACAGGGACCCCAAAGTTGAGGGCTGCTGTCTTGACAAGAACCTCCACTCCGGTACACGTTTCATATCCCAGGAAAGAGCCAAGTGGACAAAGACGAGTGGACAAGTGGACAAAGACAAGTGGACAAGTGGACAAGTGGTGCTACGTAGGTCCAATGGAGTGTCACTCAGCCATGAAATCCACGTCATGAGGCTGGTAGCAGCATCCTGAGTGGATTTAGGTACGATCATCCTCAGTGAAATAAGTCCCACAAAAAAAGAAACTTATGATATCACTTATCGAGGGAATGTAAAAATCGCTCCCCATGAACGGAATCCCCAAACAGAACAGAGTCACGCTTTTAGAAAACACACTTATGCCTGCTTCAGGGGAAAGGTGAGGTGCGGTGACGCATAAAACTCGAGTTTGAAATGAGCACAGATACCCTTCCGAAAACCGAATATGGAATGGACACGACCTACTCCTTGCTCAATCAACTGGACTCACCAGACCCTGTTCATCGCACAAGTATCTATCCGACTAGTAAGCATCTTAAAAGCTAAGTCTTGATATCTCTGTGTAAGTGCATCAAGTGTGTGTAAAGCGGCCTAAAACCAGCAGGGAAAATCAGCTCAGACCCATTCTGAGGATACATTTCCAACACAAAGAAGAAACAAGCAGGGCAAAACAGAGAGAAATTCTTCCAAAATGCGTTCAGGGACTGGCATGCAACCAGGATTGACCACATCTACAGCCCCAGCGGCAGAAGACATAAGGCTGGACACTCTTGGGGCTGAGACGATTGGTGAGGTTGGGAAAGCAAATGCAGACCCTTGAAAGGAATCCTGCGTGCTCCCCATTCCATGGCTCCCAACTCTCCAGGTTCAACGCAATCTTCCGACAGCGAAAGCACTCATTGGAAACCCAGCAGATGCTACACCGTGGGATCGGGAAAGCTTTCTGAAACTCACCTCAGTTTTCCTCTCCTGGTGCTCGTGTTCTCCATTCAGGCCCCCTTACTAACAATCTCCCCACTTGGAGTCTCGGCGCCTTTCCATGCCTCTTTCGTACCGTCTGCAATTTGTCCGCAGGATGAACTGCAAGAGGGGGAACCAATGAGAGACTCGCTGGAGGTGTTTGGTCGGGCACATGTCACTCTCATTTCCCATCACGAAGAAGAATTCACCAGCGGTTCAGCCTGCAACCGCGGATCGACAATAGGGCGTGAAGCCATCCAGCCGTGTTGCGTCCCACTCACAAAAAAGCGACTTGGGAAATGGAGCTCAGGGGCCCTGCACTTCCCAAACCTGCAGAGTTCTAAATGATAACTATCGCCCCAAAATATATTGAGGTCAGGCTACGAAGAGGCGCTGAACGCAAGGCAGAACTGCAGGAAACGGATGTCAACGGGTATATCGGAATGGCCCCGATAGCACATGAAAAGCGCCAGAACGTGGACAATGATGCGGTTGGCCAAAAAGGGCGTATGCGTTTTTTCCTGAATATATTCAGGAAAAAACGCATACGCCCTTTTTGGCCAACCAAGCAACCTGGGAGAGCAAATCAGCACTACAAAGAAATCTCTCGCCCCCCCACCCGGGGCAAAAGGGCCAGGCGAAAAAAGTCTAAAAACCAGAAAGGCAGGACAGCCCACGGAGTCAAGGGAGCCTTGTTAAGCTGATGGGCGGGATGTCAATGGCCAACAGCCAATCTTCACAAGTGTATCCTCTTTCCCAAACCATGTAAAACACAGAACCACAGAGCATAGGGCACTTCCACACATGGGCGTTGACCTTGGGAAAATGAAAAAATCAACCAGACACAGGGACCCCAAAGTTGAGGGCTGCTGTCTTGACAAGAACCTCCACTCCGGTACACGTTTCATATCCCAGGAAAGAGCCAAGTGGACAAAGACGAGTGGACAAGTGGACAAAGACAAGTGGACAAGTGGACAAGTGGTGCTACGTAGGTCCAATGGAGTGTCACTCAGCCATGAAATCCACGTCATGAGGCTGGTAGCAGCATCCTGAGTGGATTTAGGTACGATCATCCTCAGTGAAATAAGTCCCACAAAAAAAGAAACTTATGATATCACTTATCGAGGGAATGTAAAAATCGCTCCCCATGAACGGAATCCCCAAACAGAACAGAGTCACGCTTTTAGAAAACACACTTATGCCTGCTTCAGGGGAAAGGTGAGGTTGGGTGACACATAAAACTCGAGTTTGAAATGAGCACAGATACCCTTCCGAAAACCGAATATGGAATGGACACGACCTACTCCTTGCTCAATCAACTGGACTCACCAGACCCTGTTCATCACACAAGTATCTATCCGACTAGTAAGCATCTTAAAAGCTAAGTCTTGATATCTCTGTGTAAGTGCATCAAGTGTGTGTAAAGCGGCCTAAAGCCAGCAGGGAAAATCAGCTCAGACCCATTCTGAGGATACATTTCCAACATAAAGAAGAAACAAGCAGGGCAAAACAGAGAGAAATTCTTCCAAAATGCGTTCAGGGACTGGCATGCAACCAGGATTGACCACATCTACAGCCCCAGCGGCAGAAGACATAAGGCTGGACACTCTTGGGGCTGAGACGATTGGTGAGGTTGGGAAAGCAAATGCAGACCCTTGAAAGGAATCCTGCGTGCTCCCCATTCCATGGGTCCCAACTCTCCAGGTTCAACGCAATCTTCCGACAGCGAAAGCACTCATTGGAAACCCAGCGGATGCTACACCGTGGGATCGGGAAAGCTTTCTGAAACTCACCTCAGTTTTCATCTCCTGGTGCTCGTGTTCTCCATTCAGGCCCCCTTACTAACAATCTCCCCACTTGGAGACTCGGCGCCTTTCCATGCCTCTTTCGTACCGTCTGCAATTTGTCCGCAGGATGAACTGCAAGAGGGGGAACCAATGAGAGACTCGCTGGAGGTGTTTGGTCGGGCACATGTCACTCTCATTTCCCATCACCAAGAAGAATTCACCAGAGGTTCAGCCTGCCACCCCGGATCGACAATAGGGCGTGTAGCCATCCAGCCGTGTTGCGTCCCACTCACAAAAAAGCGACTTGGGAAATGGAGCTCAGGGGCACTGCACTTCCCAAACCTGCAGAGTTCTAAACGATAACTATCGCCCCAAAATATATTGAGGTCAGGCTACGAAGAGGCGCTGAACGCAAGGCAGAACTGCAGGAAACGGATGTCAACGGGTACATCGGAATGGCCCCGATAGCACATGAAAAGCGCCAGAACGTGGACAATGATGCGGTTGGCCAAAAAGGGCGGATGCGTTTTTTCCTGAATATATTCAGGAAAAAACGCATCCGCCCTTTTTGGCCAACCAAGCAACCTGGGAGAGCAAATCAGCACTACAAAGAAATCTCTCGCCCCCCTCCCGGGGGCAAAAGGGTCAGGCGAAAAAAGTCTAAAAACCAGAAAGGCAGGACAGCCCACGGAGTCAAGGGAGCCTTGTTAAGCTGATGGGCGGGATGTCAATGGCCAACAGCCAATCTTCACAAGTGTATCCTCTTTCCCAAACCAAGTAAAACACAGAACCACAGAGCATAGGGCACTTCCACACATGGGCGTTGACCTTGGGAAAATGAAAAAATCAACCAGACACAGGGACCCCAAAGTTGAGGGCTGCTGTCTTGACAAGAACCTCCACTCCGGTACACGTTTCATATCCCAGGAAAGAGCCAAGTGGAGAAGTGGACAAAGACAAGTGGACAAGTGGACAAGTGGTGCTACGTAGGTCCAATGGAGTGTCACTCAGCCATGAAATCCACGTCATGAGGCTGGTAGCAGCATCCTGAGTGGATTTAGGTACGATCATCCTCAGTGAAATCAGTCCCACAAAAAAAGAAACTTATGATATCACTTATCGAGGGAATGTAAAAATCGCTCCCCATGAACTGAATCCCCAAACAGAACAGAGTCACGCTTTTAGAAAACACACCTATGCCTGCTTCAGGGGAAAGGTGAGGTGGGGTGACGCATAAAACTCGAGTTTGAAATGAGCACAGATACCCTTCCGAAAACCGAATATGGAATGGACACGACCTACTCCTTGCTCAATCAACTGGACTCACCAGACCCTGTTCATCGCACAAGTATCTATCCGACTAGTAAGCATCTTAAAAGCTAAGTCTTGATATCTCTGTGTAAGTGCATCAAGTGTGTGTAAAGCGGCCTAAAGCCAGCAGGGAAAATCAGCTCAGACCCATTCTGAGGATACATTTCCAACATAAAGAAGAAACAAGCAGGGCAAAACAGAGAGAAATTCTTCCAAAATGCGTTCAGGGACTGGCATGCAACCAGGATTGACCACATCTACAGCCCCAGCGGCAGAAGACATAAGGCTGGACACTCTTGGGGCTGAGACGATTGGTGAGGTTGGGAAAGCAAATGCAGACCCTTGAAAGGAATCCTGCGTGCTCCCCATTCCATGGGTCCCAACTCTCCAGGTTCAACGCAATCTTCCGACAGCGAAAGCACTCATTGGAAACCCAGCGGATGCTACACCGTGGGATCGGGAAAGCTTTCTGAAACTCACCTCAGTTTTCATCTCCTGGTGCTCGTGTTCTCCATTCAGGCCCCCTTACTAACAATCTCCCCACTTGGAGACTCGGCGCCTTTCCATGCCTCTTTCGTACCGTCTGCAATTTGTCCGCAGGATGAACTGCAAGAGGGGGAACCAATGAGAGACTCGCTGGAGGTGTTTGGTCGGGCACATGTCACTCTCATTTCCCATCACCAAGAAGAATTCACCAGAGGTTCAGCCTGCCACCCCGGATCGACAATAGGGCGTGTAGCCATCCAGCCGTGTTGCGTCCCACTCACAAAAAAGCGACTTGGGAAATGGAGCTCAGGGGCACTGCACTTCCCAAACCTGCAGAGTTCTAAACGATAACTATCGCCCCAAAATATATTGAGGTCAGGCTACGAAGAGGCGCTGAACGCAAGGCAGAACTGCAGGAAACGGATGTCAACGGGTACATCGGAATGGCCCCGATAGCACATGAAAAGCGCCAGAACGTGGACAATGATGCGGTTGGCCAAAAAGGGCGGATGCGTTTTTTCCTGAATATATTCAGGAAAAAACGCATACGCCCTTTTTGGCCAACCAAGCAACCTGGGAGAGCAAATCAGCACTACAAAGAAATCTCTCGCCCCCCTCCCGGGGGCAAAAGGGTCAGGCGAAAAAAGTCTAAAAACCAGAAAGGCAGGACAGCCCACGGAGTCAAGGGAGCCTTGTTAAGCTGATGGGCGGGATGTCAATGGCCAACAGCCAATCTTCACAAGTGTATCCTCTTTCCCAAACCAAGTAAAACACAGAACCACAGAGCATAGGGCACTTCCACACATGGGCGTTGACCTTGGGAAAATGAAAAAATCAACCAGACACAGGGACCCCAAAGTTGAGGGCTGCTGTCTTGACAAGAACCTCCACTCCGGTACACGTTTCATATCCCAGGAAAGAGCCAAGTGGAGAAGTGGACAAAGACAAGTGGACAAGTGGACAAGTGGTGCTACGTAGGTCCAATGGAGTGTCACTCAGCCATGAAATCCACGTCATGAGGCTGGTAGCAGCATCCTGAGTGGATTTAGGTACGATCATCCTCAGTGAAATCAGTCCCACAAAAAAAGAAACTTATGATATCACTTATCGAGGGAATGTAAAAATCGCTCCCCATGAACTGAATCCCCAAACAGAACAGAGTCACGCTTTTAGAAAACACACCTATGCCTGCTTCAGGGGAAAGGTGAGGTGGGGTGACGCATAAAACTCGAGTTTGAAATGAGCACAGATACCCTTCCGAAAACCGAATATGGAATGGACACGACCTACTCCTTGCTCAATCAACTGGACTCACCAGACCCTGTTCATCGCACAAGTATCTATCCGACTAGTAAGCATCTTAAAAGCTAAGTCTTGATATCTCTGTGTAAGTGCATCAAGTGTGTGTAAAGCGGCCTAAAGCCAGCAGGGAAAATCAGCTCAGACCCATTCTGAGGATACATTTCCAACATAAAGAAGAAACAAGCAGGGCAAAACAGAGAGAAATTCTTCCAAAATGCGTTCAGGGACTGGCATGCAACCAGGATTGACCACATCTACAGCCCCAGCGGCAGAAGACATAAGGCTGGACACTCTTGGGGCTGAGACGATTGGTGAGGTTGGGAAAGCAAATGCAGACCCGTGAAAGGAATCCTGCGTGCTCCCCATTCCATGGCTCCCAACTCTCCAGGTTCAACGCAATCTTCCGACAGCGAAAGCACTCATTGGAAACCCAGCGGATGCTACACCGTGGGATCGGGAAAGCTTTCTGAAACTCACCTCAGTTTTCATCTCCTGGTGCTCGTGTTCTCCATTCAGGCCCCCTTACTAACAATCTCCCCACTTGGAGACTCGGCGCCTTTCCATGCCTCTTTCGTACCGTCTGCAATTTGTCCGCAGGATGAACTGCAAGAGGGGGAACCAATGAGAGACTCGCTGGAGGTGTTTGGTCGGGCACATGTCACTCTCATTTCCCATCACGAAGAAGAATTCACCAGAGGTTCAGCCTGCCACCCCGGATCGACAATAGGGCGTGAAGCCATCCAGCCGTGTTGCGTCCCACTCACAAAAAAGCGACTTGGGAAATGGAGCTCAGGGGCACTGCACTTCCCAAACCTGCAGAGTTCTAAACGATAACTATCGCCCCAAAATATATTGAGGTCAGGCTACGAAGAGGCGCTGAACGCAAGGCAGAACTGCAGGAAACGGATGTCAACGGGTACATCGGAATGGCCCCGATAGCACATGAAAAGCGCCAGAACGTGGACAATGATGCGGTTGGCCAAAAAGGGCGTATGCGTTTTTTCCTGAATATATTCAGGAAAAAACGCATACGCCCTTTTTGGCCAACCAAGCAACCTGGGAGAGCAAATCAGCACTACAAAGAAATCTCTCGCCCCCCCCCCGGGGCAAAAGGGTCAGGCGAAAAAAGTCTAAAAACCAGAAAGGCAGGACAGCCCACGGAGTCAAGGGAGCCTTGTTAAGCTGATGGGCGGGATGTCAATGGCCAACAGCCAATCTTCACAAGTGTATCCTCTTTCCCAAACCATGTAAAACACAGAACCACAGAGCATAGGGCACTTCCACACATGGGCGTTGACCTTGGGAAAATGAAAAAATCAACCAGACACAGGGATCCCAAAGTTCAGGGCTGCTGTCTTGACAAGAACCTCCACTCCGGTACACGTTTCATATCCCAGGAAAGAGCCAAGTGGACAAAGACGAGTGGACAAGTGGACAAAGTCAAGTGGACAAGTGGTGCTACGTAGGTCCAATGGAGTGTCACTCAGCCATGAAATCCACGTCATGAGGCTGGTAGCAGCATCCTGAGTGGATTTAGGTACGATCATCCTCAGTGAAATAAGTCCCACAAAAAACGAAACTTATGATATCACTTATCGAGGGAATGTAAAAATCGCTCCCCATGAACTGAATCCCCAAACAGAACAGAGTCACGCTTTTAGAAAACACACTTATGCCTGCTTCAGGGGAAAGGTGAGGTGGGGTGACGCATAAAACTCGAGTTTGAAATGAGCACAGATACCCTTCCGAAAACCGAATATGGAATGGACACGACCTACTCCTTGCTCAATCAACTGGACTCACCAGACCCTGTTCATCGCACAAGTATCTATCCGACTAGTAAGCATCTTAAAAGCTAAGTCTTGATATCTCTGTGTAAGTGCATCAAGTGTGTGTAAAGCGGCCTAAAGCCAGCAGGGAAAATCAGCTCAGACCCATTTTGAGGATACATTTCCAACATAAAGAAGAAACAAGCAGGGCAAAACAGAGAGAAATTCTTCCAAAATGCGTTCAGGGACTGGCATGCAACCAGGATTGACCACATCTACAGCCCCAGCGGCAGAAGACATAAGGCTGGACACTCTTGGGGCTGAGACGATTGGTGAAGTTGGGAAAGCAAATGCAGACCCTTGAAAGGAATTCTGCGTGCTCCCCATTCCATGGGTCCCAACTCTCTAGGTTCAACGCAATCTTCCGACAGCGAAAGCACTCATTGGAAACCCAGCGGATGCTACACCGTGGGATCGGGAAAGCTTTCTGAAACTCACCTCAGTTTTCATCTCCTGGTGCTCGTGTTCTCCATTCAGGCCCCCTTACTAACAATCTCCCCACTTGGAGACTCGGCGCCTTTCCATGCCTCTTTCGTACCGTCTGCAATTTGTCCGCAGGATGAACTGCAAGAGGGGGAACCAATGAGAGACTCGCTGGAGGTGTTTGGTCGGGCACATGTCACTCTCATTTCCCATCACGAAGAAGAATTCACCAGCGGTTCAGCCTGCCACCCCGGATCGACAATAGGGCGTGAAGCCATCCAGCCGTGTTGCGTCCCACTCACAAAAAAGCGACTTGGGAAATGGAGCTCAGGGGCACTGCACTTCCCAAACCTGCAGAGTTCTAAACGATAACTATCGCCCCAAAATATATTGAGGTCAGGCTACGAAGAGGCGCTGAACGCAAGGAAGAACGGCAGGAAACGGATGTCAACGGGTACATCGGAATGGCCCCGATAGCACATGAAAAGCGCCAGAACGTGGACAATGATGCGGTTGGCCAAAAAGGGCGTATGCGTTTTTTCCTGAATATATTCAGGAAAAAACGCATACGCCCTTTTTGGCCAACCAAGCAACCTGGGAGAGCAAATCAGCACTACAAAGAAATCTCTCGCCCCCCCACCCGGGGCAAAAGGGCCAGGCGAAAAAAGTCTAAAAACCAGAAAGGCAGGACAGCCCACGGAGTCAAGGGAGCCTTGTTAAGCTGATGGGCGGGATGTCAATGGCCAACAGCCAATCTTCACAAGTGTATCCTCTTTCCCAAACCATGTAAAACACAGAACCACAGAGCATAGGGCACTTCCACACATGGGCGTTGACCTTGGGAAAATGAAAAAATCAACCAGACACAGGGACCCCAAAGTTGAGGGCTGCTGTCTTGACAAGAACCTCCACTCCGGTACACGTTTCATATCCCAGGGAAGAGCCAAGTGGAGAAGTGGACAAAGACAAGTGGACAAGTGGACAAGTGGTGCTACGTAGGTCCAATGGAGTGTCACTCAGCCATGAAATCCACGTCATGAGGCTGGTAGCAGCATCCTGAGTGGATTTAGGTACGATCATCCTCAGTGAAATAAGTCCCACAAAAAAAGAAACTTATGATATCACTTATCGAGGGAATGTAAAAATCGCTCCCCATGAACGGAATCCCCAAACAGAACAGAGTCACGCTTTTAGAAAAAACACTTATGCCTGCTTCAGGGGAAAGGTGAGGTGGGGTGACGCATAAAACTCGAGTTTGAAATGAGCACAGATACCCTTCCGAAAACCGAATATGGAATGGACACGACCTACTCCTTGCTCAATCAACTGGACTCACCAGACCCTGTTCATCGCACAAGTATCTATCCGACTAGTAAGCATCTTAAAAGCTAAGTCTTGATATCTCTGTGTAAGTGCATCAAGTGTGTGTAAAGCGGCCTAAAACCAGCAGGGAAAATCAGCTCAGACCCATTCTGAGGATACATTTCCAACATAAAGAAGAAACAAGCAGGGCAAAACAGAGAGAAATTCTTCCAAAATGCGTTCAGGGACTGGCATGCAACCAGGATTGACCACATCTACAGCCCCAGCGGCAGAAGACATAAGGCTGGACACTCTTGGGGCTGAGACGATTGGTGAGGTTGGGAAAGCAAATGCAGACCCTTGAAAGGAATCCTGCGTGCTCCCCATTCCATGGGTCCCAACTCTCCAGGTTCAACGCAATCTTCCGACAGCGAAAGCACTCATTGGAAACCCAGCGGATGCTACACCGTGGGATCGGGAAAGCTTTCTGAAACTCACCTCAGTTTTCATCTCCTGGTGCTCGTGTTCTCCATTCAGGCCCCCTTACTAACAATCTCCCCACTTGGAGACTCGGCGCCTTTCCATGCCTCTTTCGTACCGTCTGCAATTTGTCCGCAGGATGAACTGCAAGAGGGGGAACCAATGAGAGACTCGCTGGAGGTGTTTGGTCGGGCACATGTCACTCTCATTTCCCATCACGAAGAAGAATTCACCAGCGGTTCAGCCTGCCACCCCGGATCGACAATAGGGCGTGAAGCCATCCAGCCGTGTTGCGTCCCACTCAAAAAAAAGAGACTTGGGAAATGGAGCTCAGGGGCACTGCACTTCCCAAACCTGCAGAGTTCTAAACGATAACTATCGCCCCAAAATATATTGAGGTCAGGCTACGAAGAGGCGCTGAACGCAAGGCAGAACTGCAGGAAACGGATGTCAACGGGTACATCGGAATGGCCCCGATAGCACATGAAAAGCGCCAGAACGTGGACAATGATGCGGTTGGCCAAAAAGGGCGTATGCGTTTTTTCCTGAATATATTCAGGAAAAAACGCATACGCCCTTTTTGGCCAACCAAGCAACCTGGGAGAGCAAATCAGCACTACAAAGAAATCTCTCGCCCCCCCCCGGGGGGCAAAAGGGTCAGGCGAAAAAAGTCTAAAAACCAGAAAGGCAGGACAGCCCACGGAGTCAAGGGAGCCTTGTTAAGCTGATGGGCGGGATGTCAATGGCCAACAGCCAATCTTCACAAGTGTATCCTCTTTCCCAAACCATGTAAAACACAGAACCACAGAGCATAGGGCACTTCCACACATGGGCGTTGACCTTGGGAAAATGAAAAAATCAACCAGACACAGGGACCCCAAAGTTGAGGGCTGCTGTCTTGACAAGAACCTCCACTCCGGTACACGTTTCATATCCCAGGAAAGAGCCAAGTGGAGAAGTGGACAAAGACAAGTGGACAAGTGGACAAGTGGTGCTACGTAGGTCCAATGGAGTGTCACTCAGCCATGAAATCCACGTCATGAGGCTGGTAGCAGCATCCTGAGTGGATTTAGGTACGATCATCCTCAGTGAAATAAGTCCCACAAAAAAAGAAACTTATGATATCACTTATCGAGGGAATGTAAAAATCGCTCCCCATGAACGGAATCCCCAAACAGAACAGAGTCACGCTTTTAGAAAACACACTTATGCCTGCTTCAGGGGAAAGGTGAGGTGGGGTGACACATAAAACTCGAGTTTGAAATGAGCACAGATACCCTTCCGAAAACCGAATATGGAATGGACACGACCTACTCCTTGCTCAATCAACTGGACTCACCAGACCCTGTTCATCGCACAAGTATCTATCCGACTAGTAAGCATCTTAAAAGCTAAGTCTTGATATCTCTGTGTAAGTGCATCAAGTGTGTGTAAAGCGGCCTAAAGCCAGCAGGGAAAATCAGCTCAGACCCATTCTGAGGATACATTTCCAACATAAAGAAGAAACAAGCAGGGCAAAACAGAGAGAAATTCTTCCAAAATGCGTTCAGGGACTGGCATGCAACCAGGATTGACCACATCTACAGCCCCAGCGGCAGAAGACATAAGTCTGGACACTCTTGGGGCTGAGACGATTGGTGAGGTTGGGAAAGCAAATGCAGACCCTTGAAAGGAATCCTGCGTGCTCCCCATTCCATGGCTCCCAACTCTCCAGGTTCAACGCAATCTTCCGACAGCGAAAGCACTCATTGGAAACCCAGCGGATGCTACACCGTGGGATCGGGAAAGCTTTCTGAAACTCACCTCAGTTTTCATCTCCTGGTGCTCGTGTTCTCCATTCAGGCCCCCTTACTAACAATCTCCCCACTTGGAGACTCGGCGCCTTTCCATGCCTCTTTCGTACCGTCTGCAATTTGTCCGCAGGATGAACTGCAAGAGGGGGAACCAATGAGAGACTCGCTGGAGGTGTTTGGTCGGGCACATGTCACTCTCATTTCCCATCACGAAGAAGAATTCACCAGAGGTTCAGCCTGCCACCCCGGATCGACAATAGGGCGTGAAGCCATCCAGCCGTGTTGCGTCCCACTCACAAAAAAGCGACTTGGGAAATGGAGCTCAGGGGCACTGCACTTCCCAAACCTGCAGAGTTCTAAACGATAACTATCGCCCCAAAATATATTGAGGTCAGGCTACGAAGAGGCGCTGAACGCAAGGCAGAACTGCAGGAAACGGATGTCAACGGGTACATCGGAATGGCCCCGATAGCACATGAAAAGCGCCAGAACGTGGACAATGATGCGGTTGGCCAAAAAGGGCGTATGCGTTTTTTCCTGAATATATTCAGGAAAAAACGCATACGCCCTTTTTGGCCAACCAAGCAACCTGGGAGAGCAAATCAGCACTACAAAGTAATCTCTCGCCCCCCCCCCGGGGGCAAAAGGGTCAGGCGAAAAAAGTCTAAAAACAAGAAAGGCAGGACAGCCCACGGAGTCAAGGGAGCCTTGTTAAGCTGATGGGCGGGATGTCAATGGCCAACAGCCAATCTTCACAAGTGTATCCTCTTTCCCAAACCATGTAAAACACAGAACCACAGAGCATAGGGCACTTCCACACATGGGCGTTGACCTTGGGAAAATGAAAAAATCAACCAGACACAGGGACCCCAAAGTTGAGGGCTGCTGTCTTGACAAGAACCTCCACTCCGGTACACGTTTCATATCCCAGGAAAGAGCCAAGTGGAGAAGTGGACAAAGACAAGTGGACAAGTGGACAAGTGGTGCTACGTAGGTCCAATGGAGTGTCACTCAGCCATGAAATCCACGTCATGAGGCTGGTAGCAGCATCCTGAGTGGATTTAGGTACGATCATCCTCAGTGAAATCAGTCCCACAAAAAAAGAAACTTATGATATCACTTATCGAGGGAATGTAAAAATCGCTCCCCATGAACTGAATCCCCAAACAGAACAGAGTCACGCTTTTAGAAAACACACCTATGCCTGCTTCACGGGAAAGGTGAGGTGGGGTGACGCATAAAACTCGAGTTTGAAATGAGCACAGATACCCTTCCGAAAACCGAATATGGAATGGACACGACCTACTCCTTGCTCAATCAACTGGACTCACCAGACCCTGTTCATCGCACAAGTATCTATCCGACTAGTAAGCATCTTAAAAGCTAAGTCTTGATATCTCTGTGTAAGTGCATCAAGTGTGTGTAAAGCGGCCTAAAGCCAGCAGGGAAAATCAGCTCAGACCCATTCTGAGGATACATTTCCAACATAAAGAAGAAACAAGCAGGGCAAAACAGAGAGAAATTCTTCCAAAATGCGTTCAGGGACTGGCATGCAACCAGGATTGACCACATCTACAGCCCCAGCGGCAGAAGACATAAGGCTGGACACTCTTGGGGCTGAGACGATTGGTGAGGTTGGGAAAGCAAATGCAGACCCTTGAAAGGAATCCTGCGTGCTCCCCATTCCATGGGTCCCAACTCTCCAGGTTCAACGCAATCTTCCGACAGCGAAAGCACTCATTGGAAACCCAGCGGATGCTACACCGTGGGATCGGGAAAGCTTTCTGAAACTCACCTCAGTTTTCCTCTCCTGGTGCTCGTGTTCTCCATTCAGGCCCCCTTACTAACAATCTCCCCACTTGGAGACTCGGCGCCTTTCCATGCCTCTTTCGTACCGTCTGCAATTTGTCCGCAGGATGAACTGCAAGAGGGGGAACCAATGAGAGACTCGCTGGAGGTGTTTGGCCGGGCACATGTCACTCTCATTTCCCATCACGAAGAAGAATTCACCAGAGGTTCAGCCTGCCACCCCGGATCGACAATAGGGCGTGAAGCCATCCAGCCGTGTTGCGTCCCACTCACAAAAAAGCGACTTGGGAAATGGAGCTCAGGGGCACTGCACTTCCCAAACCTGCAGAGTTCTAAACGATAACTATCGCCCCAAAATATATTGAGGTCAGGCTACGAAGAGGCGCTGAACGCAAGGCAGAACTGCAGGAAACGGATGTCAACGGGTACATCGGAATGGCCCCGATAGCACATGAAAAGCGCCAGAACGTGGACAATGATGCGGTTGGCCAAAAAGGGCGTATGCGTTTTTTCCTGAATATATTCAGGAAAAAACGCATACGCCCTTTTTGGCCAACCAAGCAACCTGGGAGAGCAAATCAGCACTACAAAGAAATCTCTCGCCCCCCCCCCCGGGGCAAAAGGGTCAGGCGAAAAAAGTCTAAAAACCAGAAAGGCAGGACAGGCCACGGAGTCAAGGGAGCCTTGTTAAGCTGATGGGCGGGATGTCAATGGCCAACAGCCAATCTTCACAAGTGTATCCTCTTTCCCAAACCATGTAAAACACAGAACCACAGAGCATAGGGCACTTCCACACATGGGCGTTGACCTTGGGAAAATGAAAAAATCAACCAGACACAGGGATCCCAAAGTTCAGGGCTGCTGTCTTGACAAGAACCTCCACTCCGGTACACGTTTCATATCCCAGGAAAGAGCCAAGTGGACAAAGACGAGTGGACAAGTGGACAAAGTCAAGTGGACAAGTGGTGCTACGTAGGTCCAATGGAGTGTCACTCAGCCATGAAATCCACGTCATGAGGCTGGTAGCAGCATCCTGAGTGGATTTAGGTACGATCATCCTCAGTGAAATAAGTCCCACAAAAAAAGAAACTTATGATATCACTTATCGAGGGAATGTAAAAATCGCTCCCCATGAACTGAATCCCCAAACAGAACAGAGTCACGCTTTTAGAAAACACACCTATGCCTGCTTCAGGGGAAAGGTGAGGTGGGGTGACGCATAAAACTCGAGTTTGAAATGAGCACAGATACCCTTCCGAAAACCGAATATGGAATGGACACGACCTACTCCTTGCTCAATCAACTGGACTCACCAGACCCTGTTCATCGCACAAGTATCTATCCGACTAGTAAGCATCTTAAAAGCTAAGTCTTGATATCTCTGTGTAAGTGCATCAAGTGTGTGTAAAGCGGCCTAAAGCCAGCAGGGAAAATCAGCTCAGACCCATTCTGAGGATACATTTCCAACATAAAGAAGAAACAAGCAGGGCAAAACAGAGAGAAATTCTTCCAAAATGCGTTCAGGGACTGGCATGCAACCAGGATTGACCACATCTACAGCCCCAGCGGCAGAAGACATAAGGCTGGACACTCTTGGGGCTGAGACGATTGGTGAGGTTGGGAAAGCAAATGCAGACCCTTGAAAGGAATCCTGCGTGCTCCCCATTCCATGGGTCCCAACTCTCCAGGTTCAACGCAATCTTCCGACAGCGAAAGCACTCATTGGAAACCCAGCGGATGCTACACCGTGGGATCGGGAAAGCTTTCTGAAACTCACCTCAGTTTTCATCTCCTGGTGCTCGTGTTCTCCATTCAGGCCCCCTTACTAACAATCTCCCCACTTGGAGACTCGGCGCCTTTCCATGCCTCTTTCGTACCGTCTGCAATTTGTCCGCAGGATGAACTGCAAGAGGGGGAACCAATGAGAGACTCGCTGGAGGTGTTTGGTCGGGCACATGTCACTCTCATTTCCCATCACGAAGAAGAATTCACCAGAGGTTCAGCCTGCCACCCCGGATCGACAATAGGGCGTGAAGCCATCCAGCCGTGTTGCGTCCCACTCACAAAAAAGCGACTTGGGAAATGGAGCTCAGGGGCACTGCACTTCCCAAACCTGCAGAGTTCTAAACGATAACTATCGCCCCAAAATATATTGAGGTCAGGCTACGAAGAGGCGCTGAACGCAAGGCAGAACTGCAGGAAACGGATGTCAACGGGTACATCGGAATGGCCCCGATAGCACATGAAAAGCGCCAGAACGTGGACAATGATGCGGTTGGCCAAAAAGGGCGTATGCGTTTTTTCCTGAATATATTCAGGAAAAAACGCATACGCCCATTTTGGCCAACCAAGCAACCTGGGAGAGCAAATCAGCAGTACAAAGAAATCTCTCGCCCCCCCCCCCGGGGCAAAAGGGTCAGGCGAAAAAAGTCTAAAAACCAGAAAGGCAGGACAGGCCACGGAGTCAAGGGAGCCTTGTTAAGCTGATGGGCGGGATGTCAATGGCCAACAGCCAATCTTCACAAGTGTATCCTCTTTCCCAAACCATGTAAAACACAGAACCACAGAGCATAGGGCACTTCCACACATGGGCGTTGACCTTGGGAAAATGAAAAAATCAACCAGACACAGGGACCCCAAAGTTGAGGGCTGCTGTCTTAACAAGAACCTCCACTCCGGTACACGTTTCATATCCCAGGAAAGAGCCAAGTGGACAAAGACGAGTGGACAAGTGGACAAAGTCAAGTGGACAAGTGGTGCTACGTAGGTCCAATGGAGTGTCACTCAGCCATGAAATCCACGTCATGAGGCTGGTAGCAGCATCCTGAGTGGATTTAGGTACGATCATCCTCAGTGAAATAAGTCCCACAAAAAAAGAAACTTATGATATCACTTATCGAGGGAATGTAAAAATCGCTCCCCATGAACGGAATCCCCAAACAGAACAGAGTCACGCTTTTAGAAAACACACTTATGCCTGCTTCAGGGGAAAGGTGAGGTGGGGTGACGCATAAAACTCGAGTTTGAAATGAGCACAGATACCCTTCCGAAAACCGAATATGGAATGGACACGACCTACTCCTTGCTCAATCAACTGGACTCACCAGACCCTGTTCATCGCACAAGTATCTATCCGACTAGTAAGCATCTTAAAAGCTAAGTCTTGATATCTCTGTGTAAGTGCATCAAGTGTGTGTAAAGCGGCCTAAAGCCAGCAGGGAAAATCAGCTCAGACCCATTCTGAGGATACATTTCCAACATAAAGAAGAAACAAGCAGGGCAAAACAGAGAGAAATTCTTCCAAAATGCGTTCAGGGACTGGCATGCAACCAGGATTGACCACATCTACAGCCCCAGCGGCAGAAGACATAAGGCTGGACACTCTTGGGGCTGAGACGATTGGTGAGGTTGGGAAAGCAAATGCAGACCCTTGAAAGGAATCCTGCGTGCTCCCCATTCCATGGCTCCCAACTCTCCAGGTTCAACGCAATCTTCCGACAGCGAAAGCACTCATTGGAAACCCAGCGGATGCTACACCGTGGGATCGGGAAAGCTTTCTGAAACTCACCTCAGTTTTCCTCTCCTGGTGCTCGTGTTCTCCATTCAGGCCCCCTTACTAACAATCGCCCCACTTGGAGACTCGGCGCCTTTCCATGCCTCTTTCGTACCGTCTGCAATTTGTCCGCAGGATGAACTGCAAGAGGGGGAACCAATGAGAGACTCGCTGGAGGTGTTTGGTCGGGCACATGTCACTCTCATTTCCCATCACGAAGAAGAATTCACCAGCGGTTCAGCCTGCAACCGCGGATCGACAATAGGGCGTGAAGCCATCCAGCCGTGTTGCGTCCCACTCACAAAAAAGCGACTTGGGAAATGGAGCTCAGGGGCCCTGCACTTCCCAAACCTGCAGAGTTCTAAACGATAACTATCGCCCCAAAATATATTGAGGTCAGGCTACGAAGAGGCGCTGAACGCAAGGCAGAACTGCAGGAAACGGATGTCAACGGGTACATCGGAATGGCCCCGATAGCACATGAAAAGCGCCAGAACGTGGACAATGATGCGGTTGGCCAAAAAGGGCGTATGCGTTTTTTCCTGAATATATTCAGGAAAAAACGCATACGCCCTTTTTGGCCAACCAAGCAACCTGGGAGAGCAAATCAGCACTACAAAGAAATCTCTCGCCCCCCCCCCGGGGGCAAAAGGGCCAGGCGAAAAAAGTCTAAAAACCAGAAAGGCAGGACAGCCCACGGAGTCAAGGGAGCCTTGTTAAGCTGATGGGCGGGATGTCAATGGCCAACAGCCAATCTTCACAAGTGTATCCTCTTTCTCAAACCATGTAAAACACAGAACCACAGAGCATAGGGCACTTCCACACATGGGCGTTGACCTTGGGAAAATGAAAAAATCAACCAGACACAGGGACCCCAAAGTTGAGGGCTGCTGTCTTGACAAGAACCTCCACTCCGGTACACGTTTCATATCCCAGGAAAGAGCCAAGTGGACAAAGACGAGTGGACAAGTGGACAAAGACAAGTGGACAAGTGGACAAGTGGTGCTACGTAGGTCCAATGGAGTGTCACTCAGCCATGAAATCCACGTCATGAGGCTGGTAGCAGCATCCTGAGTGGATTTAGGTACGATCATCCTCAGTGAAATAAGTCCCACAAAAAAAGAAACTTATGATATCACTTATCGAGGGAATGTAAAAATCGCTCCCCATGAACGGAATCCCCAAACAGAACAGAGTCACGCTTTTAGAAAACACACTTATGCCTGCTTCAGGGGAAAGGTGAGGTGCGGTGACGCATAAAACTCGAGTTTGAAATGAGCACAGATACCCTTCCGAAAACCGAATATGGAATGGACACGACCTACTCCTTGCTCAATCAACTGGACTCACCAGACCCTGTTCATCGCACAAGTATCTATCCGACTAGTAAGCATCTTAAAAGCTAAGTCTTGATATCTCTGTGTAAGTGCATCAAGTGTGTGTAAAGCGGCCTAAAACCAGCAGGGAAAATCAGCTCAGACCCATTCTGAGGATACATTTCCAACACAAAGAAGAAACAAGCAGGGCAAAACAGAGAGAAATTCTTCCAAAATGCGTTCAGGGACTGGCATGCAACCAGGATTGACCACATCTACAGCCCCAGCGGCAGAAGACATAAGGCTGGACACTCTTGGGGCTGAGACGATTGGTGAGGTTGGGAAAGCAAATGCAGACCCTTGAAAGGAATCCTGCGTGCTCCCCATTCCATGGCTCCCAACTCTCCAGGTTCAACGCAATCTTCCGACAGCGAAAGCACTCATTGGAAACCCAGCGGATGCTACACCGTGGGATCGGGAAAGCTTTCTGAAACTCACCTCAGTTTTCCACTCCTGGTGCTCGTGTTCTCCATTCAGGCCCCCTTACTAACAATCTCCCCACTTGGAGTCTCGGCGATTTTCCATGCCTCTTTCGTACCGTCTGCAATTTGTCCGCAGGATGAACTGCAAGAGGGGGAACCAATGAGAGACTCGCTGGAGGTGTTTGGTCGGGCACATGTCACTCTCATTTCCCATCACGAAGAAGAATTCACCAGCGGTTCAGCCTGCAACCGCGGATCGACAATAGGGCGTGAAGCCATCCAGCCGTGTTGCGTCCCACTCACAAAAAAGCGACTTGGGAAATGGAGCTCAGGGGCACTGCACTTCCCAAACCTGCAGAGTTCTAAACGATAACTATCGCCCCAAAATATATTGAGGTCAGGCTACGAAGAGGCGCTGAACGCAAGGCAGAACTGCAGGAAACGGATGTCAACGGGTACATCGGAATGGCCCCGATAGCACATGAAAAGCGCCAGAACGTGGACAATGATGCGGTTGGCCAAAAAGGGCGTATGCGTTTTTTCCTGAATATATTCAGGAAAAAACGCATACGCCCTTTTTGGCCAACCAAGCAACCTGGGAGAGCAAATCAGCACTACAAAGAAATCTCTCGCCCCCCCCCGGGGGGCAAAAGGGTCAGGCGAAAAAAGTCTAAAAACCAGAAAGGCAGGACAGCCCACGGAGTCAAGGGAGCCTTGTTAAGCTGATGGGCGGGATGTCAATGGCCAACAGCCAATCTTCACAAGTGTATCCTCTTTCCCAAACCATGTAAAACACAGAACCACAGAGCATAGGGCACTTCCACACATGGGCGTTGACCTTGGGAAAATGAAAAAATCAACCAGACACAGGGACCCCAAAGTTGAGGGCTGCTGTCTTGACAAGAACCTCCACTCCGGTACACGTTTCATATCCCAGGAAAGAGCCAAGTGGAGAAGTGGACAAAGACAAGTGGACAAGTGGACAAGTGGTGCTACGTAGGTCCAATGGAGTGTCACTCAGCCATGAAATCCACGTCATGAGGCTGGTAGCAGCATCCTGAGTGGATTTAGGTACGATCATCCTCAGTGAAATAAGTCCCACAAAAAAAGAAACTTATGATATCACTTATCGAGGGAATGTAAAAATCGCTCCCCATGAACGGAATCCCCAAACAGAACAGAGTCACGCTTTTAGAAAACACACTTATGCCTGCTTCAGGGGAAAGGTGAGGTGGGGTGACACATAAAACTCGAGTTTGAAATGAGCACAGATACCCTTCCGAAAACCGAATATGGAATGGACACGACCTACTCCTTGCTCAATCAACTGGACTCACCAGACCCTGTTCATCGCACAAGTATCTATCCGACTAGTAAGCATCTTAAAAGCTAAGTCTTGATATCTCTGTGTAAGTGCATCAAGTGTGTGTAAAGCGGCCTAAAGCCAGCAGGGAAAATCAGCTCAGACCCATTCTGAGGATACATTTCCAACATAAAGAAGAAACAAGCAGGGCAAAACAGAGAGAAATTCTTCCAAAATGCGTTCAGGGACTGGCATGCAACCAGGATTGACCACATCTACAGCCCCAGCGGCAGAAGACATAAGGCTGGACACTCTTGGGGCTGAGACGATTGGTGAGGTTGGGAAAGCAAATGCAGACCCGTGAAAGGAATCCTGCGTGCTCCCCATTCCATGGGTCCCAACTCTCCAGGTTCAACGCAATCTTCCGACAGCGAAAGCACTCATTGGAAACCCAGCGGATGCTACACCGTGGGATCGGGAAAGCTTTCTGAAACTCACCTCAGTTTTCATCTCCTGGTGCTCGTGTTCTCCATTCAGGCCCCCTTACTAACAATCTCCCCACTTGGAGACTCGGCGCCTTTCCATGCCTCTTTCGTACCGTCTGCAATTTGTCCGCAGGATGAACTGCAAGAGGGGGAACCAATGAGAGACTCGCTGGAGGTGTTTGGTCGGGAACATGTCACTCTCATTTCCCATCACGAAGAAGAATTCACCAGCGGTTCAGCCTGCCACCCCGGATCGACAATAGGGCGTGAAGCCATCCAGCCGTGTTGCGTCCCACTCACAAAAAAGCGACTTGGGAAATGGAGCTCAGGGGCACTGCACTTCCCAAACCTGCAGAGTTCTAAACGATAACTATCGCCCCCAAATATATTGAGGTCAGGCTACGAAGAGGCGCTGAACGCAAGGCAGAACTGCAGGAAACGGATGTCAACGGGTACATCGGAATGGCCCCGATAGCACATGAAAAGCGCCAGAACGTGGACAATGATGCGGTTGGCCAAAAAGGGCGTATGCGTTTTTTCCTGAATATATTCAGGAAAAAACGCATACGCCCTTTTTGGCCAACCAAGCAACCTGGGAGAGCAAATCAGCACTACAAAGAAATCTCTCGCCCCCCCCCCCCGGGGCAAAAGGGTCAGGCGAAAAAAGTCTAAAAACCAGAAAGGCAGGACAGCCCACGGAGTCAAGGGAGCCTTGTTAAGCTGATGGGCGGGATGTCAATGGCCAACAGCCAATCTTCACAAGTGTATCCTCTTTCCCAAACCATGTAAAACACAGAACCACAGAGCATAGGGCACTTCCACACATGGGCGTTGACCTTGGGAAAATGAAAAAATCAACCAGACACAGGGACCCCAAAGTTGAGGGCTGCTGTCTTGACAAGAACCTCCACTCCGGTACACGTTTCATATCCCAGGAAAGAGCCAAGTGGAGAAGTGGACAAAGACAAGTGGACAAGTGGACAAGTGGTGCTACGTAGGTCCAATGGAGTGTCACTCAGCCATGAAATCCACGTCATGAGGCTGGTAGCAGCATCCTGAGTGGATTTAGGTACGATCATCCTCAGTGAAATAAGTCCCACAAAAAAAGAAACTTATGATATCACTTATCGAGGGAATGTAAAAATCGCTCCCCATGAACTGAATCCCCAAACAGAACAGAGTCACGCTTTTAGAAAACACACTTATGCCTGCTTCAGGGGAAAGGAGAGGTGGGGTGACGCATAAAACTCGAGTTTGAAATGAGCACAGATACCCTTCCGAAAACCGAATATGGAATGTACACGACCTACTCCTTGCTCAATCAACTGGACTCACCAGACCCTGTTCATCGCACAAGTATCTATCCGACTAGTAAGCATCTTAAAAGCTAAGTCTTGATATCTCTGTGTAAGTGCATCAAGTGTGTGTAAAGCGGCCTAAAACCAGCAGGGAAAATCAGCTCAGACCCATTCTGAGGATACATTTCCAACATAAAGAAGAAACAAGCAGGGCAAAACAGAGAGAAATTCTTCCAAAATGCGTTCAGGGACTGGCATGCAACCAGGATTGACCACATCTACAGCCCCAGCGGCAGAAGACATAAGGCTGGACACTCTTGGGGCTGAGACGATTGGTGAGGTTGGGAAAGCAAATGCAGACCCTTGAAAGGAATCCTGCGTGCTCCCCATTCCATGGCTCCCAACTCTCCAGGTTCAACGCAATCTTCCGACAGCGAAAGCACTCATTGGAAACCCAGCGGATGCTACACCGTGGGATCGGGAAAGCTTTCTGAAACTCACCTCAGTTTTCCTCTCCTGGTGCTCGTGTTCTCCATTCAGGCCCCCTTACTAACAATCTCCCCACTTGGAGACTCGGCGCCTTTCCATGCCTCTTTCGTACCGTCTGCAATTTGTCCGCAGGATGAACTGCAAGAGGGGGAACCAATGAGAGACTCGCTGGAGGTGTTTGGTCGGGCACATGTCACTCTCATTTCCCATCACGAAGAAGAATTCACCAGCGGTTCAGCCTGCAACCGCGGATCGACAATAGGGCGTGAAGCCATCCAGCCGTGTTGCGTCCCACTCACAAAAAAGCGACTTGGGAAATGGAGCTCAGGGGCCCTGCACTTCCCAAACCTGCAGAGTTCTAAACGATAACTATCGCCCCAAAATATATTGAGGTCAGGCTACGAAGAGGCGCTGAACGCAAGGCAGAACTGCAGGAAACGGATGTCAACGGGTACATCGGAATGGCCCCGATAGCACATGAAAAGCGCCAGAACGTGGACAATGATGCGGTTGGCCAAAAAGGGCGTATGCGTTTTTTCCTGAATATATTCAGGAAAAAACGCATACGCCCTTTTTGGCCAACCAAGCAACCTGGGAGAGCAAATCAGCACTACAAAGAAATCTCTCGCCCCCCCCCGGGGGCAAAAGGGCCAGGCGAAAAAAGTCTAAAAACCAGAAAGGCAGGACAGCCCACGGAGTCAAGGGAGCCTTGTTAAGCTGATGGGCGGGATGTCAATGGCCAACAGCCAATCTTCACAAGTGTATCCTCTTTCTCAAACCATGTAAAACACAGAACCACAGAGCATAGGGCACTTCCACACATGGGCGTTGACCTTGGGAAAATGAAAAAATCAACCAGACACAGGGACCCCAAAGTTGAGGGCTGCTGTCTTGACAAGAACCTCCACTCCGGTACACGTTTCATATCCCAGGAAAGAGCCAAGTGGACAAAGACGAGTGGACAAGTGGACAAAGACAAGTGGACAAGTGGACAAGTGGTGCTACGTAGGTCCAATGGAGTGTCACTCAGCCATGAAATCCACGTCATGAGGCTGGTAGCAGCATCCTGAGTGGATTTAGGTACGATCATCCTCAGTGAAATAAGTCCCACAAAAAAAGAAACTTATGATATCACTTATCGAGGGAATGTAAAAATCGCTCCCCATGAACGGAATCCCCAAACAGAACAGAGTCACGCTTTTAGAAAACACACTTATGCCTGCTTCAGGGGAAAGGTGAGGTGCGGTGACGCATAAAACTCGAGTTTGAAATGAGCACAGATACCCTTCCGAAAACCGAATATGGAATGGACACGACCTACTCCTTGCTCAATCAACTGGACTCACCAGACCCTGTTCATCGCACAAGTATCTATCCGACTAGTAAGCATCTTAAAAGCTAAGTCTTGATATCTCTGTGTAAGTGCATCAAGTGTGTGTAAAGCGGCCTAAAACCAGCAGGGAAAATCAGCTCAGACCCATTCTGAGGATACATTTCCAACACAAAGAAGAAACAAGCAGGGCAAAACAGAGAGAAATTCTTCCAAAATGCGTTCAGGGACTGGCATGCAACCAGGATTGACCACATCTACAGCCCCAGCGGCAGAAGACATAAGGCTGGACACTCTTGGGGCTGAGACGATTGGTGAGGTTGGGAAAGCAAATGCAGACCCTTGAAAGGAATCCTGCGTGCTCCCCATTCCATGGCTCCCAACTCTCCAGGTTCAACGCGATCTTCCGACAGCGAAAGCACTCATTGGAAACCCAGCGGATGCTACACCGTGGGATCGGGAAAGCTTTCTGAAACTCACCTCAGTTTTCCACTCCTGGTGCTCGTGTTCTCCATTCAGGCCCCCTTACTAACAATCTCCCCACTTGGAGTCTCGGCGATTTTCCATGCCTCTTTCGTACCGTCTGCAATTTGTCCGCAGGATGAACTGCAAGAGGGGGAACCAATGAGAGACTCGCTGGAGGTGTTTGGTCGGGCACATGTCACTCTCATTTCCCATCACGAAGAAGAATTCACCAGCGGTTCAGCCTGCAACCGCGGATCGACAATAGGGCGTGAAGCCATCCAGCCGTGTTGCGTCCCACTCACAAAAAAGCGACTTGGGAAATGGAGCTCAGGGGCCCTGCACTTCCCAAACCTGCAGAGTTCTAAACGATAACTATCGCCCCAAAATATATTGAGGTCAGGCTACGAAGAGGCGCTGAACGCAAGGCAGAACTGCAGGAAACGGATGTCAACGGGTACATCGGAATGGCCCCGATAGCACATGAAAAGCGCCAGAACGTGGACAATGATGCGGTTGGCCAAAAAGGGCGTATGCGTTTTTTCCTGAATATATTCAGGAAAAAACGCATACGCCCTTTTTGGCCAACCAAGCAACCTGGGAGAGCAAATCAGCACTACAAAGAAATCTCTCGCCCCCCCCCCCGGGGGGCAAAAGGGCCAGGCGAAAAAAGTCTAAAAACCAGAAAGGCAGGACAGCCCACGGAGTCAAGGGAGCCTTGTTAAGCTGATGGGCGGGATGTCAATGGCCAACAGCCAATCTTCACAAGTGTATCCTCTTTCCCAAACCATGTAAAACACAGAACCACAGAGCATAGGGCACTTCCACACATGGGCGTTGACCTTGGGAAAATGAAAAAATCAACCAGACACAGGGACCCCAAAGTTGAAGGCTGCTGTCTTGACAAGAACCTCCACTCCGGTACACGTTTCATATCCCAGGAAAGAGCCAAGTGGACAAAGACGAGTGGACAAGTGGACAAAGACAAGTGGACAAGTGGACAAGTGGTGCTACGTAGGTCCAATGGAGTGTCACTCAGCCATGAAATCCACGTCATGAGGCTGGTAGCAGCATCCTGAGTGGATTTAGGTACGATCATCCTCAGTGAAATAAGTCCCACAAAAAAAGAAACTTATGATATCACTTATCGAGGGAATGTAAAAATCGCTCCCCATGAACGGAATCCCCAAACAGAACAGAGTCACGCTTTTAGAAAACACACTTATGCCTGCTTCAGGGGAAAGGTGAGGTGCGGTGACGCATAAAACTCGAGTTTGAAATGAGCACAGATACCCTTCCGAAAACCGAATATGGAATGGACACGACCTACTCCTTGCTCAATCAACTGGACTCACCAGACCCTGTTCATCGCACAAGTATCTATCCGACTAGTAAGCATCTTAAAAGCTAAGTCTTGATATCTCTGTGTAAGTGCATCAAGTGTGTGTAAAGCGGCCTAAAACCAGCAGGGAAAATCAGCTCAGACCCATTCTGAGGATACATTTCCAACACAAAGAAGAAACAAGCAGGGCAAAACAGAGAGAAATTCTTCCAAAATGCGTTCAGGGACTGGCATGCAACCAGGATTGACCACATCTACAGCCCCAGCGGCAGAAGACATAAGGCTGGACACTCTTGGGGCTGAGACGATTGGTGAGGTTGGGAAAGCAAATGCAGACCCTTGAAAGGAATCCTGCGTGCTCCCCATTCCATGGCTCCCAACTCTCCAGGTTCAACGCAATCTTCCGACAGCGAAAGCACTCATTGGAAACCCAGCGGATGCTACACCGTGGGATCGGGAAAGCTTTCTGAAACTCACCTCAGTTTTCCTCTCCTGGTGCTCGTGTTCTCCATTCAGACCCCCTTACTAACAATCTCCCCACTTGGAGACTCGGCGCCTTTCCATGCCTCTTTCGTACCGTCTGCAATTTGTCCGCAGGATGAACTGCAAGAGGGGGAACCAATGAGAGACTCGCTGGAGGTGTTTGGTCGGGCACATGTCACTCTCATTTCCCATCACGAAGAAGAATTCACCAGCGGTTCAGCCTGCCACCGCGGATCGACAATAGGGCGTGAAGCCATCCAGCCGTGTTGCGTCCCACTCACAAAAAAGCGACTTGGGAAATGGAGCTCAGGGGCCCTGCACTTCCCAAACCTGCAGAGTTCTAAACGATAACTATCGCCCCAAAATATATTGAGCGCAGGCTACGAAGAGGCGCTGAACGCAAGGAAGAACTGCAGGAAACGGATGTCAACGGGTACATCGGAATGGCCCCGATAGCACATGAAAAGCGCCAGAACGTGGACAATGATGCGGTTGGCCAAAAAGGGCGTATGCGTTTTTTCCTGAATATATTCAGGAAAAAACGCATACGCCCTTTTTGGCCAACCAAGCAACCTGGGAGAGCAAATCAGCACTACAAAGAAATCTCTCGCCCCCCCCCCGGGGCAAAAGGGCCAGGCGAAAAAAGTCTAAAAACCAGAAAGGCAGGACAGCCCACGGAGTCAAGGGAGCCTTGTTAAGCTGATGGGCGGGATGTCAATGGCCAACAGCCAATCTTCACAAGTGTATCCTCTTTCCCAAACCATGTAAAACACAGAACCACAGAGCATAGGGCACTTCCACACATGGGCGTTGACCTTGGGAAAATGAAAAAATCAACCAGACACAGGGACCCCAAAGTTGAGGGCTGCTGTCTTGACAAGAACCTCCACTCCGGTACACGTTTCATATCCCAGGAAAGAGCCAAGTGGACAAAGACGAGTGGACAAGTGGACAAAGACAAGTGGACAAGTGGACAAGTGGTGCTACGTAGGTCCAATGGAGTGTCACTCAGCCATGAAATCCACGTCATGAGGCTGGTAGCAGCATCCTGAGTGGATTTAGGTACGATCATCCTCAGTGAAATAAGTCCCACAAAAAAAGAAACTTATGATATCACTTATCGAGGGAATGTAAAAATCGCTCCCCATGAACGGAATCCCCAAACAGAACAGAGTCACGCTTTTAGAAAACACACTTATGCCTGCTTCAGGGGAAAGGTGAGGTGCGGTGACGCATAAAACTCGAGTTTGAAATGAGCACAGATACCCTTCCGAAAACCGAATATGGAATGGACACGACCTACTCCTTGCTCAATCAACTGGACTCACCAGACCCTGTTCATCGCACAAGTATCTATCCGACTAGTAAGCATCTTAAAAGCTAAGTCTTGATATCTCTGTGTAAGTGCATCAAGTGTGTGTAAAGCGGCCTAAAACCAGCAGGGAAAATCAGCTCAGACCCATTCTGAGGATACATTTCCAACACAAAGAAGAAACAAGCAGGGCAAAACAGAGAGAAATTCTTCCAAAATGCGTTCAGGGACTGGCATGCAACCAGGATTGACCACATCTACAGCCCCAGCGGCAGAAGACATAAGGCTGGACACTCTTGGGGCTGAGACGATTGGTGAGGTTGGGAAAGCAAATGCAGACCCTTGAAAGGAATCCTGCGTGCTCCCCATTCCATGGCTCCCAACTCTCCAGGTTCAACGCAATCTTCCGACAGCGAAAGCACTCATTGGAAACCCAGCGGATGCTACACCGTGGGATCGGGAAAGCTTTCTGAAACTCACCTCAGTTTTCCTCTCCTGGTGCTCGTGTTCTCCATTCAGGCCCCCTTACTAACAATCTCCCCACTTGGAGACTCGGCGCCTTTCCATGCCTCTTTCGTACCGTCTGCAATTTGTCCGCAGGATGAACTGCAAGAGGGGGAACCAATGAGAGACTCGCTGGAGGTGTTTGGTCGGGCACATGTCACTCTCATTTCCCATCACGAAGAAGAATTCACCAGCGGTTCAGCCTGCCACCGCGGATCGACAATAGGGCGTGAAGCCATCCAGCCGTGTTGCGTCCCACTCACAAAAAAGCGACTTGGGAAATGGAGCTCAGGGGCCCTGCACTTCCCAAACCTGCAGAGTTCTAAACGATAACTATCGCCCCAAAATATATTGAGGTCAGGCTACGAAGAGGCGCTGAACGCAAGGCAGAACTGCAGGAAACGGATGTCAACGGGTACATCGGAATGGCCCCGATAGCACATGAAAAGCGCCAGAACGTGGACAATGATGCGGTTGGCCAAAAAGGGCGTATGCGTTTTTTCCTGAATATATTCAGGAAAAAACGCATACGCCCTTTTTGGCCAACCAAGCAACCTGGGAGAGCAAATCAGCACTACAAAGAAATCTCTCGCCCCCCCCCCCGGGGCAAAAGGGCCAGGCGAAAAAAGTCTAAAAACCAGAAAGGCAGGACAGCCCACGGAGTCAAGGGAGCCTTGTTAAGCTGATGGGCGGGATGTCAATGGCCAACAGCCAATCTTCACAAGTGTATCCTCTTTCCCAAACCATGTAAAACACAGAACCACAGAGCATAGGGCACTTCCACACATGGGCGTTGACCTTGGGAAAATGAAAAAATCAACCAGACACAGGGACCCCAAAGTTGAGGGCTGCTGTCTTGACAAGAACCTCCACTCCGGTACACGTTTCATATCCCAGGAAAGAGCCAAGTGGACAAAGACGAGTGGACAAGTGGACAAAGACAAGTGGACAAGTGGACAAGTGGTGCTACGTAGGTCCAATGGAGTGTCACTCAGCCATGAAATCCACGTCATGAGGCTGGTAGCAGCATCCTGAGTGGATTTAGGTACGATCATCCTCAGTGAAATAAGTCCCACAAAAAAAGAAACTTATGATATCACTTATCGAGGGAATGTAAAAATCGCTCCCCATGAACGGAATCCCCAAACAGAACAGAGTCACGCTTTTAGAAAACACACTTATGCCTGCTTCAGGGGAAAGGTGAGGTGCGGTGACGCATAAAACTCGAGTTTGAAATGAGCACAGATACCCTTCCGAAAACCGAATATGGAATGGACACGACCTACTCCTTGCTCAATCAACTGGACTCACCAGACCCTGTTCATCGCACAAGTATCTATCCGACTAGTAAGCATCTTAAAAGCTAAGTCTTGATATCTCTGTGTAAGTGCATCAAGTGTGTGTAAAGCGGCCTAAAACCAGCAGGGAAAATCAGCTCAGACCCATTCTGAGGATACATTTCCAACACAAAGAAGAAACAAGCAGGGCAAAACAGAGAGAAATTCTTCCAAAATGCGTTCAGGGACTGGCATGCAACCAGGATTGACCACATCTACAGCCCCAGCGGCAGAAGACATAAGGCTGGACACTCTTGGGGCTGAGACGATTGGTGAGGTTGGGAAAGCAAATGCAGACCCTTGAAAGGAATCCTGCGTGCTCCCCATTCCATGGCTCCCAACTCTCCAGGTTCAACGCAATCTTCCGACAGCGAAAGCACTCATTGGAAACCCAGCGGATGCTACACCGTGGGATCGGGAAAGCTTTCTGAAACTCACCTCAGTTTTCCTCTCCTGGTGCTCGTGTTCTCCATTCAGGCCCCCTTACTAACAATCTCCCCACTTGGAGACTCGGCGCCTTTCCATGCCTCTTTCGTACCGTCTGCAATTTGTCCGCAGGATGAACTGCAAGAGGGGGAACCAATGAGAGACTCGCTGGAGGTGTTTGGTCGGGCACATGTCACTCTCATTTCCCATCACGAAGAAGAATTCACCAGCGGTTCAGCCTGCCACCGCGGATCGACAATAGGGCGTGAAGCCATCCAGCCGTGTTGCGTCCCACTCACAAAAAAGCGACTTGGGAAATGGAGCTCAGGGGCACTGCACTTCCCAAACCTGCAGAGTTCTAAACGATAACTATCGCCCCAAAATATATTGAGGTCAGGCTACGAAGAGGCGCTGAACGCAAGGCAGAACTGCAGGAAACGGATGTCAACGGGTACATCGGAATGGCCCCGATAGCACATGAAAAGCGCCAGAACGTGGACAATGATGCGGTTGGCCAAAAAGGGCGTATGCGTTTTTTCCTGAATATATTCAGGAAAAAACGCATACGCCCTTTTTGGCCAACCAAGCAACCTGGGAGAGCAAATCAGCACTACAAAGAAATCTCTCGCCCCCCCCCCCCCCGGGGGCAAAAGGGCCAGGCGAAAAAAGTCTAAAAACCAGAAAGGCAGGACAGCCCACGGAGTCAAGGGAGCCTTGTTAAGCTGATGGGCGGGATGTCAATGGCCAACAGCCAATCTTCACAAGTGTATCCTCTTTCCCAAACCATGTAAAACACAGAACCACAGAGCATAGGGCACTTCCACACATGGGCGTTGACCTTGGGAAAATGAAAAAATCAACCAGACACAGGGACCCCAAAGTTGAGGGCTGCTGTCTTGACAAGAACCTCCACTCCGGTACACGTTTCATATCCCAGGAAAGAGCCAAGTGGACAAAGACGAGTGGACAAGTGGACAAAGACAAGTGGACAAGTGGACAAGTGGTGCTACGTAGGTCCAATGGAGTGTCACTCAGCCATGAAATCCACGTCATGAGGCTGGTAGCAGCATCCTGAGTGGATTTAGGTACGATCATCCTCAGTGAAATAAGTCCCACAAAAAAAGAAACTTATGATATCACTTATCGAGGGAATGTAAAAATCGCTCCCCATGAACGGAATCCCCAAACAGAACAGAGTCACGCTTTTAGAAAACACACTTATGCCTGCTTCAGGGGAAAGGTGAGGTGCGGTGACGCATAAAACTCGAGTTTGAAATGAGCACAGATACCCTTCCGAAAACCGAATATGGAATGGACACGACCTACTCCTTGCTCAATCAACTGGACTCACCAGACCCTGTTCATCGCACAAGTATCTATCCGACTAGTAAGCATCTTAAAAGCTAAGTCTTGATATCTCTGTGTAAGTGCATCAAGTGTGTGTAAAGCGGCCTAAAACCAGCAGGGAAAATCAGCTCAGACCCATTCTGAGGATACATTTCCAACACAAAGAAGAAACAAGCAGGGCAAAACAGAGAGAAATTCTTCCAAAATGCGTTCAGGGACTGGCATGCAACCAGGATTGACCACATCTACAGCCCCAGCGGCAGAAGACATAAGGCTGGACACTCTTGGGGCTGAGACGATTGGTGAGGTTGGGAAAGCAAATGCAGACCCTTGAAAGGAATCCTGCGTGCTCCCCATTCCATGGCTCCCAACTCTCCAGGTTCAACGCAATCTTCCGACAGCGAAAGCACTCATTGGAAACCCAGCGGATGCTACACCGTGGGATCGGGAAAGCTTTCTGAAACTCACCTCAGTTTTCCTCTCCTGGTGCTCGTGTTCTCCATTCAGGCCCCCTTACTAACAATCTCCCCACTTGGAGACTCGGCGCCTTTCCATGCCTCTTTCGTACCGTCTGCAATTTGTCCGCAGGATGAACTGCAAGAGGGGGAACCAATGAGAGACTCGCTGGAGGTGTTTGGTCGGGCACATGTCACTCTCATTTCCCATCACGAAGAAGAATTCACCAGCGGTTCAGCCTGCCACCGCGGATCGACAATAGGGCGTGAAGCCATCCAGCCGTGTTGCGTCCCACTCACAAAAAAGCGACTTGGGAAATGGAGCTCAGGGGCACTGCACTTCCCAAACCTGCAGAGTTCTAAACGATAACTATCGCCCCAAAATATATTGAGGTCAGGCTACGAAGAGGCGCTGAACGCAAGGCAGAACTGCAGGAAACGGATGTCAACGGGTACATCGGAATGGCCCCGATAGCACATGAAAAGCGCCAGAACGTGGACAATGATGCGGTTGGCCAAAAAGGGCGTATGCGTTTTTTCCTGAATATATTCAGGAAAAAACGCATACGCCCTTTTTGGCCAACCAAGCAACCTGGGAGAGCAAATCAGCACTACAAAGAAATCTCTCGCCCCCCCCCCCCCGGGGGCAAAAGGGCCAGGCGAAAAAAGTCTAAAAACCAGAAAGGCAGGACAGCCCACGGAGTCAAGGGAGCCTTGTTAAGCTGATGGGCGGGATGTCAATGGCCAACAGCCAATCTTCACAAGTGTATCCTCTTTCCCAAACCATGTAAAACACAGAACCACAGAGCATAGGGCACTTCCACACATGGGCGTTGACCTTGGGAAAATGAAAAAATCAACCAGACACAGGGACCCCAAAGTTGAGGGCTGCTGTCTTGACAAGAACCTCCACTCCGGTACACGTTTCATATCCCAGGAAAGAGCCAAGTGGACAAAGACGAGTGGACAAGTGGACAAAGACAAGTGGACAAGTGGACAAGTGGTGCTACGTAGGTCCAATGGAGTGTCACTCAGCCATGAAATCCACGTCATGAGGCTGGTAGCAGCATCCTGAGTGGATTTAGGTACGATCATCCTCAGTGAAATAAGTCCCACAAAAAAAGAAACTTATGATATCACTTATCGAGGGAATGTAAAAATCGCTCCCCATGAACGGAATCCCCAAACAGAACAGAGTCACGCTTTTAGAAAACACACTTATGCCTGCTTCAGGGGAAAGGTGAGGTGCGGTGACGCATAAAACTCGAGTTTGAAATGAGCACAGATACCCTTCCGAAAACCGAATATGGAATGGACACGACCTACTCCTTGCTCAATCAACTGGACTCACCAGACCCTGTTCATCGCACAAGTATCTATCCGACTAGTAAGCATCTTAAAAGCTAAGTCTTGATATCTCTGTGTAAGTGCATCAAGTGTGTGTAAAGCGGCCTAAAACCAGCAGGGAAAATCAGCTCAGACCCATTCTGAGGATACATTTCCAACACAAAGAAGAAACAAGCAGGGCAAAACAGAGAGAAATTCTTCCAAAATGCGTTCAGGGACTGGCATGCAACCAGGATTGACCACATCTACAGCCCCAGCGGCAGAAGACATAAGGCTGGACACTCTTGGGGCTGAGACGATTGGTGAGGTTGGGAAAGCAAATGCAGACCCTTGAAAGGAATCCTGCGTGCTCCCCATTCCATGGCTCCCAACTCTCCAGGTTCAACGCAATCTTCCGACAGCGAAAGCACTCATTGGAAACCCAGCGGATGCTACACCGTGGGATCGGGAAAGCTTTCTGAAACTCACCTCAGTTTTCCTCTCCTGGTGCTCGTGTTCTCCATTCAGGCCCCCTTACTAACAATCTCCCCACTTGGAGACTCGGCGCCTTTCCATGCCTCTTTCGTACCGTCTGCAATTTGTCCGCAGGATGAACTGCAAGAGGGGGAACCAATGAGAGACTCGCTGGAGGTGTTTGGTCGGGCACATGTCACTCTCATTTCCCATCACGAAGAAGAATTCACCAGCGGTTCAGCCTGCAACCGCGGATCGACAATAGGGCGTGAAGCCATCCAGCCGTGTTGCGTCCCACTCACAAAAAAGCGACTTGGGAAATGGAGCTCAGGGGCACTGCACTTCCCAAACCTGCAGAGTTCTAAACGATAACTATCGCCCCAAAATATATTGAGGTCAGGCTACGAAGAGGCGCTGAACGCAAGGCAGAACTGCAGGAAACGGATGTCAACGGGTACATCGGAATGGCCCCGATAGCACATGAAAAGCGCCAGAACGTGGACAATGATGCGGTTGGCCAAAAAGGGCGTATGCGTTTTTTCCTGAATATATTCAGGAAAAAACGCATACGCCCTTTTTGGCCAACCAAGCAACCTGGGAGAGCAAATCAGCACTACAAAGAAATCTCTCGCCCCCCCCCCCCGGGGGCAAAAGGGCCAGGCGAAAAAAGTCTAAAAACCAGAAAGGCAGGACAGCCCACGGAGTCAAGGGAGCCTTGTTAAGCTGATGGGCGGGATGTCAATGGCCAACAGCCAATCTTCACAAGTGTATCCTCTTTCCCAAACCATGTAAAACACAGAACCACAGAGCATAGGGCACTTCCACACATGGGCGTTGACCTTGGGAAAATGAAAAAATCAACCAGACACAGGGACCCCAAAGTTGAGGGCTGCTGTCTTGACAAGAACCTCCACTCCGGTACACGTTTCATATCCCAGGAAAGAGCCAAGTGGACAAAGACGAGTGGACAAGTGGACAAAGACAAGTGGACAAGTGGACAAGTGGTGCTACGTAGGTCCAATGGAGTGTCACTCAGCCATGAAATCCACGTCATGAGGCTGGTAGCAGCATCCTGAGTGGATTTAGGTACGATCATCCTCAGTGAAATAAGTCCCACAAAAAAAGAAACTTATGATATCACTTATCGAGGGAATGTAAAAATCGCTCCCCATGAACGGAATCCCCAAACAGAACAGAGTCACGCTTTTAGAAAACACACTTATGCCTGCTTCAGGGGAAAGGTGAGGTGCGGTGACGCATAAAACTCGAGTTTGAAATGAGCACAGATACCCTTCCGAAAACCGAATATGGAATGGACACGACCTACTCCTTGCTCAATCAACTGGACTCACCAGACCCTGTTCATCGCACAAGTATCTATCCGACTAGTAAGCATCTTAAAAGCTAAGTCTTGATATCTCTGTGTAAGTGCATCAAGTGTGTGTAAAGCGGCCTAAAACCAGCAGGGAAAATCAGCTCAGACCCATTCTGAGGATACATTTCCAACACAAAGAAGAAACAAGCAGGGCAAAACAGAGAGAAATTCTTCCAAAATGCGTTCAGGGACTGGCATGCAACCAGGATTGACCACATCTACAGCCCCAGCGGCAGAAGACATAAGGCTGGACACTCTTGGGGCTGAGACGATTGGTGAGGTTGGGAAAGCAAATGCAGACCCTTGAAAGGAATCCTGCGTGCTCCCCATTCCATGGCTCCCAACTCTCCAGGTTCAACGCAATCTTCCGACAGCGAAAGCACTCATTGGAAACCCAGCGGATGCTACACCGTGGGATCGGGAAAGCTTTCTGAAACTCACCTCAGTTTTCCTCTCCTGGTGCTCGTGTTCTCCATTCAGGCCCCCTTACTAACAATCTCCCCACTTGGAGACTCGGCGCCTTTCCATGCCTCTTTCGTACCGTCTGCAATTTGTCCGCAGGATGAACTGCAAGAGGGGGAACCAATGAGAGACTCGCTGGAGGTGTTTGGTCGGGCACATGTCACTCTCATTTCCCATCACGAAGAAGAATTCACCAGCGGTTCAGCCTGCCACCGCGGATCGACAATAGGGCGTGAAGCCATCCAGCCGTGTTGCGTCCCACTCACAAAAAAGCGACTTGGGAAATGGAGCTCAGGGGCCCTGCACTTCCCAAACCTGCAGAGTTCTAAACGATAACTATCGCCCCAAAATATATTGAGGTCAGGCTACGAAGAGGCGCTGAACGCAAGGCAGAACTGCAGGAAACGGATGTCAACGGGTACATCGGAATGGCCCCGATAGCACATGAAAAGCGCCAGAACGTGGACAATGATGCGGTTGGCCAAAAAGGGCGTATGCGTTTTTTCCTGAATATATTCAGGAAAAAACGCATACGCCCTTTTTGGCCAACCAAGCAACCTGGGAGAGCAAATCAGCACTACAAAGAAATCTCTCGCCCCCCCCCCGGGGGCAAAAGGGCCAGGCGAAAAAAGTCTAAAAACCAGAAAGGCAGGACAGCCCACGGAGTCAAGGGAGCCTTGTTAAGCTGATGGGCGGGATGTCAATGGCCAACAGCCAATCTTCACAAGTGTATCCTCTTTCCCAAACCATGTAAAACACAGAACCACAGAGCATAGGGCACTTCCACACATGGGCGTTGACCTTGGGAAAATGAAAAAATCAACCAGACACAGGGACCCCAAAGTTGAGGGCTGCTGTCTTGACAAGAACCTCCACTCCGGTACACGTTTCATATCCCAGGAAAGAGCCAAGTGGACAAAGACGAGTGGACAAGTGGACAAAGACAAGTGGACAAGTGGACAAGTGGTGCTACGTAGGTCCAATGGAGTGTCACTCAGCCATGAAATCCACGTCATGAGGCTGGTAGCAGCATCCTGAGTGGATTTAGGTACGATCATCCTCAGTGAAATAAGTCCCACAAAAAAAGAAACTTATGATATCACTTATCGAGGGAATGTAAAAATCGCTCCCCATGAACGGAATCCCCAAACAGAACAGAGTCACGCTTTTAGAAAACACACTTATGCCTGCTTCAGGGGAAAGGTGAGGTGCGGTGACGCATAAAACTCGAGTTTGAAATGAGCACAGATACCCTTCCGAAAACCGAATATGGAATGGACACGACCTACTCCTTGCTCAATCAACTGGACTCACCAGACCCTGTTCATCGCACAAGTATCTATCCGACTAGTAAGCATCTTAAAAGCTAAGTCTTGATATCTCTGTGTAAGTGCATCAAGTGTGTGTAAAGCGGCCTAAAACCAGCAGGGAAAATCAGCTCAGACCCATTCTGAGGATACATTTCCAACACAAAGAAGAAACAAGCAGGGCAAAACAGAGAGAAATTCTTCCAAAATGCGTTCAGGGACTGGCATGCAACCAGGATTGACCACATCTACAGCCCCAGCGGCAGAAGACATAAGGCTGGACACTCTTGGGGCTGAGACGATTGGTGAGGTTGGGAAAGCAAATGCAGACCCTTGAAAGGAATCCTGCGTGCTCCCCATTCCATGGCTCCCAACTCTCCAGGTTCAACGCAATCTTCCGACAGCGAAAGCACTCATTGGAAACCCAGCGGATGCTACACCGTGGGATCGGGAAAGCTTTCTGAAACTCACCTCAGTTTTCCTCTCCTGGTGCTCGTGTTCTCCATTCAGGCCCCCTTACTAACAATCTCCCCACTTGGAGACTCGGCGCCTTTCCATGCCTCTTTCGTACCGTCTGCAATTTGTCCGCAGGATGAACTGCAAGAGGGGGAACCAATGAGAGACTCGCTGGAGGTGTTTGGTCGGGCACATGTCACTCTCATTTCCCATCACGAAGAAGAATTCACCAGCGGTTCAGCCTGCCACCGCGGATCGACAATAGGGCGTGAAGCCATCCAGCCGTGTTGCGTCCCACTCACAAAAAAGCGACTTGGGAAATGGAGCTCAGGGGCACTGCACTTCCCAAACCTGCAGAGTTCTAAACGATAACTATCGCCCCAAAATATATTGAGGTCAGGCTACGAAGAGGCGCTGAACGCAAGGCAGAACTGCAGGAAACGGATGTCAACGGGTACATCGGAATGGCCCCGATAGCACATGAAAAGCGCCAGAACGTGGACAATGATGCGGTTGGCCAAAAAGGGCGTATGCGTTTTTTCCTGAATATATTCAGGAAAAAACGCATACGCCCTTTTTGGCCAACCAAGCAACCTGGGAGAGCAAATCAGCACTACAAAGAAATCTCTCGCCCCCCCCCCCCCCCGGGGGCAAAAGGGCCAGGCGAAAAAAGTCTAAAAACCAGAAAGGCAGGACAGCCCACGGAGTCAAGGGAGCCTTGTTAAGCTGATGGGCGGGATGTCAATGGCCAACAGCCAATCTTCACAAGTGTATCCTCTTTCCCAAACCATGTAAAACACAGAACCACAGAGCATAGGGCACTTCCACACATGGGCGTTGACCTTGGGAAAATGAAAAAATCAACCAGACACAGGGACCCCAAAGTTGAGGGCTGCTGTCTTGACAAGAACCTCCACTCCGGTACACGTTTCATATCCCAGGAAAGAGCCAAGTGGACAAAGACGAGTGGACAAGTGGACAAAGACAAGTGGACAAGTGGACAAGTGGTGCTACGTAGGTCCAATGGAGTGTCACTCAGCCATGAAATCCACGTCATGAGGCTGGTAGCAGCATCCTGAGTGGATTTAGGTACGATCATCCTCAGTGAAATAAGTCCCACAAAAAAAGAAACTTATGATATCACTTATCGAGGGAATGTAAAAATCGCTCCCCATGAACGGAATCCCCAAACAGAACAGAGTCACGCTTTTAGAAAACACACTTATGCCTGCTTCAGGGGAAAGGTGAGGTGCGGTGACGCATAAAACTCGAGTTTGAAATGAGCACAGATACCCTTCCGAAAACCGAATATGGAATGGACACGACCTACTCCTTGCTCAATCAACTGGACTCACCAGACCCTGTTCATCGCACAAGTATCTATCCGACTAGTAAGCATCTTAAAAGCTAAGTCTTGATATCTCTGTGTAAGTGCATCAAGTGTGTGTAAAGCGGCCTAAAACCAGCAGGGAAAATCAGCTCAGACCCATTCTGAGGATACATTTCCAACACAAAGAAGAAACAAGCAGGGCAAAACAGAGAGAAATTCTTCCAAAATGCGTTCAGGGACTGGCATGCAACCAGGATTGACCACATCTACAGCCCCAGCGGCAGAAGACATAAGGCTGGACACTCTTGGGGCTGAGACGATTGGTGAGGTTGGGAAAGCAAATGCAGACCCTTGAAAGGAATCCTGCGTGCTCCCCATTCCATGGCTCCCAACTCTCCAGGTTCAACGCAATCTTCCGACAGCGAAAGCACTCATTGGAAACCCAGCGGATGCTACACCGTGGGATCGGGAAAGCTTTCTGAAACTCACCTCAGTTTTCCTCTCCTGGTGCTCGTGTTCTCCATTCAGGCCCCCTTACTAACAATCTCCCCACTTGGAGACTCGGCGCCTTTCCATGCCTCTTTCGTACCGTCTGCAATTTGTCCGCAGGATGAACTGCAAGAGGGGGAACCAATGAGAGACTCGCTGGAGGTGTTTGGTCGGGCACATGTCACTCTCATTTCCCATCACGAAGAAGAATTCACCAGCGGTTCAGCCTGCAACCGCGGATCGACAATAGGGCGTGAAGCCATCCAGCCGTGTTGCGTCCCACTCACAAAAAAGCGACTTGGGAAATGGAGCTCAGGGGCACTGCACTTCCCAAACCTGCAGAGTTCTAAACGATAACTATCGCCCCAAAATATATTGAGGTCAGGCTACGAAGAGGCGCTGAACGCAAGGCAGAACTGCAGGAAACGGATGTCAACGGGTACATCGGAATGGCCCCGATAGCACATGAAAAGCGCCAGAACGTGGACAATGATGCGGTTGGCCAAAAAGGGCGTATGCGTTTTTTCCTGAATATATTCAGGAAAAAACGCATACGCCCTTTTTGGCCAACCAAGCAACCTGGGAGAGCAAATCAGCACTACAAAGAAATCTCTCGCCCCCCCCCCCCCCGGGGGCAAAAGGGCCAGGCGAAAAAAGTCTAAAAACCAGAAAGGCAGGACAGCCCACGGAGTCAAGGGAGCCTTGTTAAGCTGATGGGCGGGATGTCAATGGCCAACAGCCAATCTTCACAAGTGTATCCTCTTTCCCAAACCATGTAAAACACAGAACCACAGAGCATAGGGCACTTCCACACATGGGCGTTGACCTTGGGAAAATGAAAAAATCAACCAGACACAGGGACCCCAAAGTTGAGGGCTGCTGTCTTGACAAGAACCTCCACTCCGGTACACGTTTCATATCCCAGGAAAGAGCCAAGTGGACAAAGACGAGTGGACAAGTGGACAAAGACAAGTGGACAAGTGGACAAGTGGTGCTACGTAGGTCCAATGGAGTGTCACTCAGCCATGAAATCCACGTCATGAGGCTGGTAGCAGCATCCTGAGTGGATTTAGGTACGATCATCCTCAGTGAAATAAGTCCCACAAAAAAAGAAACTTATGATATCACTTATCGAGGGAATGTAAAAATCGCTCCCCATGAACGGAATCCCCAAACAGAACAGAGTCACGCTTTTAGAAAACACACTTATGCCTGCTTCAGGGGAAAGGTGAGGTGCGGTGACGCATAAAACTCGAGTTTGAAATGAGCACAGATACCCTTCCGAAAACCGAATATGGAATGGACACGACCTACTCCTTGCTCAATCAACTGGACTCACCAGACCCTGTTCATCGCACAAGTATCTATCCGACTAGTAAGCATCTTAAAAGCTAAGTCTTGATATCTCTGTGTAAGTGCATCAAGTGTGTGTAAAGCGGCCTAAAACCAGCAGGGAAAATCAGCTCAGACCCATTCTGAGGATACATTTCCAACACAAAGAAGAAACAAGCAGGGCAAAACAGAGAGAAATTCTTCCAAAATGCGTTCAGGGACTGGCATGCAACCAGGATTGACCACATCTACAGCCCCAGCGGCAGAAGACATAAGGCTGGACACTCTTGGGGCTGAGACGATTGGTGAGGTTGGGAAAGCAAATGCAGACCCTTGAAAGGAATCCTGCGTGCTCCCCATTCCATGGCTCCCAACTCTCCAGGTTCAACGCAATCTTCCGACAGCGAAAGCACTCATTGGAAACCCAGCGGATGCTACACCGTGGGATCGGGAAAGCTTTCTGAAACTCACCTCAGTTTTCCTCTCCTGGTGCTCGTGTTCTCCATTCAGGCCCCCTTACTAACAATCTCCCCACTTGGAGACTCGGCGCCTTTCCATGCCTCTTTCGTACCGTCTGCAATTTGTCCGCAGGATGAACTGCAAGAGGGGGAACCAATGAGAGACTCGCTGGAGGTGTTTGGTCGGGCACATGTCACTCTCATTTCCCATCACGAAGAAGAATTCACCAGCGGTTCAGCCTGCCACCGCGGATCGACAATAGGGCGTGAAGCCATCCAGCCGTGTTGCGTCCCACTCACAAAAAAGCGACTTGGGAAATGGAGCTCAGGGGCACTGCACTTCCCAAACCTGCAGAGTTCTAAACGATAACTATCGCCCCAAAATATATTGAGGTCAGGCTACGAAGAGGCGCTGAACGCAAGGCAGAACTGCAGGAAACGGATGTCAACGGGTACATCGGAATGGCCCCGATAGCACATGAAAAGCGCCAGAACGTGGACAATGATGCGGTTGGCCAAAAAGGGCGTATGCGTTTTTTCCTGAATATATTCAGGAAAAAACGCATACGCCCTTTTTGGCCAACCAAGCAACCTGGGAGAGCAAATCAGCACTACAAAGAAATCTCTCGCCCCCCCCCCCCCGGGGGCAAAAGGGCCAGGCGAAAAAAGTCTAAAAACCAGAAAGGCAGGACAGCCCACGGAGTCAAGGGAGCCTTGTTAAGCTGATGGGCGGGATGTCAATGGCCAACAGCCAATCTTCACAAGTGTATCCTCTTTCCCAAACCATGTAAAACACAGAACCACAGAGCATAGGGCACTTCCACACATGGGCGTTGACCTTGGGAAAATGAAAAAATCAACCAGACACAGGGACCCCAAAGTTGAGGGCTGCTGTCTTGACAAGAACCTCCACTCCGGTACACGTTTCATATCCCAGGAAAGAGCCAAGTGGACAAAGACGAGTGGACAAGTGGACAAAGACAAGTGGACAAGTGGACAAGTGGTGCTACGTAGGTCCAATGGAGTGTCACTCAGCCATGAAATCCACGTCATGAGGCTGGTAGCAGCATCCTGAGTGGATTTAGGTACGATCATCCTCAGTGAAATAAGTCCCACAAAAAAAGAAACTTATGATATCACTTATCGAGGGAATGTAAAAATCGCTCCCCATGAACGGAATCCCCAAACAGAACAGAGTCACGCTTTTAGAAAACACACTTATGCCTGCTTCAGGGGAAAGGTGAGGTGCGGTGACGCATAAAACTCGAGTTTGAAATGAGCACAGATACCCTTCCGAAAACCGAATATGGAATGGACACGACCTACTCCTTGCTCAATCAACTGGACTCACCAGACCCTGTTCATCGCACAAGTATCTATCCGACTAGTAAGCATCTTAAAAGCTAAGTCTTGATATCTCTGTGTAAGTGCATCAAGTGTGTGTAAAGCGGCCTAAAACCAGCAGGGAAAATCAGCTCAGACCCATTCTGAGGATACATTTCCAACACAAAGAAGAAACAAGCAGGGCAAAACAGAGAGAAATTCTTCCAAAATGCGTTCAGGGACTGGCATGCAACCAGGATTGACCACATCTACAGCCCCAGCGGCAGAAGACATAAGGCTGGACACTCTTGGGGCTGAGACGATTGGTGAGGTTGGGAAAGCAAATGCAGACCCTTGAAAGGAATCCTGCGTGCTCCCCATTCCATGGCTCCCAACTCTCCAGGTTCAACGCAATCTTCCGACAGCGAAAGCACTCATTGGAAACCCAGCGGATGCTACACCGTGGGATCGGGAAAGCTTTCTGAAACTCACCTCAGTTTTCCTCTCCTGGTGCTCGTGTTCTCCATTCAGGCCCCCTTACTAACAATCTCCCCACTTGGAGACTCGGCGCCTTTCCATGCCTCTTTCGTACCGTCTGCAATTTGTCCGCAGGATGAACTGCAAGAGGGGGAACCAATGAGAGACTCGCTGGAGGTGTTTGGTCGGGCACATGTCACTCTCATTTCCCATCACGAAGAAGAATTCACCAGCGGTTCAGCCTGCCACCGCGGATCGACAATAGGGCGTGAAGCCATCCAGCCGTGTTGCGTCCCACTCACAAAAAAGCGACTTGGGAAATGGAGCTCAGGGGCACTGCACTTCCCAAACCTGCAGAGTTCTAAACGATAACTATCGCCCCAAAATATATTGAGGTCAGGCTACGAAGAGGCGCTGAACGCAAGGCAGAACTGCAGGAAACGGATGTCAACGGGTACATCGGAATGGCCCCGATAGCACATGAAAAGCGCCAGAACGTGGACAATGATGCGGTTGGCCAAAAAGGGCGTATGCGTTTTTTCCTGAATATATTCAGGAAAAAACGCATACGCCCTTTTTGGCCAACCAAGCAACCTGGGAGAGCAAATCAGCACTACAAAGAAATCTCTCGCCCCCCCCCCCCCCGGGGGCAAAAGGGCCAGGCGAAAAAAGTCTAAAAACCAGAAAGGCAGGACAGCCCACGGAGTCAAGGGAGCCTTGTTAAGCTGATGGGCGGGATGTCAATGGCCAACAGCCAATCTTCACAAGTGTATCCTCTTTCCCAAACCATGTAAAACACAGAACCACAGAGCATAGGGCACTTCCACACATGGGCGTTGACCTTGGGAAAATGAAAAAATCAACCAGACACAGGGACCCCAAAGTTGAGGGCTGCTGTCTTGACAAGAACCTCCACTCCGGTACACGTTTCATATCCCAGGAAAGAGCCAAGTGGACAAAGACGAGTGGACAAGTGGACAAAGACAAGTGGACAAGTGGACAAGTGGTGCTACGTAGGTCCAATGGAGTGTCACTCAGCCATGAAATCCACGTCATGAGGCTGGTAGCAGCATCCTGAGTGGATTTAGGTACGATCATCCTCAGTGAAATAAGTCCCACAAAAAAAGAAACTTATGATATCACTTATCGAGGGAATGTAAAAATCGCTCCCCATGAACGGAATCCCCAAACAGAACAGAGTCACGCTTTTAGAAAACACACTTATGCCTGCTTCAGGGGAAAGGTGAGGTGCGGTGACGCATAAAACTCGAGTTTGAAATGAGCACAGATACCCTTCCGAAAACCGAATATGGAATGGACACGACCTACTCCTTGCTCAATCAACTGGACTCACCAGACCCTGTTCATCGCACAAGTATCTATCCGACTAGTAAGCATCTTAAAAGCTAAGTCTTGATATCTCTGTGTAAGTGCATCAAGTGTGTGTAAAGCGGCCTAAAACCAGCAGGGAAAATCAGCTCAGACCCATTCTGAGGATACATTTCCAACACAAAGAAGAAACAAGCAGGGCAAAACAGAGAGAAATTCTTCCAAAATGCGTTCAGGACTGGCATGCAACCAGGATTGACCACATCTACAGCCCCAGCGGCAGAAGACATAAGGCTGGACACTCTTGGGGCTGAGACGATTGGTGAGGTTGGGAAAGCAAATGCAGACCCTTGAAAGGAATCCTGCGTGCTCCCCATTCCATGGCTCCCAACTCTCCAGGTTCAACGCAATCTTCCGACAGCGAAAGCACTCATTGGAAACCCAGCGGATGCTACACCGTGGGATCGGAAAGCTTTCTGAAACTCACCTCAGTTTTCCTCTCCTGGTGCTCGTGTTCTCCATTCAGGCCCCCTTACTAACAATCTCCCCACTTGGAGACTCGGCGCCTTTCCATGCCTCTTTCGTACCGTCTGCAATTTGTCCGCAGGATGAACTGCAAGAGGGGGAACCAATGAGAGACTCGCTGGAGGTGTTTGGTCGGGCACATGTCACTCTCATTTCCCATCACGAAGAAGAATTCACCAGCGGTTCAGCCTGCCACCGCGGATCGACAATAGGGCGTGAAGCCATCCAGCCGTGTTGCGTCCCACTCACAAAAAAGCGACTTGGAAATGGAGCTCAGGGGCACTGCACTTCCCAAACCTGCAGAGTTCTAAACGATAACTATCGCCCCAAAATATATTGAGGTCAGGCTACGAAGAGGCGCTGAACGCAAGGCAGAACTGCAGGAAACGGATGTCAACGGGTACATCGGAATGGCCCCGATAGCACATGAAAAGCGCCAGAACGTGGACAATGATGCGGTTGGCCAAAAAGGGCGTATGCGTTTTTTCCTGAATATATTCAGGAAAAAAACGCATACGCCCTTTTTGGCCAACCAAGCAACCTGGGAGAGCAAATCAGCACTACAAAGAAATCTCTCGCCCCCCCCCCCCCGGGGGCAAAAGGGCCAGGCGAAAAAAGTCTAAAAACCAGAAAGGCAGGACAGCCCACGGAGTCAAGGGAGCCTTGTTAAGCTGATGGGCGGGATGTCAATGGCCAACAGCCAATCTTCACAAGTGTATCCTCTTTCCCAAACCATGTAAAACACAGAACCACAGAGCATAGGGCACTTCCACACATGGGCGTTGACCTTGGGAAAATGAAAAAATCAACCAGACACAGGGACCCCAAAGTTGAGGGCTGCTGTCTTGACAAGAACCTCCACTCCGGTACACGTTTCATATCCCAGGAAAGAGCCAAGTGGACAAAGACGAGTGGACAAGTGGACAAAGACAAGTGGACAAGTGGACAAGTGGTGCTACGTAGGTCCAATGGAGTGTCACTCAGCCATGAAATCCACGTCATGAGGCTGGTAGCAGCATCCTGAGTGGATTTAGGTACGATCATCCTCAGTGAAATAAGTCCCACAAAAAAAGAAACTTATGATATCACTTATCGAGGGAATGTAAAAATCGCTCCCCATGAACGGAATCCCCAAACAGAACAGAGTCACGCTTTTAGAAAACACACTTATGCCTGCTTCAGGGGAAAGGTGAGGTGCGGTGACGCATAAAACTCGAGTTTGAAATGAGCACAGATACCCTTCCGAAAACCGAATATGGAATGGACACGACCTACTCCTTGCTCAATCAACTGGACTCACCAGACCCTGTTCATCGCACAAGTATCTATCCGACTAGTAAGCATCTTAAAAGCTAAGTCTTGATATCTCTGTGTAAGTGCATCAAGTGTGTGTAAAGCGGCCTAAAACCAGCAGGGAAAATCAGCTCAGACCCATTCTGAGGATACATTTCCAACACAAAGAAGAAACAAGCAGGGCAAAACAGAGAGAAATTCTTCCAAAATGCGTTCAGGGACTGGCATGCAACCAGGATTGACCACATCTACAGCCCCAGCGGCAGAAGACATAAGGCTGGACACTCTTGGGGCTGAGACGATTGGTGAGGTTGGGAAAGCAAATGCAGACCCTTGAAAGGAATCCTGCGTGCTCCCCATTCCATGGCTCCCCAACTCTCCAGGTTCAACGCAATCTTCCGACAGCGAAAGCACTCATTGGAAACCCAGCGGATGCTACACCGTGGGATCGGGAAAGCTTTCTGAAACTCACCTCAGTTTTCCTCTCCTGGTGCTCGTGTTCTCCATTCAGGCCCCCTTACTAACAATCTCCCCACTTGGAGACTCGGCGCCTTTCCATGCCTCTTTCGTACCGTCTGCAATTTGTCCGCAGGATGAACTGCAAGAGGGGGAACCAATGAGAGACTCGCTGGAGGTGTTTGGTCGGGCACATGTCACTCTCATTTCCCATCACGAAGAAGAATTCACCAGCGGTTCAGCCTGCAACCGCGGATCGACAATAGGGCGTGAAGCCATCCAGCCGTGTTGCGTCCCACTCACAAAAAAGCGACTTGGGAAATGGAGCTCAGGGGCCCTGCACTTCCCAAACCTGCAGAGTTCTAAACGATAACTATCGCCCCAAAATATATTGAGGTCAGGCTACGAAGAGGCGCTGAACGCAAGGCAGAACTGCAGAAACGGATGTCAACGGGTACATCGGAATGGCCCCGATAGCACATGAAAAGCGCCAGAACGTGGACAATGATGCGGTTGGCCAAAAAGGGCGTATGCGTTTTTTTCCTGAATATATTCAGGAAAAAACGCATACGCCCTTTTTGGCCAACCAAGCAACCTGGGAGAGCAAATCAGCACTACAAAGAAATCTCTCGCCCCCCCCCCCCGGGGGCAAAAGGGCCAGGCGAAAAAAGTCTAAAAACCAGAAAGGCAGGACAGCCCACGGAGTCAAGGGAGCCTTGTTAAGCTGATGGGCGGGATGTCAATGGCCAACAGCCAATCTTCACAAGTGTATCCTCTTTCCCAAACCATGTAAAACACAGAACCACAGAGCATAGGGCACTTCCACACATGGGCGTTGACCTTGGGAAAATGAAAAAATCAACCAGACACAGGGACCCCAAAGTTGAGGGCTGCTGTCTTGACAAGAACCTCCACTCCGGTACACGTTTCATATCCCAGGAAAGAGCCAAGTGGACAAAGACGAGTGGACAAGTGGACAAAGACAAGTGGACAAGTGGACAAGTGGTGCTACGTAGGTCCAATGGAGTGTCACTCAGCCATGAAATCCACGTCATGAGGCTGGTAGCAGCATCCTGAGTGGATTTAGGTACGATCATCCTCAGTGAAATAAGTCCCACAAAAAAAGAAACTTATGATATCACTTATCGAGGGAATGTAAAAATCGCTCCCCATGAACGGAATCCCCAAACAGAACAGAGTCACGCTTTTAGAAAACACACTTATGCCTGCTTCAGGGGAAAGGTGAGGTGCGGTGACGCATAAAACTCGAGTTTGAAATGAGCACAGATACCCTTCCGAAAACCGAATATGGAATGGACACGACCTACTCCTTGCTCAATCAACTGGACTCACCAGACCCTGTTCATCGCACAAGTATCTATCCGACTAGTAAGCATCTTAAAAGCTAAGTCTTGATATCTCTGTGTAAGTGCATCAAGTGTGTGTAAAGCGGCCTAAAACCAGCAGGGAAAATCAGCTCAGACCCATTCTGAGGATACATTTCCAACACAAAGAAGAAACAAGCAGGGCAAAACAGAGAGAAATTCTTCCAAAATGCGTTCAGGGACTGGCATGCAACCAGGATTGACCACATCTACAGCCCCAGCGGCAGAAGACATAAGGCTGGACACTCTTGGGGCTGAGACGATTGGTGAGGTTGGGAAAGCAAATGCAGACCCTTGAAAGGAATCCTGCGTGCTCCCCATTCCATGGCTCCCAACTCTCCAGGTTCAACGCAATCTTCCGACAGCGAAAGCACTCATTGGAAACCCAGCGGATGCTACACCGTGGGATCGGGAAAGCTTTCTGAAACTCACCTCAGTTTTCCTCTCCTGGTGCTCGTGTTCTCCATTCAGGCCCCCTTACTAACAATCTCCCCACTTGGAGACTCGGCGCCTTTCCATGCCTCTTTCGTACCGTCTGCAATTTGTCCGCAGGATGAACTGCAAGAGGGGGAACCAATGAGAGACTCGCTGGAGGTGTTTGGTCGGGCACATGTCACTCTCATTTCCCATCACGAAGAAGAATTCACCAGCGGTTCAGCCTGCCACCGCGGATCGACAATAGGGCGTGAAGCCATCCAGCCGTGTTGCGTCCCACTCACAAAAAAGCGACTTGGGAAATGGAGCTCAGGGCCCTGCACTTCCCAAACCTGCAGAGTTCTAAACGATAACTATCGCCCCAAAATATATTGAGGTCAGGCTACGAAGAGGCGCTGAACGCAAGGCAGAACTGCAGGAAACGGATGTCAACGGGTACATCGGAATGGCCCCGATAGCACATGAAAAGCGCCAGAACGTGGACAATGATGCGGTTGGCCAAAAAGGGCGTATGCGTTTTTTCCTGAATATATTCAGGAAAAAACGCATACGCCCTTTTTGGCCAACCAAGCAACCTGGGAGAGCAAATCAGCACTACAAAGAAATCTCTCGCCCCCCCCCCCCCGGGGGCAAAAGGGCCAGGCGAAAAAGTCTAAAAACCAGAAAGGCAGGACAGCCCACGGAGTCAAGGGAGCCTTGTTAAGCTGATGGGCGGGATGTCAATGGCCAACAGCCAATCTTCACAAGTGTATCCTCTTTCCCAAACCATGTAAAACACAGAACCACAGAGCATAGGGCACTTCCACACATGGGCGTTGACCTTGGGAAAATGAAAAAATCAACCAGACACAGGGACCCCAAAGTTGAGGGCTGCTGTCTTGACAAGAACCTCCACTCCGGTACACGTTTCATATCCCAGGAAAGAGCCAAGTGGACAAAGACGAGTGGACAAGTGGACAAAGACAAGTGGACAAGTGGACAAGTGGTGCTACGTAGGTCCAATGGAGTGTCACTCAGCCATGAAATCCACGTCATGAGGCTGGTAGCAGCATCCTGAGTGGATTTAGGTACGATCATCCTCAGTGAAATAAGTCCCACAAAAAAAGAAACTTATGATATCACTTATCGAGGGAATGTAAAAATCGCTCCCCATGAACGGAATCCCCAAACAGAACAGAGTCACGCTTTTAGAAAACACACTTATGCCTGCTTCAGGGAAAGGTGAGGTGCGGTGACGCATAAAACTCGAGTTTGAAATGAGCACAGATACCCTTCCGAAAACCGAATATGGAATGGACACGACCTACTCCTTGCTCAATCAACTGGACTCACCAGACCCTGTTCATCGCACAAGTATCTATCCGACTAGTAAGCATCTTAAAAGCTAAGTCTTGATATCTCTGTGTAAGTGCATCAAGTGTGTGTAAAGCGGCCTAAAACCAGCAGGGAAAATCAGCTCAGACCCATTCTGAGGATACATTTCCAACACAAAGAAGAAACAAGCAGGGCAAAACAGAGAGAAATTCTTCCAAAATGCGTTCAGGGACTGGCATGCAACCAGGATTGACCACATCTACAGCCCCAGCGCAGAAGACATAAGGCTGGACACTCTTGGGGCTGAGACGATTGGTGAGGTTGGGAAAGCAAATGCAGACCCTTGAAAGGAATCCTGCGTGCTCCCCATTCCATGGCTCCCAACTCTCCAGGTTCAACGCAATCTTCCGACAGCGAAAGCACTCATTGGAAACCCAGCGGATGCTACACCGTGGATCGGGAAAGCTTTCTGAAACTCACCTCAGTTTTCCTCTCCTGGTGCTCGTGTTCTCCATTCAGGCCCCCTTACTAACAATCTCCCACTTGGAGACTCGGCGCCTTTCCATGCCTCTTTCGTACCGTCTGCAATTTGTCCGCAGGATGAACTGCAAGAGGGGGAACCAATGAGAGACTCGCTGGAGGTGTTTGGTCGGGCACATGTCACTCTCATTTCCCATCACGAAGAAGAATTCACCAGCGGTTCAGCCTGCCACCGCGGATCGACAATAGGGCGTGAAGCCATCCAGCCGTGTTGCGTCCCACTCACAAAAAAGCGACTTGGGGAAATGGAGCTCAGGGGCACTGCACTTCCCAAACCTGCAGAGTTCTAAACGATAACTATCGCCCCAAAATATATTGAGGTCAGGCTACGAAGAGGCGCTGAACGCAAGGCAGAACTGCAGGAAACGGATGTCAACGGGTACATCGGAATGGCCCCGATAGCACATGAAAAGCGCCAGAACGTGGACAATGATGCGGTTGGCCAAAAAGGGCGTATGCGTTTTTTCCTGAATATATTCAGGAAAAAACGCATACGCCCTTTTTGGCCAACCAAGCAACCTGGGAGAGCAAATCAGCACTACAAAGAAATCTCTCGCCCCCCCCCCCCGGGGGCAAAAGGGCCAGGCGAAAAAAGTCTAAAAACCAGAAAGGCAGGACAGCCCACGGAGTCAAGGGAGCCTTGTTAAGCTGATGGGCGGGATGTCAATGGCCAACAGCCAATCTTCACAAGTGTATCCTCTTTCCCAAACCATGTAAAACACAGAACCACAGAGCATAGGGCACTTCCACACATGGGCGTTGACCTTGGGAAAATGAAAAAATCAACCAGACACAGGGGACCCCAAAGTTGAGGGCTGCTGTCTTGACAAGAACCTCCACTCCGGTACACGTTTCATATCCCAGGAAAGAGCCAAGTGGACAAAGACGAGTGGACAAGTGGACAAAGACAAGTGGA